>NC_083695.1:96966606-97304106 GCF_033118175.1 Dama dama | reverse complement strand
ATGTAGAGGGCACAACCCTTACAGCAGAAAGTGAAGAAGAACTAAACAGCCTCCTGATGAAAGTGAAAGAGGAGAGTGAAAATGTTGGCTTAAAGCTCAACATTCAGAAAACTAAGATCTTGGCATCTGGTCCCATCACTTCATGGCAAATAGATGGGGAAACAATAGATGACATTATTTTGGAGGGCTCCAAAATCACTGCAGATGGTGACTGCAGCCATGAAATTAAAAGGTAGTTACTCCTTGGAAGAAAAGTTATTACCAACCTAGACAGTATATTAAAAAGCAGAGATGTTACTTTGCTAACAAAGGTCTGTCTAGTCAAGGCTATGGTTTTTCCAGTGGTCATGTATGGATGGGAGAGTTCGACTATAAAGGAAACTAAGTGCTGAAGAATGGATGCTTTTGAACTGTGGTGTTGGAGAAGACTCGAGAGTCCCTTGGACTGCAAGGGGATCCAACCAGTCCATTCTAAACGAGATCAGACCTGAGTGTTCATTGAAAAGACTGATGTTGAAGCTGAATCTCCAAAGCTTTGGCCACATGATATGAAGAGCTGACTCATTTCAAAGGACCCTGATGTTGAGAAAGATTGAGGGCAGGAGGAGCAGGGGACGACAGAGGATGAGATGGTTGGATGGCATCACCAACTCAATGGACACGAGTTTGGGTAAACTCCGGGAGTTACTGATAGACAGAGAGGCCTGGCGTGCTACAGTCTATAGGGCTGCAGAGTCAGACACGACTCAGTGACTGAATTGAACCGATAAGGGGAAAGAATATGAAGAAGAATAGATATCTATATCTACATCAAGAATAGATATCTATATGTATACCACACCAGCTGGAATGTAAGGGATGCTGACTCTGGTTCTGACTCTCAAGATTTCAGTCAACTGAAGCTTAGAGTCTTCCACAGCCCAAGACCCTTAATGAACATGCCTATAAAGTTAAAGTGTTAGTCACTCACTCATGTCTGACTCTTTGCAACCCCATGGACCACCAGCCTCCTCTGTCCATGGGATTCTCCAGGCAAGAATACTGGAGTGGACTGCCCCGCCCTCCTCTTGGGATCTTCCTCATTTAGGGGTTGAACCCGGGTCTTCTGCTATGCAGAGATTGTTGACCATCTGAGTCACCACAGAAGCCGGAACATGGCTGTACTCGTAGATTAAAGCTTACCAAACTTTGTGGTTTACAGAGACCCTGCTCTGGAAATCTCCATGGTGTTCTCCATGGTTCTGCAAGTAATACACTTTTCCTTCCCATGAGCGTTGGCTGTGTTGCACCTTCTGGGTCTACACCCACCAAGAGGTAAACTCACTTTTCTGGTAACATTTCTCCATCCAGACTCCCAACCACCACTTGATACTAATTTTACAGTCAGTCGCTTTGCTTCCAATACATGGAAATCACATTATTTTTCTGTGAGCAAAGCTACCTAAGGGCCAGAAACAGTGTCCCTATTTTATCTTGTGCAGCCAGTAGGTGTCAGGCAAACTCAGCTCAGTGGATCCACAGTCCTCCAGATCGATGCCTCGGCTTACAGAAAACATTTGCAAGGCTTTGAGGTTTTACTTATACCTCATTTCTGAAGGCTTTTCATACCTACATTACATATACAGATGGCTCATCAGTGCCACTTCCACTTTCAGGTTAAAAATCCTCCAAGTTTTTTCTAACATCCTTATTCCATGCGTTGTGTTTAAATCTTTGACCACACGGCGTTTATATTGTGTCTCATCAGAATGTAGCTAATTACACCGTTTTCCCTTGAATAATGCAGTACTCACCACATAAGAGTTCTTGCCAAAACTGGATTTGACAAGGTACGGCACAGGGGGGCCTAGGATAAACTCCGGGAGCACAGTTACAGTCTGGTGGAGCCGATATACCAGTTGAGGGCACTGGAAGGAAACATTCAGCCTGAGGACAACCCGCCCACTTGAGGATCCAGGCCTAAGCGGCCATGCCTGAAAACAAAGAAACCAGCCAAGAGGCGCCTTGCGCTGGAGGCTTGACAGACACGCCCACAGAGCAGCCAATCCCCGAGTGGAGGGGCGGGGCCTCCAGCACCCTCCCCACCCTCCGGGCGCCTATTGGCCAGACTGCCTCAGTCACAACGCCAATTGGTCGCTTGTGCCTGACAGGGTACAGGCAGGCTGCTGGCCCTTCACTTCACCTCAGCGCCAAAGGACTGGACTTCGCTGAACCTCTAGTGGTACTGGGGACAGGGTGGGCAGCGCGGCAGGACAGCAGGGAGGCTGACGGGAACGCGCCCTGCGCAGCCCTAATAAACCCTTAGCCTGATGGCTGCAAATTCCAGTGTGGGAGGCCCGAAATCCTGTCAACTTTGAGTAAACTGAGTCCTAATCTGAAGGGGGCTTGCGTCTCGTCAGCTTCAGGGATTACAAGTCCCTTCACCCACAGAAACACTGAATCCCCTAGTGCTGCGACCCTCAAATACCTAGATTAACCCCAGTTCCCCTCAGCCTGAGGCACCCTAAAAATACCACCCGCAGAGACACCAAATTTCCTCAACCTCGCAGAACCTGAATACCTCCGCCTGCAAGCTCTTAAAACTCTTCCTCCTCAAGACCCTAACTGTCCTGCCTGTCGGAGCCCTAAAGTCCCTTAATAAGAAACCCCCGATTTCCTCAGCCTCACAGATCCCAAGTTTTCTCACCCTGCGCATTCTACATCAGCAAAAAGATCCCCAGTCCCCTCTGTCTGAGGACCCTAGTTACTTCAGCCTGTGGGACCCAGATCTCCTCAAGCCGGGCGACTTGTCCCTTAGACGTAGAACCTACATTATGCCCAGATTTTTCTGAGTCCCCAGGAGGAGATCCTCAAAACCCTTCTTGGAGAAACATTCCCTCTGCTGCATTGGAACAAAGCCCTGATTTCAGCCTGACCCCAGTCCAGCAGTTAGGGGTTTTCAGGTCTCCTCAAGAATCCCTCCATCATCCACAGACACCCACATCCCTCCTAGTGCCTTCCCTCAGAGGGGCTGAATTGTAGGGGGACCAAAGAAATCAAATCTAGTTCACATTAGGCTGGTCTGTCATATCTAGTCAGGATCCGTCCATCCCACCAATACCCTCACCCTGACTTTCCCCTCACCTTCCTGTCCTGGACACTCCACCCAAGGCAGAGAGACCAGGCTCTGGACACTGGTCTGGGCTGTCTCAGCACCTTCTTCTTCCACAGGCACCTTGGCCTTGAGCACTCCAATGGCCATGAGGTTGAACAGGTCTCCAGAGGACAGCACTGAGGGAGATGCCGTGAGAACAGAGCGGAAGCCCACGGTGAGAGGTGGAGGTGGCAAACCTGGGCTCTAAGCCAGCTCTATAGGAAGGACATGGCGCTGGTCCCTGAAGCACCACAGACTGCTTGCCTGGGCAGCTGAGTGAACTTCCCTGTGACTGTACACAGGATGGGAATGCCTGGTCCTGTCTGAGATGGTGGGGTGGAGTGGGACAAAACAGGACACTAGCTTGATCAACTGCTCTGTGTCCAGGGAGAGTTAGGAAAATGCTCAGTGTTTGTTCAGTTAAGCAGGACACAGTCGGGAAGGAAAGTCTTCATCCCTGTCTCACACAGACCATCCAGTAGCTTCAGGCTATTCCCTGCACAAAAGGTGGAGGAGAAAGCTCAGCTCTAAGGTCTGACTTAGATTAGTAAATCACTGATGAAATCGATTATTTTCCTTAGGCCAAAGATGCTTTCAAAGACATCTCCATATACTTCTCCAAGGAAGAATGGGAAGAGATGGGAGAATGGGGAAAAATCCGATATAGGAATGTGAAAAGAAACTATGAAGCGCTGATTGCTATAGGTAACAGGAAGTGCTGGGTGCCTGTGAGCCTGGGAAACATGAAACAGGTCTTCACCCTCAGTGTTCACTTGGCCCACTCTTAGGTGGCTTCATCTGCTCACAGTTCCCTTTTGTGTGGAGACTAACCTGGAGGAAATGTTTACAGTTCTGCACCAGAGGGAGGTTGACCCTGCAAGGCAGAGCTCACCTCTTGCCTTATTCTAGATTCCCCCAGCCCAGCCTACAGATTTCCTTGACTTTGTGACACTTCCCATTGCTTCTATGCTTTGTTTCTCCTTCTTAGAACAAATATTTTGCTTCTTTCCAGGTTTCAGAGCCACTCGACCGGATTTCATGCATCACCACAGGCAGGTCATCAAGCCCCAGGTAGATGACCCTGAGGATTCTGATGAAGAGTGGACACCAAGGCAGCAAGGTGAGAGGCCAGGAGGATTTGGAGGTGTCTTCCTGAAACCAGCCTAGGCTTAGGTCTCAACTACATCTCAGCCATTAGCAAAGAAAACATAATTTTCAGCATTCTGAAGTGGTTGTGGCCAAATATTTACAAAAGCCTGAATGAAAATGAATGTATAGATTTTCCAGTGTAATTCTCAAAAGTTTTATGGTTAAAATTTATCATTCTTTTTATTTTATTATTTTTTATCATTCTTCTTAAAAAGAATTATATTTGCTGAACATTCTTAGTGAAAGGCAGTTAAAGAAACCTTAAAAATAAATTCACCAAACAGATTTAATACTAATCTCATTAGTTATTGGATTAAATCTCTTAGAAAAGGAAATGATTAACATACTATGTCAAGATACATTATTTATTTATGTCTATAAAACAAAACCCATGATCTTCTTACCCTAAGGTTAAACTAATTCTTTATTTTGATTCTGGGAAAGGGTTTGAGAGAACTATTTATTTTCCATGATCTTTCCCACATTTCACTGACCAGCGATGACATCAGGTAAATAAAATGAAGTACACTTATTATAAAATAGAAGTGACCAGCTCACTTCCTCTTCTGCTGCTGAAACAGTTTAGAAGAGTTAATCTGCCTAGACTGGAGAAAACAATTTAGATAGTTCTATGATTCTCCATCTATGGATTTCTGTTCTCCCAGATTTTTAAAAATTATTTATTTAGTTTTGGCTGCACTGGGTCTTTGCTGCTGTCCATGGGCTTTCTCTGGTTGCGGTGAGTGTCTTATTGCAGAGCATGTCCAGGCTCTGTAGTTTGTGACACACAGGCTTAGTTGCCCCGCAGAAAGTGGAATCTTCCTGGACCAGCCATCAAACCTGTGTCCTCTGCATTGGCAGGCAGATTCTCATCCACTGTGCACCAGGGAAGTCCCTCTGTTCCCTTAGGTTATTAATACTAGTGAAAGGGACATGAAAACAAACATTAGGTTGTCTGCAAAGGTTTTGACATAAGGAGAGATTCTTCATAGGGAATACATACGCCTCAGTTCACCATACGCCTGCACGTCTTTATTTACCTTTTTAACAATTTCTGAGTGTATGGCACACTGTTGCTAACTATGTACATGTTAGTGTTAGTGGCCATAGTGCTAATGGCTCAGTCATGTCTGACTCTGCATACCCATAGACTGTAGCCCACCAGGCTCCTCTGTCCGTGGGATTCTCTAGGCAAGAATCCTGGAGTGGGTTGCCATCTCCTGCTCCAGGTGATCTTCCCAACCCAGGGATTGGGCCTGCATCTGTTGCATCTCCTGCATTGCAGGTGGATTTTTTACCGCTGAGCCACCGGGGATATACATACACATTGCTGTACAACAAATCTGTAGAAATGTCACATCTTGCGTGACTGAAGCCCTAACCCACTGAGTAACAATTCTCCAATCCTTCCTCCTCACAGCCCTTGGCAACCACGATTATATTTTCTGTTTCCATGGATTTGATTAATTTGGATACCTCATAGAAGTGGAATCAGGCAATATTTGTCTTTTTTGATTGGTTCATTTCACTTAGTAAAATATCATCAAGGCCCATCCATGATGTAGCATGTGACAGAATTCGTTTTTAAGGCTTCAAAACATTCCATTGTGTGCATGTGGATATAATAGTTATAACATATATCTTATATATACTCTTTATCTTTTATCCACCAATGAACATTTAGATTGCTTACACATCTCTCCCATTGGGAATAATGCGGCAATGACCATACATGTGCCCACTATTTATTCAATGTCTTGCTTTCAATTCTTTATGGAAATACACTCTTGAGTGGGATTGCTAGATCATACAGCAGTTCTAACTTTCTGTGGAAACTCCATACTATTTTCTATAAAGCTTACAACATTTTACATTGCCAACAATAGTGTATAAGGGTTCCAGTTTCTCCATATCCTTACCAAACTTGCTATTGTCTTCTTAGACATATTGCCCATCACAGAAGGTTTCACTTTGTATTTCCCTATTGATTAGTAATATTGAGCATCTTTTCATATGTTTGTTGGCCATTTGTGTATTTTCTCTGGAGAAAAGTCTATTCAATTCCTTCTCTCACTGTTAGTCAGCTCACACTGCCATAACAAAACAGACTGCATTCCTTAAACCACAGAAATTTGTTTTCTTACAATGCTGGAGCATGGAAATTTGATATCAAGGTGCCATCATGGTCAATCAGGTTCTCTTCCTGGCTTATAGGTACCCTTCATACGGGTGGGTGTATGCTTATTAACCCCTTATCAGATGCATATTTTACAAATCTTTTCTACCATCCTGTAGGTGGCCTTTTCAACTCTGTTCAGTGTCCTTTGCTGCACAGAGGCTTTAAGATTAATCTCATTTGTCTATTTTTACTTTGTTACTGATACTTGTGCCCTTGGCACCATATCTAAGAAATCATTGCTGATTCAATGTCGTGAAGCTTCACCCTTGTTTTCTTCTAAGAGTCTTATCAAGTCTTGCATTTAGGTCTTTAATCCATTCTGAGTTGATTTTTCTTCAAGATGTAAGATGTTCACTATTTTGCATATGGTTATTTTGTTTCCCCAGCACCATTCATTACAGGGATTAAACTTTCCCCATTATCTTGACACCCTAGATGAAGATCATTAGACCATGTATCCAAGAGTTTATTTCTGGCTGTCTATTCTGTTCCATTGATTGACATATCTGTCTTAATGCCCGCCAGCTTCCTCAGTGGCTCAGCAGGTGAAGAATCTGCCTTCAGTGCAGGAGACACAGGAGATGCAGGTTCAATCCATGGGTTAAGAAGATCCCCTGGAGAAGGAAATGGCAACCCTGTCCAGTATTCTTGCCTGAGAAATCCCCTGGACAGAGGAGCCTGGTGGGCTACAGTCCAAAAGGTCACAAAAAGTCAAGAAGACTGAATGACTAAGCACACATTTTTTGCCAAATCTACACTCTTGGTTCCTGTACCTTTGTAGTATGTTCTGAAATCAGAGGCCTCCAACTTTGCTGTTCTTGCTAAGATTGCTTTGCTGTTCTTGCTAAGATTGCTTTGCCTATTTGGGGTGCTCTGAGTTTCCTTGTTAACTGTTGGATGGATTTTCTATATCTGAAAAAAATTCCATTGGGATTTTAATAGGAATTGCATTGAATCTTTAAATTGCTTTGGGTAGTATGAACAGCTTAATAATATTAAGCCTCCAAATCCATAAACACGAGACACCTATCTATTTATTTATGTCAGATTCCTTTCAGCAATATTTTGTAGTTTTCAACATATAAGTCTCTCATCTCCTTAAGTTTATTTCTAATTACTTCATTCTTTTCAATGCTATTATAAATAAGATTATTTGTCCAGTGGCTAAGACTCCACTTTCCCAATGCAGAGAACTTGGGTTCAGTCCCTAGTCAGGGAACTAGTTCCCACATGCCGCAACAAAGACCTGGCACAAACAAATAAATAAAAATAAATATCTTTTTTAATATAGCTCTTGACTACAGCTTTAAAAAAAATAAAAAATAAATAGGATTGTTCTCTTATTTTTCTTTGTGGAATGGTCATTCTTCATGCATGGAAAGATATTAGAATGTTGATTTTGTACCATGCAACTTTCTGTGCAGGAATTTTGTGTGTGTGGATTTAAAGATTTTTCTGCACATAAAACCATGCCCCTGTGAACAGACATAATTTTACTTCTTTCTTTCCAAATGGAAGCCTTTTGTTTCCATTTCTAACCTAAAGCCCTGGCTAGGAGTTCTAATATTATGGTGAACAGAAATGTTGATAATGGGCATCCTTGCCTTTTTTTCTTGATCTTTTTCACTGATGACTAGGATGTTAGAGGTAGACTTTCAATATATGACCTTTATTATATTGCAGTCACTTCCTCCTGTTTCTACATTGTTGAGTACTATTGTCATGAAAGACTAGTAAATTTATTACATTATGAACATCAGATGAGGCACAGATGAAGTTTCATATTTTTTTTTTATTTTAAGAAAATTATATAATGCTCCCAGTGGAATCATGGGAGTTGATGATACAGAAATCATTTTCCATTCCTCCTTTGGTAATCATTGTCTTTGTCACTCTCTGGCTTAGAATTATGTGTCCTTAATTAGAATACCCAGAGTTTGGAAACATTTCCCAACCAAAAAACTGATTCTCATCTTTTTTTAGGTAAACCTTCTTCGATGGCCTTCAGAGTGGAGCACAGTAAACACCAGAAGGTGAGTATTTCCCAAATCCTGTTGCCAAAATGTCCTCCTCATGGATCCAGTCACAGGTGAGAATAGGAGAAAACACAGAGATCCTGGAGACGGCTGCCTTCCTGCCCTGAATCTTTAGCACACTGTCTGACATCATCACCATTTTTACAGTTAGTAAGAACACAGTTAGGAAGCTTACCGTGTGGTCCGACTGGCAGTTGAATCCATGCAGGCTGAAGAGCACCAATGACTGCAGAGGGAAATAGCTCTTCTATTGCTTCCTACCAAAAAAAAAGAAAGAAAGAGGAAAGCTTGTAACTCTTTCTCTGACACTCAGATCACCAAAGGAAGGAACTGCTATGAGTATGTGGATGGAAAGGACACGTCTTGGGCCAACTGGATGAGGTGAGTGCAGTGAGTCTGCAGTGTATAGATGTTGATACTCCCTCAATCCCACGCCCCTTTCTTTCTCAACCTGGCTCCCTCAATAGCTTTCACATCTTCTTTCCTCTTTTCCCTCCATATCATGTTCTTTCATTTCAAAAGACATTAGAATGAAGGAAATAAAAATATGGCATGTGCCATCAAAATACAAGCCTACATGCTGAACAAAACTGGGGTACTTGAAAACAACTTGAGGAGTCTAGATTCACCAGGGACACTTTAACTCACTTAATTGACACTTACCAAGCACTTTATGTTTCAGTTTAGACAGTGAACTTCATTACTGAAGCAGATCACACAACCCATATCCTCTTGGAGAACATACTCCAGACAGACATTAGCCAACTGATTTTAGGAACAGTAACTTTAATTTTTCTCTCTTTGAGTAACTGCACAGTGCCAGGATAACCTAACATGGGAGACCTTGAGTCCATGTGGGCAACAACCTCCCCAGGCTTGGTTCCAGTGAGAGTGGGCCCTGAGGCCTGGGAAGGAATGGGGGGCAGGATGGCCATGAGCAGGGACATTCTCTGAGGGCCTCTCCTTTCATCAGGACAGGCAGACAGTGAACAAACTATTACTGTTCCTTGTCTCAAGCTATGTCAGCGCTCTCTCCAAGTTTCCATGGGAGGGGGTGGGCAAGTGAATATGACTCTGGATACACATGGGGAGATTAGAGGAAAGCCTCAGGAGAGAAGGCAGGCTGGGGTGAGTGCTGAGGGCTGCGTGCTAGCCGAGGAGCACCAAGTCTTGTGAATGAAAGAGAACTTAATTCAGAGTTTAGAGGAGCTGGAGGTCACCAGCTTCATGGACAGTCCAGGTGGAGACGAGTCTGGAACTGAACTCTGGAAAATGGCTAATTAGGTAAGGAGAGAAAAGCATTCCAGCCAGGAAGAGGACTGGAAACAGGATCTGAAAATGGGAATTCACATGGCCTGGTCGAAGGTGTGAACAGAAGGTCCACATGAAGGGCGGCCTCAGAGACGGAAGGCAAGGAGCTGGGCATGGTCCGAGAGTGGAGGGCACTCATCACCTGAGGTTTCTTTCCTTTTCCCTGCCTCGACCCCAGGTATGTGAACTGTGTCCGGGACGATAAGGAGCAGAACCTGGTGGCCTTCCAGTATCATAGGGAGATCTTCTACCGAACCTGCCAGGTGGTCAGGCCGGGCTGTGAGCTGCTGGTCTGGTATGGGGACGAGTATGGCCAGGACCTTGGCATCAAGAGGGACAGCAGGGGGAAACGCAAGCTCACGTCCGGGAGAGGTGAGTGTCAGCCCTCTTCCAGCACCCCACCCCATCCTGAGGAGCCTCCCTGGGCTGATTCCAAAGCAGAGTACAATCCAGTCTAAAGTCAGTCAAGTCGTCATTAATATGCATCAGAATTTGATTCATTTCATATGACTGTTAGTAAAAAATTTTATTTTAAAAATGCTAGTTCTAATGTTCAATATTTCATGCAAAAAATATGTAACATCACCTTCTGCTGAAAGGCTTAGAAGCAAAATGCAAGTTTTCTAGCACCTATCAGCTCTCTCCCCTTTACCTGTTTCTTCCACATTTCCTCCCATTTCTAAGCGACACATGTACAGTGATGCGCATTCAGTTACTGTTCCAGTTTGCTGTCATGTGAGTTCACACTCTGTGCCAGACGGGTCTCCACGCACGGAAACAGACAGAACCACTGCCCTGGGGCAGCAGGGGCTTCATACCAGACAGGGGCTGGTGCTCTGAGGAAAACCAGAGCAGGGAACGTGCCTCGGGTCAGCGTGAGCAGAGGGTGGGGTGTGGTGCAGGACGGTGGGGCAGGGTTTCTGCAGAGATAACGCCTGCGGGAAAGGATTCCAGGCAGGGGAGCAGCCAGTGCCGCAGCCCCAGGGCCGGGAAGAGAGGCCAGGCCAG
The DNA here is from genome assembly GCF_033118175.1 of Dama dama. Classification (NCBI taxonomy): domain Eukaryota; kingdom Metazoa; phylum Chordata; class Mammalia; order Artiodactyla; family Cervidae; genus Dama; species Dama dama. Next base: position 97,293,290 of record NC_083695.1, on the reverse strand, counting down.
GGGTCGCAGGAGGAAGCACAGAGGGAAGGGAAGGAGGCTGGACGGGACACGGAAGCCTCAGGGCCTGTGTCCACGTGCAGGCCCCAGGGGTCCTCCTGGGTGACACAGAACAACCGCGAGGCTTTCAGCTGCAAGCAGCATGTTCTCTGTTCTGTGACGAGGCTTTAGTTCACTTTTGGGAAGAGACAGCAGCGGTGAGTCCCTTCAGCAGTCAGTTTATTGCCAGACATGAGGGGAGAGTGGGCTAGCTTAATATGCTTGGGAGTGAGGCTGTGAAGAGTCTGGCTGGAGATGTATTTTTAAACAGGGCTTACTACTGCATGTTAAATGGACTAAGCCTGGATGAAACAAATGAGGTATGAGTACTGGTGAGGCTTAAGAAAGGATATGCCTTTATTTTATAATTTATGGGAAACTGAGAGAGGAGCAATTTGTGAACCATTTGGGGCAGCAGGAGCCAGAGACCTGTAGTCAGTGGGACCTGGGCCGCTCGGTCTCATCCAGTCTCAAACCCACTTCCTGCAGAGATCGGCACAAAGGCTGCTCTTTGAACAAGGAGCCTCAAATTCAGCTTTACTCACACCTGCTGTAACCACCCCCTGTGCTGCCTCCCATATGCAGAGAGCTCCAGGCCAGGCGCCCCTAACTTAATAGACCCTTTCCCCTCACAGTGAGACTCTCAGGAGATTCCACCTAAGTCATCAAGTCTTATCTCTCAGTAGGGTGAATACCTGTGGCTACTGTGATATGACTTTTCCGATAATTACACGCAGAGAAAGTCCCTGCAGATCCATCTCTATCAGGAGAGACGCTGCCTCTGATGCTGCTGGAAGGTCCCTATCTGGGTGATATGTAGAAAAGGCCCTTGACACCAGCTTCCTGGATTTCTGTAGATGTAGAGAATAAGAGTGGAATGGAAAAGTGGACTGTAAAGACACACTCAATGGGAGACAAATCCTGCCCTGTCAACACTTAGATGATTACTGGGGAGGGCCTGACCATGGCAAACCAGCTACCTGACCAAAAGCTTCCTCTTTCAGCAGAACCGAAGCCCAAGATCCACCCATGTGCCTCCTGCTCTCTGGCCTTCTCCAGTCAGAAATTCCTCAGCCAACACATCCAACGCAGTCACCCCTCTCAGACCCTCCTGAGACCATCTGAAAGAGACCTCCTCCAACCAGAGGATCCCTGCCCAGGCAATCAAAATCAGCGATATTCAGATCCACACAGCCCGAGCGACAAACCTGAGGGTCAGGAGGCCAAGGACAGATCCCAACCTTTGCTGAAAAGCATAAGGCTGAAAAAGATTTTAAGGGCCTCTTCCTACTCACCCAGAGGATGAATGGGGAGTTCTGCGGAGCATGAGCTAATAACAGAAGAGCCCAGCACAAGCCAGAAACTGAATCCAGAGGACAAATTATTCACGGGGGCAGGGGTCTCAAGGATTATGAAAGTCAGGTATAGAGAGTGTGGGCAAGGCTCCAAGGACAGGTCAAGTCTCATCACACACGAGAGGACACACACAGGCTAGAAGGGCTATGTTTGCGGGGAGTGTGGGCTAAGCTTCCAACACGGATCAAATTTCATCAGATACCAGAGGACACACACAGGAGAGAAGCCCTATGTTTGCAAGGAGTGTGGGCGAAGCTTCAGTCAGAAGTCAGTCCTCATCAGACACCAGAGGACACACACAGGGGAGAAGCCCTATGTTTGTGGGGAATGTGGGTGAAGCTTCAGTGATCAGTCAAATTTCATCTCACACACGAGGACACACACAGGAGAGAAGCCCCATGTTTGCAAGGAGTGTGGGCGAAGCTTCAATCGGAAGTCCCCCCTCATCACCCACCAGAGGACACACACAGGGGAGAAGCCCTATGTTTGTGGGGAATGTGGGTGAAGCTTCAGTGATCAGTCAAATTTCATCTCACACACGAGGACACACACAGGAGAGAAGCCCTATGTTTGCAAGGAGTGTGGGCGAAGCTTCAATCGGAAGTCCCCCCTCATCACCCACCAGAGGACACACACAGGGGAGAAGCCCTATGTTTGTGGGGAGTGTGGGCAAAGCTTCAGTCAGAAGTCCCATCTCATCATGCACCAGAGGACACACACGGGAGAGAAGCCGTATGTTTGCAGGGAGTGTGAGTGAGTCATGACCAACAAACCACATCTTAGCCACAGGAGGATTACTGCAGCCACCCCATGCCTCAGCTCTAAGGGGACCTCAGAGGAAGTCTATGACCCATTACTGTCCTGAAGAGTATGAGAAGAGACTTCCCAAGTGGTCCAGTGGCCAAGACTCCAATGCACGTTCAATACCTGATTGGGGAACTAGCTCCCACATGCTGCAACTAAGACACAATGCAGCCGAATAAATATATATGTATATAAATAAATATTTTAAAGAAAGAGTGTGATAAGCACAGAATTACTTGATTAAATAGACCTTCCACTTTCATGACAGGAGACGAGGTAGATAAACAGCAGAGTGTTTCTTAAGTGTTCTGGAGATGTTCATGTCAATTGCCTTCATGGTTTTTTGTACTCCTAATAAATTTTGTCTCCAAACAAATCTGAAGCCCAGACTATGTACTCATTCCCCCCTTATTACTGACAGTAGTGGAGTCCAGTCGTAGCTGAACCCCTGGGAAGGCATAATTCTGGAGCCAAGTCAGTTAGGTCACTGGACAGTCAGTTCCTGGGTCCAGGGAGAGGAATCTAGGGTTTGAGACAGACTCATCGGAGAAGGGAATTCCCCGGCCTCCTGGGAAGTGGAGCTTCTCCTCCTCATAGACCTCGGCTCTCCTTTGGCTTCTCCTGGTTGGTCTCTGGTTTCCTCCGACTTCTGTAGCCTCAAAGGTGAAGGCCACGTGCATGTGTGTGTGTGCGCGCGCGCCTGGCTCAGCATGGGCCATCTGATCTCTGCCGCTCCCTCGGGGTCATCACAGCATCTGGACTCCAGATTCGACCACAGGGGTCCAGTTCTCAGCTCTGCACTCAGCAGCTGTGTGAGCTGGGGCAAGATGCTCAACCTCTCTGTGTCTCTGTTCTCATCTGTGATACGGGGTGGGAGCACCAGCCTTTTGGTCTTTTCATAAGCACAGGCAGAATCTGGCAGAGGCTGGCTGAGAACACAAGCCCCACCATTGCATTCTTTGTGTTTTTTTCTTCAATCTTTTTTTATTTTTTAATAGAAGGATAATTGCTTTACAGAATTTGTTTTCTGCATGTCCTCCAGCCCCCACACCTTCCAGGTCTTCAGAGCTAGACGAGGAAGGGGACGTTTAGCTACCCAGCTACCCTGATGAGGGGGTGTGAGGTCAGGGGTGCTAAGGGAGGGCGACCTCCCTTCCCTCCCCTGCCATTCCTGCTGAGCTGGGCAGCCCCAGGGCCCCTCCACAGACAGGCAGTGCCCACAGTCGTCACCCCTGCAGAGAACAGAGCCTGGAGCCGCGTTTGCATGAAATCCCTGTCCGGCCCCCATCCCACCCCCACACGGAGGGTCCTTGAAGCCCATACCGCCGGTTCTCTATGCATGGGCCTCACACCTGTGCCCGTGCAGTCTGGTCAATGCTGTCACGACCTTGAAATTGTTAACCATGGAATAGTTCATCCTTACACTTCCCTTTCATGAGTGAAGTCTGATGGGCCCCGGGGTGAGCTGTGAGCACAGCAGATGCACACACAGCACGGGTCCCAGGATGGCCAGGCTGCACGAGGGGACAAGGTGGACACAAACCGCCCCCCCCCCCCCACCCTGGGTGAGTGAAGGTGGAGACAGCACCAGGAAGCCACGCTTGCTCAGACCCGGAACTGAGCTCCGACACAGAGTGCGGGCAATGGGGTTCTTAAGGTCGACCACACCCTCCCCTCTGTGAATGACCTCTGCCCTGGCCTGATCCTTCCAGAAGGGGTTCAGGAGGCTGAAGTCCGCCCGGCCACCAGAAGACACCAAGGGGAGAGTGGGCCACGGGACGGCGGGCGGAGGGTGCGAAGTCCAGGACTCGGGGCAACGGCCCTCAGTTCCCTCCGTGTGCCAGGCTTGTGAAGCATCTCTACATGACCCGGGTCAGTAATAACCACCCACGATTATTTTCCTGTTTCTCTCATGCTTTCTTAAAGGAACGTGTTTGTCTGTGGCTTGGTTTCCCTACAGGAAGGGAAGCCACGTAAACTCCCCATCTTCTGTGGCTTCAGGCTGGGGACACGGGAGGGAGAGTTAGGGGTAGTGCAGGCAGAGGGGCTTCAACTGAAAACGGTGGGGACCCAGAAACCTGCAAGGGCATCTCACCTGCACCTCCGACCAGAGCTGGGCCTGGAATCCCCTGGAACCCTGAGCAGGTCAAAGCTTCTCCCTCCCCTCCCCTCCACTCCCGTCCCCTCAAAAAGCTGACTCCTGGGCCAGCCCAAAACACCCGCAAATTCCCCATCACCCACAGCCCCACACAGGCCCTCCCTCACAGATGTGGGATGACCTGGATGGTGGCACAGATGATGTGTGACCCCAGAGCTGGGGGTCTCAGCTGACGTTGAGCAAGGGGGTTGGTGCTTTACACCAGCCCAGGGAGCTGCCAGCAGCCACAAGCCACGATCTGAAGCGGAGCTGGGGATGTGGAGTGGGGATGCGAGCTCTCTGAGGTCCCATCCTGTCCCCAAGACAGCGGCCAGGCCCCACCTGACACCGTGACTGCCCTGCACGGTCACACAGGACACCAGCAGTCACGGAACAGACAGCCAGCTGCCTCCGCTGCACGCTCCACCCTGACCATGGTGGCCCCGTGGCTGTACCAGCCCCACCTGTGGGCGGCTCTGCTTGGCTGCCAGGGCTCGGGGACCCTGGGTGAGTCGGTGAGGGCAGAGCTCCAGAGGCCAAGCCTGTCTTCAGCCGCCAGACCGGCCCTGGTAACCAGACTCATGAGCCCAACTGGTGTCTGAAGCCTTTGGGAGAATGACACCACAGACGCTGACCTCAGAGCTCAGACTCCTGAAAACTTACTAAACAGATTATTTTTAGTCTTTTTTTAAAGGGGGATATTGGCAGGAAGGGGGGAGGGGTATGACTTCCTTTGTGGTGCTGTGGTTAAGAATCCACCTGCCAATGCAGGAGACATGGGTTCAATCCCTGATCTGGGAAGACCCCACGTGCTGTGGAGCAAGTAACTCCGTGCAGAACTACTGCAGCCCAAGAGCCTAGAGCCCGTGCTTCCCAACCAGAGCAGCCGCCACAGGGAGAAGTTCAGCGCAGAAACGAGAGAGCAGCCCCCACGCCCGACAGCCAGAGAAAAGCCCGCAGAGCAGCGAAGACCCAGCAAGCCGAAAATAAATAAATATCCTTTTTTTAAGTAGGAGGTCGCAGCATTCCCTGCTGGTCCAGAGGCTAGGACTCTGAGCTCCCAACACAGGGGGCCACGTTCAATCCCTGGTCAGGGCACTAGATCCCACATGCTGCAAGTGAAGACCCTGTATGCCACAGCTAAGACCCAGCGCAGCCGATTAAATGAATACTTAAAGATAGGAGTCTGTTCATCTGTCATCAAGAGAAAACTGCAACATTTTAGAGAAAGAAAAAAAACACAAAGATCTTATTTTGCAAGTTCTCATGGTTGATTGCAAAAAATTCCTCATAATATTCAGCTGTTTAAAAAAAAGAAATTTAGAAAATACAGAAACTAAAACCCACCCATAAATGTGTAGGGAACACCAATTACTGCAGCATCCGGCCACCACACACAGGAATACATGTGCATCTTTTTCTTCTACAAAAGCTTTCAGCCTCCACCGCGCTCCCCACCGGCCTCTGCTCTGCTCTCCAAGAAGATTGCGCTTGGGCCTCTTGACTGGGGGGTTTCTGTTGAACTCAGGGAGGCGGAGGAGCAGGGTTGTGCAGCACCGTCTGGCCTGCAGTAAGGAGAGAAGCGCGAGTGCTCCGCCTCTGGGTCCAGTAACTTCAGGGGCCTCAGGGGAGCCTCCCGGGAAGAAGCCTCTAAAATGCCTTCCCTTCAGTCTCCACAGTTACAGCAAGCCCCATGTCTCAGGATTCGGCTATGAGTTAACAAATCCTCTCTTGTTGGATGGAAAAGTGTTTCCACAGAGAATCTGTCCAGATCTTGGCCTCAGTTGGTCCTCTTATTGGACATGAAACATGTTTCCACAGAGAATCTGCCCAGATCTTGGCCTAGTTTGGTTCTCTTGTTGGACATGGAAAGTGTTTCCACAGAGAATCCGCCTGGATCTCAGCCTCGGTTGGTACAGATGTAACAGGCAGTACGTTCAGGGATCAGGGAAGTTAGTTCTCAAGCTCCCTGGGTTTAGGGCTACATCGCCTCCTCACCTCCACTCCTTCCACAGTCATGGAGCATTCTCTTCCAGAGGAAGTTGTTTGGCAACATTAGCCACAAAGACACATACTGAAGAGGAGCAAGGCCACGGCAGGTGGGGCGGTGTGTTCCTGGGGGAGCATAGGGGCCTTGGACACTCCATGCTGGACCCCTGCCCCACCGGCTTCTCCTTCTCACTGTGCATGCAGCTTTCACCTGCTGGGTGCCTGCCAGAGAGGGGCTCCGAAGACACCAAGCTGGGGTTGGCGATGGGGGAGCTGGATGCCAGGGAACCTGAGACCCTGCAGCAGGTCAGTGCACTGTGGACGAGGGCCAGCCGCACTGAACAGTTAGGCCCTCTGCACTCAGGACACCCTCTCTGGACCCCAGGTGGAGGGCTGCTGCCCCCACTGCCCACCTGGGTCTCAGGAGGTGGAAGAGAGACCAGGTTGTCCTTCCCACCTCCTCCCCAGAGAATGACAAAGGCCAGTTCCCAAAAGTCAGAGCAGGGTGGGCAGAGTGAGTCTTGGGTCTCACAGGGTCCCTGTGAAGAGGGATTCACTGCTCCCTTGATCCCTCTTGGCTGGTTCCCCTGCTGTGTTGTCTTCATACCAAATCTCACAAGGACGAGGCAGTCCAGGTGCCCACAGCATCACTCGCCCAGGTGCTAACAACCCTCCTTATTTATTATGGGCAGTGAGACAGGGTGGCTGGTGTGACACTCCCCTGGACCAGAGACGAGACCCACCAGGGTGTGTCTCTTCTACTCCTGGGACCCAGGTGGGCACTGGAGGCAAAGCACTTCCCGCTGGGGTCTGGAGAGGGTGTCCTGAATGGACAGGGCTTAACTGACCAGTGTGGCTTCAGGGGGTATGGGCAAGAGGGGTACTAACTCCTTTCTAAATATTTCAGACAACCACTGAGTTCCTTTTGGTTGTTGGTATCAGGTCTTTTTATATGGTCCATTTTCAGAATCTTTATTGAATTTATTACAATATTGCTTCCATTTTATGTTTTGATTTTTTGATTGCAAGGCATGTGGGATTGTTACCAAGTCCAAGCTCGCTCTGCTTGCCTCATAAGAGGCCAATAAGTCAGAGGCAAGGTGCTGAGGCAAGGAATACAACTTTACTTGGAAAGCTGGCAGAGGGAGAAGATAGCAGACTAATATCTCCAAGAAACCATCTTGTCAGGGTCTGGATGCCAGTATCTTTTATACAACACAGAGCTGGGAGGTGAGGAAATAAAGTAAAAAACCATTAATCTGGCAAATATCTCCTGGAATGGCCAGTCTCAGGAGGAGATGTGTTACTTTCTCCCTTCCTGTAGCCATCCATAGGTGGACAGGTCCTGGACAAAGGCAGAGGGGCTAGGTTTCCTGGGGCAGGCCATTATGTATGGACAGTATCCCTGTGGCAAACAAACCAACAGGAAACAAAGGTTAAAATAAAAGATTTAATTTGAAAAAAAAATTTTTTTGAACATGGAGTCAGATTTTGTTCTTCCTTATAACAATTCCCCACTCTCAGTGTCCATTCCACAATCTTATGGGAAAAGGGGTGATGATTGTTCTAACTGCTCCATCAGTTGCATCTTTTGGGGAGTGTCCACCATTGGTGCCAGTGTTCCAAATGTTGAGATTTGTCTTCTTTTGTTGCTCTTTGGAAAGTGTCTACTTCATATGTGTAGACATAAAAATATTTATAATCTAAGTGTTGAGAGTTAAGTCTTTTCAGCAAGAATGTTTTAGGATTTCAAAAATGCAGGCAGCATCTAAAGGTATGGAATTTAGCACTTTTTATGTATGGGAAGATGCCAGAGTCATCTCATTGAAATTATTCTTTTTGATACACACCTCACCATCTGGGGCCAGTATCCTGTCTTTTCCTTCCCGAGTTTCCCCAGGGCTCCCTGTGGGGAGTGGCTGCAGTCTGATGGCTGCTAGAGAGTAGGAGGGGAACCTGGGTCCCCACTGTGATCATCTCAGCAGAGAGAGCAAGCATGTCCTGTGAGTCCAGACAACCTGCCAATGTTCAGGGCTCAGCGTTCAGCCTGCAGGATCCACAGCCGTCAGCTCAGCCACTATGCGCTGCACTCAGTTGCTATGTAGCCCTGAAACCTACACTGCAGGAGGCCCTCTAAATGTGGCGTCCTGTCCAGCAAACTCTCAGTCACACCCTCCAAGCCTGACCCAGGCCCAGCTTTGCTGAGAGGGTCTTACTGAGGACCCAGGTTCCCCCTCCTGGTCTCCCACATTTCCTTCGGTTCTGTGTGATATTAACTGTTTTTACAGCCGTCATAATAATGTTGAACACACTACCTTCATGCTGGCAGTCTCGGTCTTTTGTTGTCCCACTGAGATTCCATGAAAACACATCAGACACTGGGCTGGAAGAGGAGGGGCAGGTCTGGTCTCTACTGAGTATGGACGTCTACTGAAAGGAGATCACAGTTGCAACCTCACCTGCTGCTCTTTGGCTTTTTGCTGGTCCATGTGCCCTGCAATCAATTGCCCAGATAAACCTGCTCCATTCTCCCCATGCTCGTGCTGGTGAATTGGAATAATTACCAGGTAGCTCACCTGAGGAGTCTCCAGGAGCCCCAGGGATGCGGAACCACTCAGGGGTAAAGAGGGAATAGGCACAGGCTTGTATAAAATGATACTATAAAGCACTGATTCCTAAACACAAGTCAAGTGAAGCTCACATGTGTTCTTCCCTTTTTCTTAGCTGGTCTCCCTCTTTTTCTTAGCTGGTCTCCCTCTGCACATGATTCTGGCCCATGCAGATGGGGTGAGACACAGTTCCCAGAACCCCCAACCTGGGGTCACACATTCCCTTGGTCAGGGCACCGTGGCTGTGGTCGGTAGGCCGCTAATGTGTAAACAAGCCAGGCCCATGTGGTCAAAGCTGTAGTTTGTCCTGTAGGCATGCATGGATATGAGAGCTGGACCATAAAGAAGGCTGAGCACTGAAGAACTGATGCTCTCAAACTGTGGTGCTGGCAAACACTCTTGAGAGTCCCTTGGACTGCAAGGATATCAAACCAATCAATCAGAAGGGAAATCAACTGTGAATATTCATTGGACGGACTGACGCTGAAGCTGAAGCTCCAATACTTTGACCACTTGATGGGAAAAGATGACTCATTGGAAAAGACCCCAATGCTGGGAAAGATTAAAGCCAGGAGGAGAAGGGGATGACAGAGGATGAGATGGTTGGATGGCATTGCCGACTCAATGGCCATGAGTTTGAGCAAACACCAGGAGATAGTGGAGGACAGAGAAGCTTGGCGTGCTGCAGTCCATGTGGTCACAAACAGTTGGACATGACTTAGAGACTGAACGACAACAACCAGGTAGCCTATCTGTGTCTCGATGAGCCCCCAGGGGAGGTGAACGTGTCAGAGGGAAAGACTAAGAGCCCTACCTCAGCACTGACCCCCGGGAGGGCCATGGAACCTCACGGTTACCCAGAGAAACCCACCTCAGCTCCAGACCCCAGACCTCTGAGCACTGACATGCAGGCACAGGCACGGAGTTTTCCAAGACAGAGGCCAGGCCAGGTCTGCACGCAGGTCTCCACGTCCTACTGCACAGAGAACCCCGCCAGGTGTAAATGTCCTCACTGTAGAAGAACACGTCTCATCTAAACATAATCAGTGTAGACAGGACTTGCAGAGGTCTGAATCCACAGTGTAGACAGAACTTGGCCAGATTCAAAGTCGCCTAGGGCTGCGCTCCCAGGAGGCACAGGTCACACCCCCGGGGTCTCTCATCGTTGGACAGGGGCTCACCCGCCTGTGAGAACTGGGACTTACCTTTCTTGAAGAAGAAATCATCACTGGCTCCACACTTCACCCACATCAGGAAACGGAACAAAAGCTTTGTCACTAAACATTTCGGCAGGCAAAACAAAACTGTGAGCACGTTCTGCGGCCACGTAGTGGTCAGGGCCCGGGGAGAGCCAGGAACCTGGTGGAGCGCAGCCCAGCGTCCTGTGAGGACAGACCGGAAGTGGCCCGGCTGCCGCGTCCTGGGCTCCCAGCAGGAGGCGCTGCCCGGGTCGCCCAGGCAGGACTGACCGGAAGTGGCCGGCGGCAGCATTCCGGGCTCCCAGCAGGAGGCGCTGCCCGGGTCGCCCAGGCAGGACTGACCGGAAGTGGCCCTGCTGCCGCGTCCTGGGCTCCCAGCAGGAGGCGCGGCCCGGGTCGCCCAGGCAGGACTGACCGGAAGTGGCCCGGCTGCCGCGTCCTGGGCTCCCAGCAGGAGGCGCGGCCCGGGTCGCCCAGGCAGGACTGACCGGAAGTGGCCCGGCGGCAGCATTCCGGGCTCCCAGCCAGAGGCGCGGCCCGGGTCGCCCAGGCAGGACTGACCGGAAGTGGCCCGGCGGCAGCATTCCGGGCTCCCAGCAGGAGGCGCGGCCCGGGTCGCCCAGGCAGGACTGACCGGAAGTGGCCCGGCTGCCGCGTCCTGGGCTCCCAGCAGGAGGCGCGGCCCGGGTCGCCCAGGCAGGACTGACCGGAAGTGGCCCGGCGGCAGCATTCCGGGCTCCCAGCCAGAGGCGCGGCCCGGGTCGCCCAGGCAGGACTGACCGGAAGTGGCCCGGCGGCAGCATTCCGGGCTCCCAGCCAGAGGCGCGGCCCGGGTCGCCCAGGCAGGACTGACCGGAAGTGGCCCGGCGGCAGCATTCCGGGCTCCCAGCAGGAGGCGCGGCCCTGGTCGCCCAGGCAGGACAGTCCTGCAGCGTCCACGGGGAGAGCCGGTCCGTCCATCCTGCTGGTCAGTTAGGGAGGGAGTGCGCTCCGGCACTGCTTCCTCGCAGGGGCTGGGGTAGGTGGGTGGGCCTGACAGCTCCTAGGCTCCTGGTCAAGTGACTTCGTGCCTGGGTTGATGACCACAGGGCACCGTGCTGCATCCAAGCGGAGAACGCGGGCAGATGTGGGGCACAGACGCCATCCGAGCAGAGCGCCTGCGGGGAGCTCCCACCTGCGCCCGCCTGCCCACCTCCCCATGACCCATTACCACACACACACACTCCCACGCCGCACACGTAAGCGCTGTGCACCTACACCGTGCACACACACAGCACGTGTCAGCCAGCACACACGCATAGCGCGCACACACACACACACACACACACACACACTCCCACGCCGCACACATATGTGCTGTGCATCTACACCATGCACACACACACACAGCTCACACACACACACACACACATAACACACACACATGCATAGCATGCACACACACACATAGCACACACACACACACACACTCCCAGGCCACACACATATGTGCTGTGCATCTACACCGTGCACACACACACATAGCTCACACACACACACACACATAACACACACACATGCATAGCACACACACACACATAGCACGCACACACACACATAGCACACACATAGCACACACACACACTCCCAGGCCGCACACATATGTGCTGTGCATCTACACCGTGCACACACACACATAGCTCACACACACACACACATAACACACATACACATGCATAGCACACACACACATAGCACGCACACACACACATAGCACACACATAGCTCACACACACACACACACATAACACACATACACATGCATAGCACACACACACACATAGCACACACTCCCAGGCCGCACACATATGCGCTGTGCACCTACACCGTGCACACACAGCACGTGTCCGCCAACAGGTGTGCACACACATAGCACACACACACAGAGCACACACACACTCCCAGGCCACACACATAGCACACACACACACACATAGCGCACACACACACACTCACACACACACTACCAGGCCACACACATATGCGCTGTGCACACAAACAGCATGTGTCCGCCAGCAGGCGCGCACACACGCATAGCACACACACGAGGGATAAAATGATTACCCTAAAGTGCTCGTTTCTAAACACAAGTGAAGCTCATGTGCATTCTTCCCTTCTTCTGAGTTTTGATGGTTTCCAAAATAAAAAAGTTTATAAAGTAGTTAATGGTGAGTGACTTTTAGATCATGGGACTTTCTGAAGTTATTCCACAAATACTGCAAGAGGTGAGAGATGAATGAAGATATTCCGTTTGTCCCTCAACAGAAGAATGGACAAGCAGAACGTGGTCCATCCACACAATGAATGTTCTCCAGCCTGAAAGGAAGGCAGTTCTGACACAGGCTAAAGCGTGGATGGACCTTGAAGACATTATGCTCAGTGACATAAGGCAGACACGGAAAAACAAATGATGTTTGAGTCCACTCATACAAGGCATCTAGAGCAATTGGTTCCATAGACACAGAAAGCAGGACGGTGGATGCCAGGGGCTGAGGGAGGGGAAAGGGGACTAAGTGTCTCATGGGGACTGTCTGGGTTTTGCAGGATAGAAGTAGCGACTGAACAACACTGCCCACAAGCATGCACTGCAGCAGCATTTACAACAGCTGAGACATGGAAGTAACCAAAATGTACATGGACAGATGAATGAATAAAGAAATCATATATGCATAGAATGGAATATGATTCAGCCATGAAAAAATAATGCCATTTGCAGGGATAATCTAGAACTAGAACAATCAAAGTAAGTAAAGTACTTCAGAAGGAGAAACTGATCCCAATGAGCTATTTTATAAAAGTGAAATACACGCACAGTCAGGAAACAAACATGGTTACAGAAGGAGAGTGGTGGGTGGAAGTGATAAATTAGCAGGCTGGGATTCATTTATCCTCACAAATACATATAGAACATAGAATCAGCACGGACCTACTTTAGAAAAGGTGGTGTACTACACACTCTATTATAATGTGTATGTGAAAAAAACAAAGATGAATCAGAATGTGTATGGGGATAACTGTTGAAGAATCTCTCCACCAACGGGCACAACACTGTAAGTCAGCTATCCTCCAAAAAGAGTAAACACTAACTTTAAAAAAGAAAAACAAGGATCGATGAGCCACAGGCTTCGGCATGTGCCAGAAGAAACCACGGACTAGGAGTCACCCTAAGGCTCTGGTTACTGTAGTAACAGGACTAGGGCATGAAGAAATCCTGTCTCCTTGTGGCCATCTCCCACTACAGAAACTTGAATGCTATTGTTTACGCTGCAGTGAAATAAGAAAAAAGTTTTTTCTCTTTGGCCTTTTGATTCCTTCTCTACTTTAGCTGTTCCTGATCTACAGTCTGCGTTGATAACTGTTTCCTTCTTTTCAGAAGATTAACCTATTGACTGTTTTGAAACAATGCAAAAAGGAACAAGAGCATAGGAACCTTATACCTTTGTGGAAATGTTTTTTGAGGAAATAGACAGATGGCTTTAATCCCCAAGCTGGAAGAGGAGAGAACACAGTAGACTTGTGCCTCAAGAACTGTGTCTCCCCTGATAGGGAATCGAGGGGATCACACAGTTGGGGCTCACAGTCAGAGGTTGGAGATAAAGAGCAAACATGTAAAGACCCTATATTCTTTCTTTTTGCCTTGCTTCAAAACAGTCAATAGGCTAGCGTCAGAGAGCCCAGTAACTTGGGTCCAGCAGGCAGTCATAGGAGTTGGGGCCATTGTCTTTTGTAGATTGCATTGAGGCTTTCTTTCCATAATGCAAAAACAGAAAACAAATTATAAGGGGAGGTTTGCAGACAGAGTACCATAAAGTTAAGCATCAGGACGTGACTAGCATAAAATTAAAAGATAATAGATATGAAATATGCCTCACAGAGTTAGAGGGTGATAAGTGTGGGATATCCCTGGAGAAGGGCATGGAAACCCACTCCAGTATTCTTGCCTGGAGAAATTCATGGACAGAAGAGGCTGGTGAGCTACAGTCCATGGGATCACAAAGAGTCAGACACGACTGAATGACTAACACACACACACACATACACAGGTGCAGGATTAGCTTACATAACAGGTTAGTCTTCTGAAAAGAAGGAGACTTAATTATCAATGCTGGCTGTAGCTCAGGAACAATTAAAGTAGAGAAGGACTCAAAAGGCAAAAGAGAAAAAAACTATTTCTTATTTCACTGCCACACTTAAAAACACTTCATATTCACAAGGACTGCTGGGCTCTAAATGATACCGGCACTTTAAAAATGTCCATGGGTAACTAACCGAAAACAAAAACTGGGTAGACTGTGAAGATGAAAATTTCCAGTCAATTCCACACACACTAGTTGAAACCAAAGCCCATGAAAACATGCTGCACACCAGGAATTGTTAGAGACGTGCAAATAAAACCACAGTGTGGGAACACTGCAGCTGTTTGAAAGGCCATCTTCAGTCTACAAAGGAAAACGGTGGAGAAGACGCGGAGGAAAGAGAACATTCACGGTGCTGATGAGATGTAAATGCTGAGAATCACTGTGGAGAGGAGTATGGAACTGCCTTTGTTAATTTTTAGTAAGACAAACACATTGCTTCCAGCCCAGGTCACAGGGGGACTTAAAACATGTCCTGCTCAGCGTTCCCTCATCTCAGCACCAACAAGGGCAGGAGGTGCCTGAACAGCCGCCCTACCTGAAGTAGCAGACAGCCTCAGTGAGCGAAGCATCAGTCAAGTCTCTGCCTCGTCGGGCAGTTAACGAGCCCCCCCCCACCCCCCCCCAGCAAAGGGCTCCTTAACTCCAAATTCATTTTGCACGGAGAAGAGGAAAGAATCAGACATAAACTATAAACTAAATCAAGTATCTTTATTTTTAAATATAAAAAGTGAAGGATAAAAGCAGTAAAAATTACACTTCAAGTGAATAAATTACAAACCAAGTCAACTATATATTCTGACTTATATATAAAACAGAGGAGGAGGAGGATGCTGCTGCTGCTGCTGCTAAGTCGCTCCAGTCGTGTCCGACTCTGCAGTCCCATAGATGGCAGCCCACCAGGCTCCCCGTCCCTGGGATTCTCCAGGCAAGAACACTGGAGTGGGTTGCCATTTCCTTCTCCAATGCATGAAAGTGGAAAGTGAAAGTGAAGTCTCTCAGTTGTGTCCGACTCTTAGCAACCCCATGGACTGCAGCCCACCAGGCTCCTCCGTCCATGGGATTTTCCAGGCAAGAGTACTGGAGTGGGGTGCCATTGCCTTCTCCGGAGGAGGATGGAAGACACACAACTACCGTGAGTGAGCAGCCCTTGACCTGGTTCTCCAGTCGACTCTGCCACCAAACTTGGCTGCAGACGCTGGCCAGGAACCAGAGCTGCTCTGCCCATCACACCGGGAGGAGGCTTCTTTGTCGCCGGTGCACAGAGAGAACCCAAGTCTGTGCCTTCAGGCGTCTCTTCTGCCAGGCTCCGTGCAGAACGCTCAACCTGAGCCTTGTTCTTCATGTTCTTCTCCTTCAGGTAAATGGTGATAAAATGAGGTGAAGGAAGGGCCTAGAAGTTGGGCACCTTCCTTTTCTGCAGCTGTTTTATTTTCTTCTCCTTCTGTAAGTGACTTTTTTGTAACAAAACAGAAAGGGCACATTTCCACAGTTCTCACTGGGATTTTGGGTTTCAAAGGTACCCGTCTTGGGGCGATTGTTGGGCTCTTATGACTCCTGTCTGCTCTTCACCCTCGTCCTCTTGGGTGGGTTTGGGTTCTTTTCTTCCAAAGGCAGGAGTCCTGGGGACAGTGAGTGGAATTTCTTTCTTATCGGGATCACCCACAACACCTAAGAAGATATGGTAAGGGCAAGGCTTTGCATAAATTTAAAGTATTTATCCTGCAATACCCTCTTTGCTTCTCGCTGTTTGATTCTTTTTCCATTTCAAAATCAAAGCCAATAGGCACAGTGGGTGGCTTCTCTGGCAGTTTCTTAGGAAAAATGTGCCCACTGTAAAGAATTCCAGAATCCAGTTTCCGTGCTTTAGATTTGTAGAGCCCTGCTTCTACAGGATTACATTTCTTGGATTTCCCACTTGTTTCCAACACCTCCACCACCTCTTGCTGCATCTTAATTCTCTTCTCTGACTCTTGCTTCTCACTACTTTTTAGGATCTGCTGTATATGGGAAGAAAAACCTGGAAAAGAATAGATATGCGTTTATGCGTGGCTGAATTAAATTCCTGTACACCTTATACAAACACAACACTGGACACCAACTCTATTCCAGTGTAAGATCAAAATGAAATTGCACAGAAAGCAAAAAGGGGAGGGCGGGGCACGAAAAATGCTGCCTTCTTGTGGCCGTTTTCCATAACGAGACAACGTCGAAAGCTGTGCTGATGGGCACTTAATATTCAGAAGGCCCATGGGGTTGTGACTAAACAACACCAGCCTTCAAGGAATGTTCTAAGAGCGTTTATCAAAACGTTTACCAAAACGTTCAAGAGTCAATTGCAAGAGGTTTCACTCATACCCTTTAAAAAAAAGACAGGAAATTATGTCAATCTTGCTAAATATTAGAGAAATCCGAATCAAAACTACAATGAGGTATCACCTCACAGTGGTCAGAATGGCCTTTGTCAAACACTCAAAGAACCAAGGCTGGAGCGGGCGTGGAGAAATGAGAACCCTCCTCCATCGATGCTGGAATGTAAACCGGAAACAGCCACTGTGGAAACTGCGTGCGTGCTAAGTCACTTCAGCCGTGTCTGACTCTTTCCGGTCCTGTGGACTGTAACCCGCCAGGCTCCTCTGTCCATGGGATTCTCCAGGCAGGAATACTGGAGTGGGTTGCCACGCCCCCCTCCAGGGGATCTTCCCCAACCAGAGATTGAACCCATGTCTCATGTTTCCTGTGTTGGCAGGTGGGCTTTTTACCACTAGCGCCACCTGGGAAACCCATAGAGACAGTGTGAAGTTTCCTTAAACAACGAAAATAGGAACAAAATTACAATATTCCTGTCAACTTAAAAAAAATATTCACAACCTAAAAGTTGAGTTATGTTTTATTCATTGGGAACTTTTAGGATTTCAAGCCCAGGAGACACCATCTCAGGTAACTCTGAGGGAACTGCTCCCAGGAGGTGAAGGGAGGAGCCAGGTTACACAGAACTCTGTAACGAAGGGCAGGTAGTCTGAACATCAAAAGACTATTGTTAAAGAAAGCCAGATATCCTGAGTGAAGGGATTTAGTGCTCTTCTGGGTGCGGGAAGATGCCGGAGTCCGCGCTCCCTGAAATCACTCCTTTCAGGTGCACCTCACCTGTCTGGGGCCAGCGTCCTGTTTTCACGTCCTGAGCTTCCTTTCCTCAGGGCTCGCCTTAGAGCGTCTGCAGTCTGACGGCTGCTAGAGAGCAGACATGCCTCTCCTTCCTGAGCGCCCCGAGGGCTCCCTGGCTCACTGGAGGGCTGCAATTGCTGGTGACTCTGACATCCTTGTTTACTGACACAGCAGGAAACAGTCCACTTCTCACTCCCTAACACCCTACACACAAATAAAACTCTAAATAGTTTACAGATCTCAATGTGAGGACACTCTAAACCCTTGGGGAAAGTACAGGCAGAAAATGCTTTGTTGTAAATCACAGCAGCAAGCTCTTTTTGGATCCACATCTTAAGAGTAACAATAAATAAAAATAGGCCAAAAGGATGGAATTAACCTTAGCAGAATTTTCACAGCTAAGGAACCCCTAAATAAAAGAAAAACACAACACTCAGAATAGGAAAAATATTTCAAACAAAGATCCCCACAAAGAATTCATCTCCAAAACATACAGACAGCTCAATATCAAAAAACAAAAATACCCAATAAGAAATGGGCCAAAGATCTCAATGGACATTTCATGAAGAAGGCATACAGATGACAATTAACCACTTGAAAAGGTGCTCAGCACCACTAATGGTTAGAGGAAGGCCAATCAAAAGTCCAGTGAGCTATCACCTCACCCCAGTCAGAATGGCCGTCTCAGAGACCCTCCAACAATACATGTTGCAGAGGATGCGGAGAGAACTCCCCTGCACTCTTGGTGGGAATGTAAATTGGTCCATCCAATACGCAAAGAGTATGAAGTTTCTTTTTAAAAACTAAACATAGAAGTATCGTAGGATCTAGCAATCCCACACCTAGGTGTAGATATGGAAAAAACCAAAATTTGAAAAGACTATGATCACAGCAGAAATAGATGTTTTTTTCTGGAACTCTCTTGCTTTTGTGATGATCCAGCAGATGTTGGTGATTTGAACTCTGGTTCTTCTGCCTTGTCTAAAACCAGCTTGAACATTTGGAAGTTCACGGCTCATTTATTGCTGAAGCCTGGCTTGGAGAGTTTTGAGCATTACTTTACTAGCATGTGAGATGAGTGCAATTGTGCGGTAGTATGAGCATTCTCTGGGATTGCCTTTCTTTGGGATTGGAATGAAAACTAACCTTTTCCAGTCCTGTGGCCACTGCTGAGTTTTCCAAATTTGCTGGCATACTGAGTGCAGCACTTTCACAGCATCATCTTTCAGGATTTAAATAGCTCAACTGGATTTCCATCACCTCCATTAGCTTTGTTCGTAGTGATACTTTCTAAGGCCCACCTGACTTCACATTCCAGGATGTCTGGCTCTAGGTGCATGATCACACCATCATGATTATCTGGGTCATGAAGATCTTTTTTGTACAGTTCTGTGTATTCTTGCCACCTCTTCTTAATATCTTCTGCTTCTGTTAGGTCCATACAATTTCTGTCCTTTATTGTGCCCATCTTTGCATGAAATGTTCCCTTGGTATCTCTAATTTTCTTGAAGAGATCTCTAGTATTTCCCATTCTAATGTTTTCCTCTATTTCTTTGTATTGATTGCTGAGGAAGGCTTTCTTATCTCTCCTTGCTATGAGAAACATATATGCAGGTCAGGAAGCAACAGTTAGAACTGGACATGGAACAGCAGACTGGTTCCAAATAGGAAAAGGAGTACTTCAAGGCTGTATATCATCACTATGCTTATTTAACTTATATGCAGAGTACATCATGAGAAACGCTGGGCTGGAAGAAACAAAAGCTGGAATCAAGATTGCTTGGAGAAATAGCAATAACCTCAGATATGCAGATGACACCAACCTTATGGCAGAAAGTGAAGAAGAACTAAAGAGCCTCTTGATGAAAGTGAAAGAGGAGAGTGAAAAAGTTTGCTTAAAGCTGCACATTCAGAAAACTAAGATCATGGAATCTGGTCCCATCACTTCATGGCAAATAGATGGGGAAACAGTGGAAGCAGTGTCAGGCTTTATTTTGGGGGGCTCCAAAATCACTGCAGATGGTGATTGCAGCCATGAAATTAAAAAACGCTTACTCTTTGGAAGGAAACTTATGACCAACCTAGAGAGCATATTAAAAAGCAGAGACATTACTTTGCCAACAAAGGTCCTTCTAGTCAAGGCTATGGTTTTTCCACTGGTCATGTATGGATGTGAGAGTTGGACTGTGAAGAAAGCTGAGCGCTGAAGAATTGATGCTTCTGAACTGTGGTGTTGGAGAAGACTCTTGAGAGTCCCTTGGACTGCGAGGAGATCCAACCAGTCCATCCTAAAGGAGATCAGTCCTGGGTGTTCATTGGAAGGACTGATGCTGAGCCTGAAACTCCAATACTTTGGCCACCTCATGCGAAGAGTTGACTCATTGGAAAAGACCGTGATGCTGGGAGGGATTGGGGGCAGGAGGAGAAGGGGACGTCAGAGGATGAGATGGCTAGATGGCATCACCGACTCGATGGACATGAGTTTGAGTAAACTCCGGGAGTTGGTGATGGACAGGGAGGCCTGGCGTGCTGCGATTCATGGGGTCGCAAAGAGTCGGACATGACTGAGTGACTGAACCGAACTGAACTGATGATTACACCTGCACTAGGGCCATAAACAAGACATGGCACCAATCTAAGAGCAGAACACAGATGAACAGATAAAGAAGATGGGGTACCTAGACATAACACAGTATTATTCAGCCACTAAAAGGGATCAAATAATGACATTTCCAGTCACAGGGAGGAAAGTAGAGGTGATCATTCTAAGTGAAGTAGAGAAGACAGAGCAAGACAAGAATCATATGGCATCACTTCTAGGTGGATTCTAAAAATGGAGACACATGAACTTCTTTACCAAAGAGAAACGGCCTCACTGACATGGTTCCCAAGAAGAAGCTTGCAGTTACCAAGGAGGAAAAGTGGAAGGCAGGGAGGAATGAGCTGGTTCAGATTAACATACACACACTACTCTTTATAAAACCATCCACAAGGACCCACTGCATAGCACAAGGAACCCTCTTCAACACTTCGTAATGACTTACGTGGGAAGAGAGCCTGAATAAGAATATGATGCGTCCAGCTATGCATGACTCACACCTGGAAGGACACACCTCACTCATCACTGTGCTCAGTCGCTCAGTCGTGTCTGACTTTTTGCGACCCCATGGACAGTAGCCTGCTAGTCTCCGCTGTCCATGGAATTTTCCAGGAAAGTGTAAGGTACAGTTCCGGCGAGGCAGAAAAGGAAAGACGACCTCAACAGAAGTAGGTTACCTTTATTCAGGCAAGGAGGGGCGACAGTCGGCCTAACGACCAGGCTGAGCGCCGAAAGGGATCAGGGAGGCTTCATACTTATAGGGAGGTTTGTGGAAGCGATAAGGGAAACGTCAATCAGGCGGGATATTTTGAGTATTCTTTTGTTGAGATGACACTTGTAGTTGGGCAGGGGGTGATAAGTCTTCTGGGCGGGTGTAGGGGGTGGTAGGTTTCCGGGCAGGGGGTGATAAGTCCCAGATAGATGCAGCTGGCCTGGAGCATCAGGATGGAACTAAAGTTATGCTTTGTTTTCTCCGAAGTTAGATGATTCAGCAAGAGGCCTTTGAGACTGTTGTTCTTTTTTCTAGGCCCAAAAGACTCCTTCAGTGGGGAGGGGTTTTATAGCCAGGGCCGGCGTCCAAGCCAGGTCTTTTCATATAAGGAAGAAAGCGCGGGCTACAGCGGCGGTCAGTGTCTGAGGGCTCCGGGTCGGTACCTGATTGGACCAGGCTGCAGGGGGTCGGTCCCCTGAAGTTTAGCCAGCCTCCGGAATTTGCCTTGCGGCACTTTCCCGGGGCATGCCCCGACCTTTCAGAAATGACTAGAAAATAAACTACTTTTCAAAAGACCTACATCAAAACCATGCTTAAAAATGAAGAGGACATCAAACTTCATTACAGAGGCCAAGCCTTAACCAGATTCAGTTCACCTAAAGTGGTGATGCTAATCACTCTTATAGGAGTCCACCTGTTATCAAGAGGCACAGTGGGAAGATTATAATGGGGGCCACTATATCTTGGGTGCTGTGAAAGACTTGGATGTAGTAGAAACAGTGGGATATCTATATTCTAGTTTTCCATATCAAGCCACCAAAAAAAAATTAGGATACATGAACTCAGTAATGCTGCCAGGTACAAAAATCAATACACAAAAATCAGTTGTCATTCTATGCAATAATAATGTGCCATTAGAAAGAGAAATTAAGCAATTTTCTAGTAGTTCAGTGGATGAGAATCCTCCTGCCAATGCAGGGACATGGGTTCTATTCCTTACCTGGGAAGATTTCACAAACCACAGCACGATTAAGCCCGTGTGCCAAACTACTAAAGCCCATGCTCTAGAGCCCATGCTCAACTATAGTGTACCTTCCCCCCCGCCCCCCCGGCTGCAACTAGAGAACGCACGTGCACAGCAACGAATAATAAATAAATACACAGCAATAAATAAAATTTTTGAAAGAGAAATTAAGAAAACTGTCCCATTTACAATTGCATTCCAAAATACCTAGGAATGAGTTTAATTAAGGATGTGAAAGCACACTGAAAACTCTAGGACAGGGATGAAAGAAACTGAACCTGAAGGAGGAAACAGACAGAACAGGATCCACCTTGAAAGCAGGACCCCATCTTGGGCCGGACTGTGGACCTTGAGCTCTATGCCCCGTATCTATGGAAACAACATACCAACTGGAAAACCAGGCCCCCGGAAGGAAGAGCCCCAGGGCTCATGCCTAGACTCTAAGTGGCCTGGAAGAATACCCTAAGTATCTGTGTAACCAAATAGAACCGTACATTCTATTACGCTTATTGGGGTATGACCACTGGCCTATTGATAATTGTCCACTGTTAACTACCTAGGCTTAAGGTGTATAAATCATGGGTTAACTTTGATAGTATCTTTCTTTTCCTTTGTTCAGACTAGTTTCAGGGAATTTAAGGAGGTGGGATTGGGCATGTACACTTAGGGTATATAAGATTTTCACGAAAACTGGTCAGGGTCCTTGGCTAAGAGGAGATTCTGTTTTAGGCCCCCCACTGTGATAAACTGCACTCCACTATCTGCATTGTCCTTCTGAGTGAGTTTGTTTCCCAGAACGCATGGCTACAACAAACCAACACAAATAAATGGAAAGCTCTCCTGTGTTCAGGGACACAGAAGATTGTTAAATGTCCATTTTACCCAAAGCAATATTCAAATGTTAAGCAAGCCTGGTCAAAGCTCAAATGGCATTTTCCACAGAAACAGAACAAATATTCTGAACATTTGTGTGGAAACACAAAGGCTTCTGAATAGCCAAAGGCATTCTGAGAAAATAGAACAGGCTGGAGGCATCTCCTTCCCAGACTTCACCTGATATGATGATGCTAATTCGCAAAAAAAAGAAACGTAAAATTGGCACAAAAATGGACACAAAGACCCAAGGAACAGAACAGAAAAATCACCTTATGTGCCAGGGTCCAGCCTCGGCAGGATCCAGGGGTACCCTCAGGATGAACGGCATCAGCGAGAGAAAGAGAGAGAGTGATGAACGGCATAGGCAAGAGAAAGAGAGAGAGAAAGAGAGACCAGACTGGGGGTGTGCAGCAGAGTCTGGCAAATCTTTATTTTTTTACTGTAGCTTTTATATTCTAAGATAGTACATTTTTAAGGGGAAGATAGTTTAATATTACATTGGCTTATCCTTCACGAAACCAGGGTGTTTTCTTTCTGCATACTTCTTTGTGAGAGTCCTGTACATTATCTTCTGGCCTTAGGGCCTATTGACATTTTATGACCGAGGTGAATGCAAAGCTGTTTTCCATAATCTATTCTTTAATGAACACAAAGGTCAGTCCTTTTGCAGAAGTTATCAGTTAAATTTATCTAAAAGGTTTACCACACACAGACTCTGCAGCTCCGGTGAGGCAGCCCCTGTTTAGCATTCCTGGTTAAAATTAACAATTCTAAACTGTTATTTTTCTAAATCTTTAACTATAACCACTTTTAGAATAATATTTTTGTGTTCTCTAATAGGGCTTCCTCACCTCCCAAAGAGCTCTGTGCATATTAGGGCCTTTTGTGTGATCAGGTTCTTTATGCTGTTCATGATTAAGGTGTTGTGAGCAGTTATGTGCATTAGTACGCATTTGCCAAGCAAGCTAGAATGCCAGCAAAGGGGTCTAAATTGAAACACTCCTTTCATCCTGGATAATCTTATAGGATACCACCGTCCGGCGGACATGTTAATTAAAGTTCTAAGTTGATTCTGTTTGGAAATGTTATAGCCACGCTTTCTGGGAAACAAACTCACTCAGAAGGACAATACAGATAGTGGAGTGCAGTTTATTACACCGGCGGGCCCAAGGCAGAGTCTCCTCTTAGCCAAGGACTCTCACCAACATTTGTGAAAATCTTTTATACCCCATGTGTACTTGTCCAAACCCATCACCCCAATTTCCTTGAGACTTACATAAACAAAGGAAGGGTAAAGACAACTACAATAACCACATCATTCACCTGTTATGTGTTCAAACAGTTAATAATAAGCCCGCAGTTACATTCCAAAGAGTTAATAATAAGCCCGTGGTCACGTTCCAACCAGTTAATAATAATCAATAAACCTGTGATTACATCCCGATAGATACGGAAAAAATTTATGACCTGTCCGGAGGCAGGGGTGATTATGGTATGTTTCCTCTTAGGCAATGAGTAACCTGGATGTGATCTTCAAGATTCCCCTGTCCGGAGGGGGTCTTATCCTTCCATTGTCGTTCCCACAGGCACTAAGCAGAGAGTTCAGAGTCCACTGGAGAGGTGGCCGAGCCCGATCAGCATGGACAGGCCTCAGATGGAGTCCAGGCCCTATGAATTCCTTCTTCAGAAAGAGATCGGGGAAGGCCTTCTACCTGTGTCACAGAAATTAGGGAGTAGTCTAATATAGCAAGCATCAGAAAGACAGATATCATCTTTAAGGTGAGCGCCGGGGCAGTTTTTCAAAATCCCTGAAGTTCTGATCTCCCTTTCTTGTCAGGTCTTCTCCTCATGACCTTGTCATGGGTGGGATCTCGTGTGCTGGCTCCCAGCACTTATGGGCACGCGGTCAGTTACTTCACAGAATGGAGCCAGAAACAGACACTGAGTAAGGAACAGTCTCCTTGTTATAGCCACGCTTTCAGGGAAACAAACTCACTCAGAAAGACAATACAGATAGTGGAGTGCAGTTTATTACACCGGCGGGCCCAAGGCAAAGTCTCCTCTTAGCCAAGGACCCCGACCAGCATTTGTGAAAATCTTTTATACCCCATGTGTATGTGTCCAAACCCACCACTCCAATTCCCTTGAGACTTACATAAACAAAGGTAGGGTAAATACAACTACAATAACCTCATCATTCATGTGTTATGTGTTCAAACAGTCAATAATCAATAAGCCCGCAGTTACATTCCAAACAGTTAATAATCAATAAGCTTGTGGTCACGTTCCAACCAGTTAATAATCGATAAGCCTGTGATTACATCCTGATAGATACGGGAAAAGTTTATGACCTGTCCGGAGACAGGGGTGATTACGGTATGTTTCCTCTTAGGCAATGAGTAACCTGGATGTGATCTTCAAGATTCCCCTGTCCGGAGGGGGTCTTATCCTTCCATTGTCGTTCCCACAGGCACTAAGCAGAGAGTTCAGAGTCCACTGGAGAGGCAGCCGAGCATGATCAGCACAGATAGGCCTGAGATGGAGTCCAGGCCCTATGAATTCCTTCTTAATTCCCCCCTCTTGATGCTCTTAGTTTCCATAACGAGCATCATTTATTGAGATATATTGTACCTTAGCCCTCTTGCCACCCACATGAGAGAATGCTATGAACCTCTGGGTTACAAAATTCACGAGGCATTGTAGGAAGCAGGGCCCACAAAGCAGTATGATTACAACAGTTACAATGGTTTTCCACCAGTCTCCCTTTACCCAGGAGAGGACTGAAGTCCAAAAGGGAATATTTTCATTAGACATGGCTTTCACTTAATTTTGCATATCCTCCAAGACAGTAGATACATTTCCAGACAGGTCAGGGATGTACACACAGCATTCGACTTTAATTAGGAGCAAGTCCCTCCTTGGGCTGCTGTGAGTATGTCTAATGCCATCCTATTTTGAATTACTGCCTTCCTCATTTGAATCTGTTCTTTGTTCAAAGCTTGAATGGCTTTAGTACTGTTTAAGAGGGCCTGTTTAGTGAAATTAGTTAAGGCTTCTACCTTAACCATGATATCTGTTGTCCCTACAGAGGGTACAAACAAGGCAGCAAGATAGTCGTACCATTGGAACACGGATCGTGTCCATCTTGCATGCAGATAAGGCAGGTTTACTGGAGGCTGGGGTAGGCTAGGCTTAGTTCTGTCATGGGCGAAAGCAAATCTTAATGTGCAATGCCTCACCCAGCCAACTGGTAACCATGGCCATAAGTTAAGCCCACAGAGCCACTGGGTCCCATTGGGGGCTACCCAGCGGATTCCAGGCCAGTCAGAACCGGGCCACTGAGCAGACTGATTGGGGTGATAGGTACCTTCCAAGAATTGTTTACATTGTTCAGGGCACAAATAACAATTCTCTTGGGTCTAGGGGACGGTCTCCAAATCCAACTTTCTGTTCTTTTTGTTCCCAGCAAATAGTAGCAGGGGCAATCAACTGTCCTTTCTCAGGAGTCATCCAGAAATATTCATCCCAGACCTGGTAGTACTGCTCAAGGTACCGGGAGGCCTGTCTCCCTTTTGTAAGGGAGCCCTTTTCCTCTTTAAGTTTCATATATGAGGTATAAGCCTTTGTTATCCCCATAAGGCTGGTGTTCATGTTAAATGTAACCCTGTGTCCCTGGCCCATTGATAGCTTCTTTTTACACCAGGAGAGCAAAGAAAGGTTATGGTTGGTGAGAGAGAGGAAAGTTCTTTTCTGTTGTTAAAATCCCCATAATGGAGTGGCGATACCCACCAGGGAAGTCTGCCCATTACTGACAGGGGCATAGCCCCACATACCCAAGTTCAGAATTGCATTGGTAAGGCCGAGCAGCAGGAGTCGTTTACCCAGCTCCATCCTGTAGAGGGCTCTTCTGGGACCTCGTTTTCTTCTTCCTCTTCCAAATGATCTTAATCTCCCGTGGGTTGGTGGGGTCCTTCTGGGTGGTCCACTCGGTGTCCTCCGGGTCAGCGTGGTATGCCTTTTTCGCTCTGGTGTGATGGATCAAGGGACAATACCTGCAACTTTAACTGCAGTAGGGGTAGTTAGAATAACATAAGGGCCCTTTCACCAAAGGGCTAGCAAATCATGTTTCTAATCTTTGACCCACACTTGGTCACCAAGTGTAAACTCATGAATCTGTTCCCCAAGGGGGAACGGCATCCTTTCTTGTACAAATTTAGTTACCCGATTTATTACCTTACCCAGTTCCATCTGCTGTGAAATCCTATCCCCCCTTACCTGAGGCAAATTTGTTGACACCTGTTTATTATGGGAGGAGGCCTCCCATACACAATTTCGTATGGAGAATAGCCTTGGGGCTGTGGGGTCATCCTGAGTCTGAGCAGAGCCATTGGAAGCAAGTCCACTCAGGAGCAGTCAGTCTCTCTGATCCACTTGGAGAGTCTCTTTAAGTGTCTGGTTGGTTCATTCTACCATCTCAGAACTCTGGGCCTATATGCAGTGTGCAGTTTAAAGTTTTGCTTACTTGTTGTACTAAATCAGCTACAAAAGCCGGGCCATTGCCTGATCCAATGCTGGTAGGAAATCCAAATCTGGGAACCATTTTTCTAAGCAGGCACCGGGCTACTTCTGATGCTCTTTCAGTCCAGGTAGGAAAAGCTTTTACCCATCTCAAGAACGCACATACCATGACCAGCAGGTAACAGTAGTGTCGGTGAGGTTTTATTTCAGAGAAGTCCACTCTCAGGTGTTCAAGGGGCAGTGTGCTGCCATCTCAACTAAAGAATACCCAAAACATCCTGCCTGATTAACATTTCCCTTATCGCTTCCACAAACCTCCCTATAAATATGGAGCCTCCCATCCCTCTCAGTGCTCAGCCTGGTCGTTAGGCCAGCAGTCACCCTCCTTGCCTGAATGAAGATAACCTACTTCTGTTGAGGTCATCTTTCCTTTCCTGCCTCGGCCCGAACTATACCTTACAATTAGTATAACTAGCTATAATCCAGTTATAATAATAGAGTGGCCAAAGGAGCCATAACTGATTTAATGAGCTACTTGCAGTTTCATTGTACTGGCCATGCACACTTATGCACGGTTTAATCTTTGAGAGACGCATATGTTACTGGCAGGATGAACCAGATAGAAAAAGATAAATGTTCCAAACAGCATAATCTACCAAGCTATTTAATGCAATTCATAATTAATTGAAAGAGAAATTTTTTCTTACACATGGAAAACACAGACTTAAATCAGTAATTCTTTGAGATAGAGATCATAAAATTTAAAACCATATTTACCAGTTTAATCAGTTCTATGTAACTAATCCCTTTTGCTAGCAGCTTTATGAAGACATCAGGTTTCTCATTAGAATACTTCAATTTTTTTTTTTACTCAATTCAGTATTATTTTCTGATAATCAGAAACTTGTATTTATCTGAAAAACCTTTTCATGTTTTTGTTAAGGCTGAGTAGGACTCCAGTGTAGAGGTGTACAATTCTATCTTCATTTTTCTGTTGATGCAGATTTTGGTCAATTCCAGTGTCTTGGCTATTGTAAACTGTGCTGCCCTGAAAGCAGGGGTGCATGTTGTTGGGGTCCACAACGGACTCACAGCATATAGTTTTAAAATGGCCCATGGTGGTGACCTGACAAACAACGGATGAAATCACAGTGGCCACATTGCCCTGGTGGGCATCCTGTTCTTTCCTTAAGGTGATATCCTGTTTTTCCCTGCTGGTGCCAGTTTCTCAAGACTACATGACCACCTGCCCGTGAGACCCATGATCACAAGACCCCAGCTGCAGGCTAAAGATAAACTAAGGAGGGTTGGCTGTAAAGGGTGAGCACTGGTTTCTCTCTAAAGCCAGTCACTTTCTTCCTATAATAAATCTTTCTCTGCCTGACTGCCTGGCTCGCTCTCTTTTTCTCCACGCTTACCTTACACATGTGTCATTTTGAATTCTGATATTCTCTGGATCTAAACCCAGCAGTGGGATTGCCAGATCATATGGTACCCCTGTGTTTAGTTTTTTAAGGAACCTCCATTTTATTTTCCAGAGTTCCCACACCCGTTCATACTCCTCCCCAGAGAAAAGGAGGATTTCCCTTTCCCTATGCCCTCTGCAGGATTTATCCTTTGTAGATCTTTTTGATGCTGGCCAATGCGACCAGTGTGAGCTGATTCTTCATGATACTTTTGGTTTGCATTGATTTAATAGTGAATGAGATACAGTATTTTTCCAGATGCTTTTGGAAATTACACATCATGAATACCATTTACCTCTTGAAACTGACCTCCTGGAGTCGCTGTTTTGAATTATCTTCCAATGACTTACCCTGGGACATTACTTGAGAGCAAGTGTCATTGACAGCCCTGGAGGGCTTCAGAGTAATAAGAGTCCATCTGCACTGATTTTTTAAGTTTTTATTATAGGAAGTGGCCACAAGGCAGCAGCATTTCTTCATGCCCAATTCTGTTTCCTTGGGCAAGTAGAGTTTAGGGAAAATCCTGTTCCTAGATTGTCAATTAGAAAGGAATATTCCAGAAGAAACACTCAAGGCTTGTGTCACATTACTTCATCCCCCTTACCTTGATCTCCAAGACACATCCCAATTCCTGCTATACTACTCTGTGGAGGATACTAGCATTTGTAGGTTCAGTTCAGTTCAGTCACTCAGTTGTGGAGGACACTGTGACCCCATGGACTGCAGCATACCAGGCTTCCCCGTCCATCACCAACTCCCAGAGCTTGCTCAGACTCATGTCCATCGAGTCAGAGATGCCACCCAACCATCTCATTCTCTGCCGTTCCCTTTTCCTCCTGCCCTCAATCTTTCCCAGCATCAGAGTCCTTGCCAATGAGTTGCTTTGTCACATCAGGTGGCCAAAGTATTGGAGCTTCAGCATCAGTCCTTCCAATGAATATTCAAGACTCATTTCCTTTAGGATGGACTGGTTGGATCTCCTTGCAGTCCAAGGGCTTCTCAAGAGTCTTCTTCAACACTGCAGTTCAAAAGCATCAATTCTTTGGTGCTCAGCTTCCTTTATGGTTCAACTCTCACATCCATACATGACTACTGGAAAAACCATAGCTTTAACTAGATGGATTTTGTCAGCAAAGTAATGTCTCTGCTTTTTAATATGTTGTCTAGCTTTCCTTCCAAGGAAGGCAGTCACCATCTGCAGTGATTTTGGAGCCCAAGAGAATAAAATATGTCACTGTTTGCATTGTTTCCCCATCTATTTGCCAAGAAGTGATGGGACTGGATGTCATGATCTTAGTTTTTTGAACATTGAGTTTTAAGTTAGCTTTTCACTCTCCTCTTTCACTTTCATCAAGAGGCTCCTCAGTTCCTCTTCATTTTCTGCCATAAGGGTGGTGTCATCTGCATATCTGAGGTTATTGATATTTCTCCCAGAAAGCTTGATTCCAGCTTGGGCTTCATCCAGCCCAGCATTTCCCATGAAGTACTCTGCATAAAAGCTAAATAAGCAGGGTGCCAATATACAGCCTTGACGTACTCCTTTCCCTATTTGGAACCAGTCTGTTGTTCCATGTCCAGTTCTAACTGTTGCTTCCTGACCTGCATACAGACTTCTTAGGAGGCAGATCAGGTGATCTGGTATTCCCATCTCTTGAGAATTTTTCAGTTTGTTGTGTTCCACACAGTCAAAGGCTTTGGCATACTCAATAAAGCAGAAGTCGATGTTTCTGCAGAACTCTCTTGCTTTTGCTAAGATCCAGCAGATGTTGACAATTTGATCTGTTTTCTCTGCCTTTTCTAAATCCAGCTTGAACATTTGGAAGTTCTCAGTTCACATACTGTTGAAGCCTCACTGGGAGAATTTTGAGCATTACTTTGCTAGTGTGTGAGATGAGTGCAATTGTGCAGTAGTTTGAACATTTTTGGCATTATCCTTCTTTCAGACTTGAATGAAAACTGACCTTTTCCAGTCCTGTGGCCACTTTTGAGTTTTCCAAATTTGCTGGCATATTTAATGTGGCACTTTAACAGCATCATCTTTTAGGATTAGGAATAGCTCAGCTAGACTTCCATCACCTCCACTAGCTTTGTTCATAGCGATTCTTCCTAAGGCCCACTTGACTTCAGACTCCAGGATGTCTGGTTCTCGGTGAGTGATCACACCATCGTGATTATCTGGGTCATGAAAATCTTTTTTGTATAGTTCTTCTGTGTATTCTTGTCACCTTCTTAATATCTTTTGCTTCTGATAGGTCCATACCATTTCTGTCCTTTATTGTGCCCATCTTTGCATGAAATATTCCCTTGGTATATCTAATTTTCTTGAAGAGATCTCTAGTCTTTCCCATGCTATTGGTTTTCTCTATATCTTTGCATTGATCACTGATTAAGTCTTTCTTATCTCTCCTTGCTATTCTTTGGAACTCTGCATTCAGATGGGTATATCTTTTCTATTCTTCTTTACCTTTTGCTTCTCTTCTCAGCTATTTGTAGGGCCTCTCAGACAACCACTTTTCCTTTTTGCATTTCTCTTTCTTAGGAAGGGTCTTGATCACTGCCTCCTGTACACAGGAATCTCTATCCACAGTTTTTCAGGCACTCCATCAGATCTAATCCCTAGAATCTATTTGTCACATCCACTGCATAATTGTAAGGGATCTGATTGAGGTCATACCTGAATGTTCTAGTGGTTTTCCCTACTTTCTTCAATTTAAGTCTGAATTTTTCAATAAAGAGGGGGTGAGGGGAAATTTATGGCCAACCTCCAGAAAGGACACCCGGAGGCCTTGGGTAAACCGCCAACCTCTCAACATGTGAAGAGACTCGGCTCCCCACCACCAGGTTCAGGTGGGCGATGCCACGTGGGACAGGTGCTCCTGAGATCTCTGTCACGCACAGTCGCCTGCTCCTCAACTAGCCAATCGCCAGCCTGGATGACAGACCCGTGTGCGACCCATACCTGCTCTGCACGGAATCTGTTCCGGGTGGACTCAAGCGTGCGCACTGGCGCTTGCCCAACCGTCACCCTAACTGTCCACCAGAAGGAGCGTACGGCGCAGCGGCGCACTGCGCAGGCGTCCTGAGGACGCCCCGCCCCTGGCGCGGGTTCCGTCCAATCCCAGAGGAGGCTCCCACGCGGGCGAGCTGAGAGGACATGGCTGGGCGGCCGGGATCCTCCAATGCGGAACCGGCGGAAGCCGTGGGCCTGACTGACGAGGCCAGAGGTAGAGCTGGGCCTAGCGGCGGCCCCCAACCTGTGCTGTAGAGGGCTGGGCAGGCAGGGAATGTACGCGGGCGTTGCTTCCTCAGAGTCTGGGCGGGCGTGAGGAAAAATGACCTTCAGCCCCATGAGAAGAATCTTGGCAGCTCTGCCGGGTGCCGCGAGGACTCTCACCCACAGGCCCGTGTCCCACGTTCACTCACTTCCTTTGGCCTCGTTTGCCCCCATCTGCTCTGCTTAAGTAGCTTAAAGTAGGCAGAGGACATCCTTTCAGTCTCATCCTAAGCGTCTCCACAGGCATCTCCTGCAACAGAAAGGGGCTTGTTCTTGAGGCTGTCTCACCCGAGGGAAGGAGTCTGTCCCATATCTCTCATCTCACAGCACCGAACACCTGAATTTCCCAGTTCCATAATGGTCCTCAAAAACAGATTTCCCCTCCCCCTAAACCAGGATCCAGACTTCCCCCCCCCCGCCCCCCCCCATAGTATTAAGTTTTTTTTCCTTCCTGATACTGACCTGTTGAGCAATGGCTCCCACCTCACCGGGAAAGGAGAGGCATGGCAGCTCATTACGGTTATAAAGTTTTCTATAATTACAGCCTAGCATAGAGAAGAAAGATAAAAAATTATTTCCAGGCTTGTTCACCCCTCGAAGGATATGCTCCTAGGTGTTAACACAAAAGGGGAGAGAATTGTACAAGGAACACCCATCCCTCAGCTTGTTGACTCTGCTCTTCTTGGCCTACCTGTCTCCCCGTATTAGGATTCTCTCATGGACCCCCCCTTGGTCATATCCTTCACACCTGTGGGCAGTAGTGCGGTTTTGGTTAGTACATGACAGGTGCTTTGTGGCCTTTTCTTTTTTATATAAGTAAAATGAAAGTTTAAATAATGAAATAAACTTAGCACAGAAAGCTTGCTTGGGGCAGAAAGTGGCATCCAGTGATAATCCTCAGCTAAGAACAAAAAGAAAAACAGAACAGATGCATATAGATCTCTTTTCTTAAGCACCTACTGTGGTCACCACTGTGCTAAAGAAACTTCTTAGTATCTTTGTTTCAAGTTCATTAAGCTAGCATATTTAGATGAAGCTGCAGTTGACTTCACCAGTGTCTTATAACTGGTGAAATACCATTTCTTGTGTGTGGTAAAGACCAGTTTCTTGAATCTTAGATGTCCATCTGTGTCTTAACAGCACAATGGGCAAGGGAGCTCTCTAGGTTCTCTTATAATGTGCTAATCTCATTCATGAGGGCTGCAGCCTCATGACCTAATCACCTCCCAAAGGCCCCATCCCCTAATACTATCTTATCAGACTTTAGGATGGCAACAAATGAAATATGGAGGGACACAAACATTCATTCTATAGCAATGAAAGAAAATAAGGAACATCAAGATTCCATTTTCAATCTATTAGGTTGTTTAAAAAGGGGGGCAGTGGTGTTATCTAGTGTTAACAATAGTGTAAAGATACAGACCATATCATACTCAGATGAAAGGAAGAAAGGGTAAAAGCTTTTCAGTAGTCCTTCTGGCACACATTTTAACATTTAAATTATTTTTTCTCCTTTTTGGTCACATTCCTAGAGGATCACACAAGACATACATAGACGCATGGATTGGATAGTCACTGGCGCCTAGATGGTGGTAGGAAAACTTGGGAAGGGAATAGCTAAATCCCATGCACACTGGGATATACCTGTGTGGTGGATTTCTAAAGTGAAGAGGAAGTGGAATTAAAATCTACTTAACCAAGTCAACTTTTAAATTATTAGACATACAGATACAATATAATCTTCAAAACAGATATTTTTATGAGAGTAAAGCAAGATGGAAAAATTGCAATACTGTGTAGGTTGCGCAGAAAGATGTCTGGAGGCTGCTTTCCTAATTGATGACTCTGATGGAGGGATCTAGTTTCTGAGGGCAATGCAAAGGTGAAGGAACGTTTTTAATCTTAATATTTGTTTTTTTCTACCAAGACCATGTAATTGACACTTGTGGAACTTTTAATTTATAAAAGTGAAAGTAGGAGATATTTTTTAAATGCCACTTGATGATCACATGTTAATATCTGTCACTGCTATTCTGTTTTAATTGTTGTACTATTGTTACTACACAGGAGCGTGTCCTTGTACTTCAGAACTTCACACTGGAGTATTTGGGAGTAATAAAGAATTGTGTCTGCAACTTATTCTCAAAGTTCAGGATTATTAGCAAATGTAAAATCGGGGTGAAGGGCATATAGAGCCATGTGTTCTATTTCTGCAACTTTTAAGTAAATTTGAAATTATTTTAAAATAAGTAAAAAGTAGGGGGCTCATACAACATAGGCAGCTTTGTACCCTTGTTTTATTAGCAATATGTTAGTTGACTTGTTCAACAGATATATTCTGCTTTCCCACTCTGTGCCTTACCTTATAATATGCGATAAAGAAAAAATAAAGGTGCAGCTCACTGCATAGTCTATTAACAATAATACCTGGGCAAATGATTGCTCAAGAAAACTATAAATTCATTTTTGGATCACCTAGGGAAGTCTGTTAACTTTTAAAAGTAAAACCATATGCAGAAGTATACAGTGAAAAGTAAACATTCTCTTACCTATCCTTCCACTTCTACTCTCCAGAAGAATTACTGTTGAAAATACTTTTGTGTGATTTGGGCCAGAAATTTTCTAGAAATAAGACACATATATTTTCAGACTGACAAAATATTTTTTCACCTCTTTTTGTAGCCAGATGGGATTCTATAATATACCATTTTGCACTTCCTTTCCTTTCAGTCTATCTAGGATCTCTTTCATTGTTAATACATATAAATCTACCTCCTTTTCAATGTCTGCACAGTATTCTCTTGTGAGCATGAATCATAAGTTCTCTACTGATGGGCATTCAAGTTTCCCATTTTTGACATAGATATGTAACGAAGCATATCTGATGGATAAATTCCTAGAAGTGAAATTTTGTCTTGAAAATGTTGATGCAGCCAACCTGTCCTCCAGAAGTTTGCATCAGTTTCCACAGTCTGTCAGTGTGCATTAGTGCCTGTTTCCCTACATTGTAATAAACATGAGGCATTATCAGACTTACTAATCTTTACCAAGCTGCTAGATACAACTTGTCATTTTCATCTTTTTAATTATGACTAAGGTTGTACATCTTTTCAGATATTGTTAACCATTAGTGTAGTTTTTGGTTACCTGTTTTCTCCATTTTTCCATTCTTCTGTAGAAATGATTACTTACCTTCTCTACTTTGATTGGTTGTTTGGTTGGGTGATTTTTTTAAAACCTTTTCATTATGGAAAAGTTTAAGCATATACAAAAGAATATAGGCACATGAAGAGATACTCAACATTGCTAATTATTACAGAAAAACACATCAAAATTACACTAAGATATCACCTCACACTGATCAGAATGACAATCATGAAAAAAAAATCTACAAATAATAAGTGCTGGAGAGTTTGTGGAGAGAAGAGAATCCCCCTATACAATGTTAATCAACCCTGAATAGTCACTGGAAAGTCTGATGCTAAAGCTGAGGCTCCAGTACTTTGGCCACCTGATGCAAAGAACTGACTCATTGAAAAAGACCTTGATCCTGGGAAAGATAGAAAGCAAAAGGAAAGGGGGGCAGCAGAGGATGAGATGATTGGATGGCATCACCGACTCAATGGACATGAGTTTGAGCAAACTCCAGGTGATAGTGGAGGACAGGAGCCTGGTGTGCTGCAGTCTAAGGGCTCATAAAGAGTCAGATATGACTTAGTGAATGAGCAACAAACAAAAAGAATGAAATAATGCCATTTGCAGCAACATAGGTGGACCTAGAGGTTATCATACTAAATGATGTAAATCAGACAGAAAAAGACAAATATCATATGATATCATTTATGTGTGGAATTGAAATGCAAATATAGTCAACAGGACCCTACTGTATAGTACAGGAAACTATATTCAATATATTCAATATTTTATAATCTATAATAGAAAAGAATCTCCTCCTGTGCAAGGAGGAACTTATACAACATTGTTGACTAACTGTAACTCAATTTAAAAAAAAATTAACAACTAAGGATAATTACCCTGTGAACTCATCTTTCAGTTTTAGCAGGTATCAGCTCTTGACCAATCTTGTTTCTTCGTTATCCTCACCCACTGCCTACCACCTACTCCACTGTTTTATTTTGAAGTATCCCAGGCATCATAACATATCATCCATAAATATTTGCATGTATATCTCTAAAAAATAAGTACTGTTTTCAGAAAAGTAACCACAGTGGCATTACCACTTCTGAATGTGTGTGTTAGTTGCTTAGTTGTGTACAACTCCTTGTGACCTCATGAATTGTAGCCCACCGGGCTTCTCTGTCCATGGAATTCTCCAGGCAAGAATACTGGAATGGGTCACCATTGCCTTCTCCAGGGAGTCTTCCTGACCCAGGGATTGAACCTGGGTCTCCTTCATTGCATTTATCATCAGAGCCACCAGGGAAGCCCCACATCTGAATAACAGCTACAATAATTCCTTCGTTTCAACTATCTATAGTCAGTTTTCAAATTTCCCTGATTGTGTTATCAATATTTTAAAAAGCATGTTGTATTGAATCAAAATCCAAATATTGTCCATTTATTGAGATTGGTCTGTATGTTTCTTTAATCTCTTTTTGTCTGTAAGGGTCTTCTTGTCTACTTTTTCCCCTAAAGTCTTTTTTTTTTTTATCTTTTTAAATTAAAAAAAACTGAGTCATTTTTCCTGTGAAGTTTCCCCATGTGGATGTTGCTAAGTGCATGCCCGTGTGCCACTTAAATGGTCCTCTACCCTTGTATTTCTTCTAAATTGGTTATTGAGATTTATAGGCTTAACAAGTGTTAGCATCATTTTTTTGACAAGAATCCTCCATTGTATTTTTACATCAAATAGCTCATGATGTCCAGTTATCTTTATTGTCATGTTAATAGCACTAATAATAATTGCCTGGATCTACTAATTTATTAAGGATTTTAAAATAAATGCCTATGTTGACTATAAGCAAGTTAATATGAAACATATATATAGAAAAGCTATTTGTATTTATATGTTTAAAGATACATCATTAAATTTTCTCACTATTCCTTGTGAGGTTTCTTTGGGTAACAGTCTCTATAAATCTATAGTTGATTATAGATGACATTATAGATGACAATCTACCAGTTACAATGACTTCTAGCTCCTTGTTTCCAATTTTTAATACTACTTCTTTTTTTCTGTTATTACATCCTGAGCTTTGACCAAGATTTGAACAGTACCAGCAGAATGTTCAGTTCATTCACTCAGTCGTGCCCGACTCTTTGCGACCCCATGAACCACAGCACGCCAGGTCTCCTTGTCCATCACCAACTCCTGGAGTTCACCCAAACCCATGTTCATTGAGTCAGTGATGCCATCCAACCATCTCATCCTCTGTCATCCCCTTCTCCTCCTGCCCTCAATCTTTCCCAGCATCAGGGTCTTTTCAGATGAGTCAGCACCTCGCATCAGGTGGCCAAAGTATTGGAGTTTCAGCTTCAACATCAATCCTACCAATGAACACCCAGGACTGATCTCCTTTAGGATGGACTGGTTGGATTTCCTTGCAGTTCAAGGGACTCTCAAAAGTCTTCTGCAACAGCACAGTTCAAAAGCATCAATTTTTCGGCACTCAGCTTTCTTTATACTCCTACTCTCACATCCATACATGACCACTGGAAAAACCATAGCCTTGACTAGACGGATCATTGTTGACAAAGTAATGTCTCTGCTTTTTAATATGCTGTCTTGATTGGTCATAACTTTCCTTCCAAGGAGTAAAGGTCTTTTAATGTCATGGCTGCAGTTGCCATCTGCAGTGATTTTGGAGCCCAGAAAAATAAAGTCAGCCACTGTTTCCACTGTTTCTCCATCTATTTGCCATGAAGTGATGGGACCAGATGCCATAATCTTAGTTTTCTGAATGTTGAGCTTTAAGCCAACTTTTTCACTCTCCTCTTTCACTTTCATCAAGAGGCTCTTTAGTTCTTCTTCACTTTTTGCCATAAGGGTGGTGTCACCTGCATATCTAAGGTTCTTTATATTTCTCCTGGCAATCTTGATTCCAGCTTGTGCTTCCTCCAGCCCAGCGTTTCTCATGATATACTCTGCATATAAGTTAAATAAGCAGGGTGACAATATACAGCCTTGATGTACTCCTTTTGTACCCCTTCTCTTACTCTGAGTTTTATTAAGGGGAAATCTGTGGTGTCAATCACC
Source organism: Dama dama (assembly GCF_033118175.1). NCBI lineage: Eukaryota > Metazoa > Chordata > Mammalia > Artiodactyla > Cervidae > Dama > Dama dama. Next base: position 97,255,134 of record NC_083695.1, on the reverse strand, counting down.
CTTTAGGAAAAGATGACCATGAAGGGGTCTCTCTGATTCATCTCTTCTGCAATGTCTCCCTCAGGTCAAGAAGCAGAGGCATCACTCTGCCTGGAGACCTGCCCTCAGCCCACCTCAGTCCCAGCCCAAGTTACCAGATCCTTCCTTAGGCTTCTCATTACTGCATACTAGAATGTTTGGTTTTGTCTCCACAGGGCAGGCCAAGTCTTCACAGAAAATTGAAGACTTGATGGGAATGGTGAAGAAGTTGCAGAAAGGTCACGTATCTCCTCTGTAACTGAAGCTCAGCCTGAGGTTTGGGGTCAGGCAGAAGTAGAATCAATTCTAAGCCCCTAAATTCACCACCTTTGGAAATTAACTCATTTGTTCTCTCTTAGTTTCAAAAGTTAATTTTTTGAAGTAAAAATATGACTCCATGATTCAAATTTTAAGTATAAGGGGATAAAATGCAAAACATTTTCCCAAAATACAGTTTCAGTCCCCTTGCTGGCCATCCATTTGGCTCCCTCTGTACTCTACTGAATCCAGGATTTTATCTTTACCTTCCTTCCCCCCACATCAAATCTGCTCTCTGCTAGCTACCTTCCCACATGTTCCTATCTCAGAGTAGGCCTTTGTACTGACTGTCTCCCACCCCAACCCAGGGAACTGCAAGGCCTGCCCTCCTCACTTGATTTGGGACCCTCAAGAGGTCTTGCCATATCTGAAGAAGCACTTCCCACTCTTTCACTTTTTAATCTGTTGCTCCTCTATTTCTCTTGAAGTTATCACAACCTGACTCAGTATCTCTATGTGTTCCTGCCTCCCCTCCCCAGAATGTGAACCCTTGGAGGGCATCCACCTTCCTCTGCCTGCCCTGTCATTTTCACTCATCCTCCTTTTCTCCCTGCAGTGGGAAGCCTAGAGCCCAGGGTTGAGGTCCTGATTAACCGGATTAATGAGGTTCAGCAAGGTGAGCTGAGGACCTTGACTTGTCTGCCAGGAGTAGTTACATGATTTGCAGGGCCCAGTGCAAAATGAAAATGCAGGGCCCCTTATTCAAAATTACTAGTGTTTTGAAATGGGAGCATTAAACCAAACATGGATTGGTCCATCTAAATACAGGTGCTACAGTCACGTTTATTAACCTGGCCCTGCTGTCAGCTGAGCCCAAGAAGGGCTTTGGCTCTGGAAGCCTTGTTTCCTGCTCTGTAAAATCCTCTAGGGGCCCCTCTAGGTTTACTTGAAGACAAATGTGAAATGTTTGCAAGGACAGACACTTACACAATGTCCTACGGTTTGGCACAGCAAAAAAGAAAGCTAGTGAGGAGCTGGGAGATGCCCGGACTGTCTGGGAGACCCTGCAGAAGGAACTGGACTCATGTAAGCCTATGGGGGATCACCCAGAGGTCCCCACAATGTCACGCATCCTTGAACTCAATATTCCAGACAGTCAGCACCACTGCTGTGGCCAAGCAGTCCTGCACCCTCTCCAACCACAGGGCCTACCAGTCTCCCCCATCCCACTCTGTTTTGGGGAGGGTTCCTGAAACACCTCCAAGTATACTCCTACCTCAGGAGCTTTGCTAGGCAGTTCCCCCGTATAATACAGATTCCTATTGCCTCATGACATCATTCAGCTCTCAGCTCAAATGCCCCTTTCTCAGAAAGGCCTTCCCCAATCTCCCCACCCAAAGTCAGCAGCCTGCCCCCACCTAGTCACATGCCCATTACTGCTTGATGTGCTTCTTCACAGCCTTTACCCAACTTGACGCGCCGTGTTTTTCTCTTCCCTCCATGTGACTGCACTGGCATTCCACAGGGTCCTCTCAGCCACCCTTTATCAAGCGCCCTGTGGTGCCGACAGGGAGCATGGGCACAGGAGGGGAAGGGCAGTTACCTCGAAGGGGGTCTGCATTTGGGGTTGGGGTTAGGGCTTACCAAGCCCAGTCTCTCAGGATACAGTGGGTGGTTGGTAATGCCCGAACATGTTTCTGTGTTTTCCAGTGAGTGGAGAGAAAGTACGCCTGAAAGAGATCTTGAGCAAAAAGCAAGGTAATTGCACCTACTTTATCTCCAGGTTTTTGCCTTTGCCACCTTTCAGAAACCCACTGTATGGCAGTAAAAGCCTTTTGAAGCCTGAATCACCTTGCCTCCCTCCTGTGGCTTCCACCAGACATGTAGTAGATGACAAAGTCCTATCAGCTCTTCAGGAGACCTCACATAATCTGGTGTTTTTACCCCTGCCCAAACCTCAGCCATGATGGGCTGTCACAGGGTCCTAACTTCCTCTCCCTGCAGAGACCTTGAGGATCCTCCGGCTCCACTGCCAGGATAAGGAGAATGAGGCACAGAGGTAAGAGCTTCCACCTAGCCCCTGTGAGCACTACCCCTTCATTCTGGTAAAAAAAAAAAAAAAAAAGAAAGAAAGAAAAGAAAACTAAGGGAAATCGGCCTTAGACCCACAGCTCTGATCTTCTTCCTCTATAAAATAGGGAGACCGTGACTCCCAACAGTAGGTGGTAGTATTGATTACCATCTTATTCACTGAGATAATCATTCATTTGCTAGAATGTCAATTAAATTCCTTCAGCTGGTTTTTATTCTGTACTTTTTATCATTTCATCTGTCCCTTCATTTCAGTGTCAAAGCCAACCATCTGTCCACCAGCCTCTCCCCATTCACCCATTATCCTTCTATCCACTGATCTCTCTAGCTCCTGAATGCTTATATTGCTCATTTTGTGACCAGAGGCCCCCAAGCCCCTAGCATACCAACACTGAATATGTTTGAGGAATTCACATAAGATCAATATGTGTGTGCTTGTGTGTGTGACCACGCCCACATTGATCTCCATAATTTTCACAGTGACATTCCAGAGGGCATGAGTTCATACCACCCCAAAAGTTACAAAAAGGAACTCAGTCTGGAAGGCTAGAACAGATGTCAGGAGAAGGAGATGGGAGCTCCACCCCAGGTCCCTCCTAGGGAGAGATTATTCAGAAAGCATGGTGACTGCCTTGCCTCTTGCCAGGAAGCAGAGCATGCTGCAGGAGTGCAAAGAGCGGATTTCTGCCCTGAGCTCCCAGATTGAGCAAGAGAAGAACAGACAGAGGCAGCTGAGGTAAAGTCCACCTCCCGAGGCCTGGGGGGCAGGACGGGCTGTGAGCGGGGAGGAGGTAATACTAGGAATGGGGATTAGAAGAGGGCCTGGCTGAGCGGAAGCTTGGAGGGTCAAGGAGGCAAAGGTGCTTGCAGCAGAGCGAAGAGCATGGGCAAGCTCCCTCACATCTGTGCATAAAGACGCCAGTGTGGGCCAGGTTGGGAGGGAAGTCTCAGCCCACAGCCCCTCATCCTGTGTGTTTGCTTCCCAGGTTGGATTTCGAGGAGCAACTGGAGGATCTGATGGGCCAGCATAAGGACCTATGGGAATTCCACGTGAGTCACTCAGAGCTACTCTATCCACCTTCCACATCTTCCCTGCAGTAGGCCCAAAACTCAGTGTCATCCTCCAGGCCTCCCTCCTGTCAATTGCCACACCCAGTTCCTGAGCAAGCCCAGGCAGCCATATGTCATAATCACACTGAACCTAGCTCCTCATCACCCTCACTGCCACCAGATGTTGCCATCTTTACTGACCCTGCCCACCCATCTCTGGTGCCTCCCAGGTGCCTTAAGAGTTCAACAGGAGCTCTGAAGAACCGAGGAGGGGCTATCCATTAAGGAGATTCATGGATGTCTTTGGGGCCATCACAGACACAGGGCAGATAGTGGGGAAATAAGCAGGCCACTATTTGCCACATAGGGATCCCAAACAAGAAAATAGGCAGAGAGAGTGAAAGTCAGGATGGATGGACTCAATGAGGTCACATGGAGGGAAGAGCAGGAGCTACAATGCTGGACTGGTAACTGACTCTCCAGAGAACAGTCTTGAATTTTGGTGTTTGCAGGATCTCCTTGCAGAATTCCTGAACACTAACTGCCTTATGAGCTTCTCCTGCATAGCACCATAGGTATCTGGGGTAGAACAATTCCAGACAGAGGAAACGGCCAATGCCGAGGCCCTGAGGTTGGACTGTGCCTGGCACGCAGGAAGTGAGGCCTATAAATAAAGACTAGATCCAGATCGGCTTCTCTGAGGCACATGGGAGAAAGCCAGGAGTTGTGGACAGGTCTCCTTTCTATCCATCAGAAACCAGAGCGGCTGGCCCTGGAGATTGGCACCCTGGACAGCAGCAAGGAGCAGTTGCTTAAGGAAGGTGAGGCTTGGAAGATGGGGATGCCCTGATCTGCCCTGCCCTTCCCTGCCCTGCCCATCTGTTCCTTCCTGCTGCAGAGAAGCTGATGGAGGCCAAGCTGGAGGATGTGAAGCATCGTCTGTGCTCGCAGTTTGGAGCCAAGGGCCACACAATCAGTGAAGGGCTCTTCCTCCGAAGCCAGGAGGCAGCAGCTGTGGTGTAAGACAGGGATGGGGAGGGGGGAATGAGTGGAGGGAGGGAGCTGCCAGCACCCATGGCCCCACCCTCAGTCATTTGTTTGAGGAGGAGAACAAGAAAGCCCAGGAGCTGCTGGAGGCCGCTGCCCAGCGCCAGGAGCAGCTGCAACAGAAGTGTCAGCAGCTGCAGCAGAAGAGGCATAGGTGGGCATGGAACCCTTCCCCCGAGCCCCCAAGATGAAGGTGGCCGAGGGAGTCTCTGCTCCCTCCTAGACTCTGTCTCTTGGTCCCTTTACAATCCTACTCTTCTCCCTCCACATCCTCCTACCCCACTTCCAACCTCTTTCTATCCAGGCTGAAGGAGGAACTGGAAAAACTTGGGGTACACATCCCTGCCCAAGCCCAGAGCAAGCAGGAGGAGGAGGCCGGCCTAGGAGAAGCTGTGAGTCCTGGAATCTGGAGCAGGGAGCAGAGAGAGCTTGTGAGAGGAGCTGTGGGTGGGAAGGCACCTCAGAAGATGGTCCTCCAGGAAGGGCATTTCCAATGGGACACATCCCAGGCAAAAGTGCAGAGGCGGGCAGTGTGGGGTGAGGAGGGACAGTACACATGGAGGGTGTGGGCACAGGGATCTGAGGAGACTCCTACCTCAAACCCTGACCTCCTACAGGCCAATCCCAAGCCCCTTGGAGTCAGTGAGGCGAAAGACCCAGAGCCACCCTCCAAGTAACGCATGGTGCCCTGAGGCAAGGAGAACCCACCGTGCATTGGAACTTATGACTTGGACTTCAGTAAATAAAGGCGCTACTTCAGTACAACTGCCTCAGCTGACTCTGTGCTAGGCTCGGGGAGGAGGGGTATCCATCCTGGGACACCCGGCACCTGAGTCTGAATGAAAGCCTGGCCACACTCTGCCTCTTGTCTTCAGCCAGAGACCCACAGCAGGCACTCAGTAAATGTTTCCCTAACCTCACAGTCCCCTGACTGCTCATCTCTAGCACTTGACATGTTGTTCTGGGTCCCCACGCAGAGGGATACAAGACTGAGACCATCTCACAATAGGCCCACAGGTTCTGCACACCCACCCTGTGATTGTCTTCCATTCCTTTTTCAGGCCTGGACCACAAAGAATCCCAGAAATATCAACAATGAGGACCAAAGTGCTGGGGTTCTCAGTCAGTCAGTTCTGTACCCACAGTACCCACTGATTAGCTGAGAAAAAGAATTATAATCGGAGCCTAAATGTAATTTGTGCCCTCACGGGCACAAAATCTATACCTGGGACACTTATTACAAGAACATAGTATGTTATCCTCAGTGTTCTGGGAGTCAATCATTCTAGGAATGTTGTGTGCTTATGGCATGTTTCAAATCCACAGGAATGCATCAACTCAAGGGCAATGATGAGAGTCAAAAGTCTGTGCTCTTGAGTCAAAAGACAGTGAATTCATAGGTACAAGGAGATTCCTTCTCTTGAAAGGCTTCCCCATTCAGGTAGGACAGTGAACATAGGGAGGTAGATAACCTCAACAATTCTCATTTCTGTATACATCACCAGTTACAGAAATGGATTTATATCCATTTATATCCATTTCTGTAACTTTCTAATGGAAGAAAGTAAAGAGGAACTAAAGAGCCTCTTGATAAGAGTGAAAGAGGAGAGTGAAAAAGTTGGCTTAAAACATTGAAAAAAAAAACCATACTAAGATCATAACATTTGGTCCCATAACTTCATGGCAAATAGAAGGGGGAAAAGTCGAAGCAGTGACAGTGTTTATTTTCCAAGGCTCCAAAATCACTGCAGATGGTAACTGCAGCCATGATATTAAAAGATGTTTGCTCCTTGGAGGGAAGTTATGACAAACCTATACAGAGAATTAAAAAGCAGACATCACTGCTGACAAAGGTCCGTATGGTCAAAGCTATGTTTTTCCTGTAGTCGTGTATGGATGTGAGAGTTGGACCTAAAGAAGGCTGTTGTTCATTCACTTCCAACTCTGCAACACAATGGACTGCAGCACCCTAGGCTTCTGTGTCCTTCACTATCTCCCAGAATTTGCTCAAACTCATGTCCATTGAGTTCATGATGACATCCACTGTCTCGTCCTCTGTCACCCCCTTCTACTTCCAGCATCAGGTGGCCAAAGTATTGGAGCTTCAGGTTCAGCATCAGTCCTTCCAATGAATATTCAGGGTTGATTTCCTTTCAGATTGACTGGTTTTTACCTCCTTGCTGTCCAGGGGATTTTCAAGCGTCTTCTCCAGCACCACAATTTGAAAGCATCAATTCTTTGCAACTCAAAGGTCCATATAGTCAAAGCTATGGTTTTTCCAGTAGTTAGGTATGGATGTGAGAGTTGGACCATAAAGAAGGCTGAGTGCCAAAAAATTGATGCTCCTGATGCCAAGAGCTGACTCACTGGAAGAAAGTGAAAGTTGGTCAGTCATGTCTGACTCTTTGCGACCCCATGGACTATACAGTCCATGCAATTCTCTAGGCCAGAATACTGGAGTGGGTAGCCTTTCCCTTCTCCAGGGGATCTTCCCAACCCAGTGATCAAACCCAGGTCTCCCGCACTGCAGGTGGATACTTTACCAGCTGAGCCACAAGGGAAGCCCAAGAATACTGGAGTGGGTAGCCTATCCCTTCTCCAGCAGATCTTCCTGACCCAGGAATTGAACCAGGGTCTCCTGCATTGGAGGCGGATTTGTTACCAACTGTCAGGGCAAGATTAAGGCAAAAGGAGAAGGGGGCAACAGAGGATGACATGGTTAGATAGCATCACTGACTCAATGGACATGAATTTGAGCAAACTCGAGAAGATAATGAAGGACAAGGGAGGCTGGTGTGCTGCAGTCCATGGGGTCGCAAAGAGTTGGATACAACATAGTGACTGAACAACAAAAACAAACTGGCCATGGAATCATAGCTGGTATTTATAACTTCCCTCACCTTCCACCACACATTCTGTATCCCTTTGCCTTCATCAAGCAACTCGGTTGTTTGTGCACTTTTACCTGGTGGAGTGACCCAAACCTTTATTCCTGAAAGATCTGGGGTGTTAGTACTCTTGCTGGGTTGGGTTGTTAAAGTTTTTCACTGGCATTAATCACAGGACATGGTAGTACTGAAAGAAGCTCTAAGGTGTCTCCTGCCTGACAGCCTTGCTTCCCTTACTTCCACTGTAGGGAAGTAGTCCAGTTTCCTCAAAGTAGTCAGGGTCAATCACACCAGCCAGCACAGTAACTTCCTTCTTTGCCTGTTGATTCACAGGCATAAGAAGGCCAAAGTGGCTGAGCAGCAGTCTTTAACTTCCAGTTCAATGGAATCATCATTATATCTTCCAATGTAAGCATTCCTCCCTCTGGCACTAAGACCTCTAGGCCAGTGGAATATATGGTTGTAGGAACAAGAAGCAAAAGTCTCCAGCAGATCACTAGGGACAACACTGAGTGTTACCACTCCCATTTCACCCCATGATTTTTGGACCTTTGAATGATGGCCACAGGAGACAGCACCATAAATCAGACACTGATTCAGAACATACACAACCTTCTGGAGAACCCCGTCCCAGCTCTGCAAGGTACTTCCAATTATCTGGCATTGTAACTGAGTCTCCAAAAGACCATTCCACCATTCTGTCAAGCCAGCTGCTTTGGGATGGTGGGGGCATGGTAAGACCAGTGGATTCCATCAGAGCTTGGCCTTCTGCAGAACTTTTTTTGTTAAGGGAGCTTTTTGATCAGAAGTAATGCTGTGTGGAAGAATACCAGCACCACCGTGGTGCTGGATAGGAATTCTTAAGTTTGCAGAAGGCAATTTTGGCCAAAGTACTGTGTGCAGGGAAGGTGAATCCATATCCAGATGTATCCCTACTCTCATCCCGTCTGGAGTTGCAGTCATTAGTGATATTAACCAAGTCACATAGTTCACTTCTCAGAATACACTCTGCTAGGCTTTTTTAAAAGGCCTTCAATAGCACTTTTAGCTTCCTAATAGGCTTTTGATTGCTAGTTTAATTGAGAGACATAATGGCCTCCTCAGACAATTTTTCAAATTCCACTCCAACAAATGGACCCCCTATATGGGTCTCTGTCTTATCCCAGGTCTTAATTTCTTCATTCAAGTCCCCTTGTGAAACTGTACCCTGTAACTTACAAGGTCCATATAGTAGAAACAAATTGATACACCAAGAACACCAGAGAGGGACTTTCCTGGTGGTCCAGTGGCTAAAACTCACATTCCCAATGCAAGGGGTCAGCTTTGATTCCTGGTCAGGTAACTAGATGCCATGTACCACAACTGAGAGTACACATTCCACAACTAAAGAATCTGCATGCTACAACAAAGACCCAGTGCAGCCAAATAAATAAATATTGAAAAAAAAGAACACCAGGGAAACTGCAGATAGGAAACAACTTGCTGATGCACAGATGCATTGAGGGACTAGAGTGACTGACAGTGAACTTTAGATTGCACAGGCCAAAAATCCACCTCCAGTTATATACAAAATACAACAAATTTGCACATATGACACATGAAGAGGCAGAAGAGCAGAACAGCAGAGAACTCAATATTTCCATTGAAAGTTAAACTTACTTTCCACCAATCATTTCTGAGCTCCCTGCCCATCTTTCTCCCTCCTTCCAAGATAAACACACCAGTTTGCCTCCTATCTCCTTACTTGGGCACTCTACAATAAAGCCTTTTTTTTTCTGCAAAAGACTGTTGTCTCAGTATTTGCTCTTTTCTATCGTGTAGCAGGAAATGAGACCACATGCTCAACTAAAAATTGACTGACATCTCCATGTACTCTAGGACCATTCTCACAGGCAGTGTGGACTACCAAATAGATAAATAGAAAATTCCACTTAGTAAGTGAAATTCACATTTAGAGATTACAATAAAATCAAAGCCATATCACATAAGGATAAAACCAGAAAACCTCTACTTGTTAGTGATACATGCTGGAGGATAATCAATGTCAAATGACAAAAGTCAGTCAAGTGGGTTGTACACCACTCTGTTGAATGTTGGTCTCCTTACTATTAGTCTGGGTGCTTTTATTGGTTTGCTAACCAGAGTCCCAAACCTTCCAAGGAAGCCACTGTTTAAACCAACATGGTGAATGCAGGTCCACATGCCATTACTTTTTAAAAATTATTTTATTTATTTGGCTCTGCTGGGTCTTCATTGCTACATGATTTTTTTCTTTAGTAGCAATGAGTGGGAACTCCTTTCTAGTTGTGCTGCATGAGCTGCTCATTGCAGTGGCTTCTCTCATGGTGGAGCGTGGGCTCTCGGGCACGAGGGCTTCAGCAGCTGCAGCTCCCAGGCTCTAGAGCACAGGCTCAGTAGTTGTGGAGCACAGGCTTAGTTGCTCCATGACATGTGGGATCTTCTTGAATCAGGGACTGAACCCGTGTTCCCTGCACTGGGGGGCAGATTCTTTACCTCTGAGCAACCAGAGAAGTTCACTACTGTCTGTACGATTCTAGGAATTAATGGAGACTATTGCCTTTCCCAGGAGACAACTGCCATCTGTCAGTCAATCCCTCAACCTGCTGTGGAAAGCACAGCACACTCCTCAGTGCCTCTCCTACTCCCTGCTCCAGCTTTCCACCACAAACTCCCACCTGGACTCTTCCTACCATAAGCACCATGACCGCCACTTTCAACTGGTAACACACAATTATGACGAGTCTTTGCACTGACTTCACTATCAATCTATACTCCCCAGCAACATAGTGGCCAGACCTGCCACACGGAACCACGAAACTGAGACTTTTGCTGTTTGGTGCAAGGTATGTTCTACACTCCAAAAGTCTCATCATTTATTTAGGCCACTCAAATACCCCAAATAATTGAGCTCAGTCTTGACTCAATTTTGTGACCCTAGCTAGATGAGTTTACCCTCTGAAACAGTCCGTTAAGGCCATACTCCCAGGCACCTTCTGAGTTGCACCCTCACACTTCACTACTGTACAACTGCCCTAGTCATCCCAGAGCCAGGCAACAGAACAGTCAGGGACAGCCTCAGTGCCCCAGAGTGTACTGAAAATATTCACATTAGCCAATCCCAAGCCTGTTTGCCATGCCTGTCCCTTCCCTTCTTGCTGAATCCATAGCACAGGCACTGGTACACGGTTCAGTCTCTGCTCTATCTCTGAGTGGCCCTGCATGATGTGCCATTTCTTCCCAGGAAATTGTAACTAAACTGTAAATCTCTTTCTGGATTCTCTCTCTTGATCTGTGTCCAGTGTCACCAACCTCATGCAAAATAACAGAATCACAGCAGGATCAGAGAGGTGATGGCCAGTTGTTAAGTCACAATAAAAGGTGTCCACTTTCCATGCCTAGAGAGTCAGTTGAGAGGCACATGACCCTGAGTACCCAACAGGATGGATTTCAGCTTCTTCACAGTGGTCACCAGCTCAGTAGCACACACTTTATGGGCTTTTCATCCTCCCCTGTGTCATTTTCCCCACTCCCTCATTCTTGCTTTTTGTAGTCACTTCCCAAATATACTCTTTACACAAGCTTTGTCTCACCTGTGTTTCAGAATACAAGATGAAAGACAACAGGAAAACCAAGCAAGACAACACAACCCCTACTCTGATCTAGTCAAAGATAAATATAGGGACTCCAGCCAGAAATAAATTGATACCTGCTTAACCCCCACTCAAAATTAAGGAGTGGACAGCTCCCAAAGCTAGCAATCCCAACGCAGTCATCAGCAGAGTCAATATCACCACCAGGAGAGTCAGAAGTCCTCCTGTCCCATTTTTCAGAAGAGCTGTAACTTAATGTTGGATACATCTGCTCGAAGAACCTGAATCAGATACAGGATTTTAACTGCAAGGGATTCTGGTTTCCTATTGCTATTGTAAGAAATTACTGCAAACATAAGAGTTTTAACAAAAAGAAATGTATTCCCTTACATCTGGGAGACAAAAGTTTAAGATCAGTGTCACAGGTCTGAAACCAAAGCGTCAGCATGGCCCAACTCAGAGACTTTAGGGGAGAATGTACACCTTCCAGCCTCTGCTGGCTGCTGGCATTCTTGCACATTGATCTATAATCCACCCCTGGGTGGTCTCAGAAGTCTCTTCTCTAAGTGTCAAATCTTCCTCTCTTTTACAAGAACACTTGTGATTGCATTTAAAGCTCCCCCTGGACAATCCAAGATAATTTCATTGCAAAATCCTTAATTTAATCTGTACAACTCTTTCCATATAAGGTAACATACACAGGTACCAAGAATTGAGATCTGATATCTTCAGGGGCATTGTGCAGCCTTCCATATCTAGAAAAGAGCTTTTACATTTCAAGCTTATTTAATGAGCAAAGGTATCCTATCTCAGGTTGGACTTGCTGTATGTCCAGTATGCCATTATATATTATCTACTATACTCTACCAACCCTGATGCTGGGAGGGATTGGGGGCAGGAGGAGAAGGGGATGACAGAGGATGAGATGGCTGGATGGCATCACCTACTCGATGGCATGAGTTTGAGTAAACTCTGGGAGTTGGTGATGGACAGGGAGGCCTGGCGTGCTGCGATTCATGGGGTCTCAAAGAATTGGAGACGACTGAGTGTCTGAACTGAACTGAATTGATACTCTACCAACAGCAAAATTAGTCATCCCTGCCCCAATTCCCCATTCCCTGCTCGCAGACACCTGGATATCTCCCAAAGAAAGAACCATCCCTCTGCAAGGCTCATGATATCCCTCCAGGTCCTTTTCTGGGAAAGCCAAGCATGGTGTCAGCAGAGAAAGGAGAAGTGTAGCCCCAGCGTGGAAAGACGGAGCAGCCAAGGGCAGGCTTCTAGCTGAGGCCAAAACCTTCACAGCTATCAGGCACATGCCTCAAGTACGAGGTGAGATGAGCTCAAAAAGAGAAAAGCTTCAGTTTTGAAGAATTATCTAGACAGAAAGCAAAGGAGCCAGGACTTAGGTTAGGTTTTAAAATGAAACTGTTCCTCCTGTCTGGATTCTCCAGTCAGGGAAAGATTCTCATAAATATGAAATGAACTTCAGGTCAAAGATAATTTCAAGACATTATCCATACAAGGTAGCCTCAGAATAAATCTCAGATCAAGGGTGTTGCTGTAAGATCCTTTCTTGAGACTCTTAAGAGTATGCCTTGTGAACCCTCACAGACAGATGGCAAATAGTCTTCAACAAACCTTAGGGACACCATCCCCACAACACTCTCAGTTTAAGGTAAAGGAAAGAAATGCAAGTGTGGCTTTCATCTAGTGGAGTGGATCACAATTTGATGTATCATGAATCCAGAAAGCTTTTTTTTAAAAAAAAGGATTTCAATTCATTTGAAATAAACGGTTTAAAAATTGTTCAAATGAAAAGACCCTTCTGGGAATTCCCTTGAAGTCCAGTGGTCAGGACTTGGTGCTATAATTGCTAGAGCCCTGGGTTCAGGGCTGGTCAGAGGACTTCCTTTCAATGTCATTCCTGGTCAGGGAACTAAGATCCTGCAAGCTGTGTAGTGTGGCAAAAAAAAAATAAAAATAATTAAAAATAAAAGAGCCCGATAAGTAGGAAGTAGGACTGAAGCAACTAGGTACAAAATCATGGAAAATGAAAGATGACTCAGTGAAGAGTCTTGGAAATCATTCCCTGAACCACTGCACCCTAATCAAGGTACTAATGGTATGTCCTGCTAGAATTAGCCAGTGATAGCTAAATGTCCCCCAGTCTGCCACCCCTTTGAATGGACTGGCTCTTGGTATCCCATCTCTGTGCTACCACTGTCTGTTGAGTGCTTGCAAGGCAGATAACTGCACAATTCAGGTCACCCATCTTCAGAATAAGAGAAACCATGAACACAGAACTGCATCCAAAGAGCCTGTGTGTACCTCGACCTGATATATTTGGTTGGCCAAAAAGTTATTTTGCTTTTTTAAGTTAAAATAAAAGGGATATTTTTCATTTTCTGCCATTTTTCAGGCAACTTCATAATTCCATATTCCCAAAACTTTTCATCATTTTAAGCAAAGAACTGTTTCAGGTACCTTTTACTGTCTTTCAAGGAATTGAAATTTTTTCCATTAAGAGATTTTTGTAAAGACCAAAACAAACAAACATGCAAAGGTGCAATGTCTGGTGAATATAGTGGATTAATCTGAACTTCCCAGCCAAGCCTTAACGGTTTTTGTCTGGTCATCAAAGAAACAAGAGATCTTGCATTATCCTGATGGAAGATTATGCTTTTTCTGCTGACTAATTCTGGATGCTTTTTGTTGAGTGCTACCTTCAGTTTGGTCTAATTGGGAGTGTACTTTTTGGAATTAAGTGTTTGGTTTTCAGGAATGAGCTCATAACAGAGGACTTCCTTTCAACATCATCGTACACACAATATCACCTTCTTTGGATGAAGGCCAGCCTTTGGTGTGGTTGGTGGTGGTTCATTTCACTTGCCCCACAAAATTTTCACTCATTATTGTACAGTATCCACTTTTCATCTTCTGTCACAATTTGTTTTAAAACCAGAATGTTTTTGTTACAAGCAGAGAATCACATACAGAAATATGGTCAAGAAGGTTTTTTTTCCTCTTAACTTATGTGGAACCCAAACATCAAGTGATGAACATAACCATGCTGGTGCAAATGATTTTCAACACTTGACTTGGATATTTTTGAGTATGTCAACTATCTTCTACATGGTATAATGCTGACTGTTCTCAGTGAACATCTCGATCATTGTCAGCTTCAACTGGTGTATCTGACCATGAAGCATTGATTGCCCAGTGAGAATTCTCCAGCCTGAAACTTTGCAAACCACTTCTGGCATTCAGTCACAGCACCTTCTCCATACACTGTACAAATCTTTTGCATTTCAGTTGCATTTTTACCTTTCTTGAAATAATGAAACATAATATACCAAAATGTAATGTTTTCTTCCTTCTTCAAAATTAAAATGTCTACAAAAAAGTTCACCAATTTTGATGTTTTTTAAAAAGGTACACTGATATGACAGCTGTCACAATACAGTCTAACAGTTGTTTCAAATGAAGTTAAAGACAACTAAATGCTACTAGAGCCATCATCTGGAAAAAACCAAACAAACCTTTTGGCAAGCCCAATAGATGGCAAGATCCTGGATTTTCGAGCCAACGGCTTTTTAAAAATGAGATTTGCAGGAGACTCAGTGTGAGTATTTTTTTGTATGCAAAAGCTATGTGAACTCTGGCCATGAAGTGAACAGTGTCATACTATTATCTTTCAAAGATGGCCACATTAACATGTCCCATCCTGCACACTCTTCTGCAAAGTGCCCTTGCCCCATTCCCATCAAAGAGGAAGAATCTATTTCTCCCCTCCTCCGAAGCCTTGCAACTGCTCTGAATATGAAAATGCAGAAATGTCACTGTGCTGGTACCAGGAGTATTTTTTTCAATACATTATTTAATATTTCTGTCTGAAAACTTTCATCCACATTACCTAAGCTGATAGTTTTCTTTTCATTAGAAATTCTGATATACATAAAGCTGTAAGTTTCATTTAAAACTTTGACACATCAAAGATATTTATAAATTTTTACTTTATTCTCAGTGTTCAATGAGCTTGACCTGCCTGATAAAGGCATTTCTATATTTCTTGCGTTCTTGTCTCTTCATATGATTTGGTTTTTCCATCAATTGACTGGGAATGAAAGATGACAACACAGGTTCTATCCTGTGTGAATCAGCTGCACAAAGATCGGTAACTTCTCACAGAAGTCTGTCTCATATTGATAAAATGAACTGGCCACAGTGGACTGGTAATGTTGTAAATAGATTACACATGGGATATTTATAACAGTGAATATTTCTCACTCAGGTAAAGTACAAATGAACTTTGTGTGTGTGTGTGTGTGGAGTTGGGAAAATCTCTGCTCTCCATAATTAATCCTTCCTGTCTTAAGCCATGGGTGCCATCTCCACCCAATGCCCCCAAGGCAAACTGGAGGTAAGGGGAGGGGTAGGGGTGGAATTTGTACTTCAGAACTACAGGGCATAAAAAGTTAGCAGGAATGCATGAAATCTGGGTGGCGGTGCAGGGGAGCTGGCCTGGAATTACTATTTATCATTTGTGTTCAAATTCTCCTTGCCAGAGTTCAGTTTTATGGTCCCACTCACAGAAAAGGAAGGCAGAGAAATGCAGGTTAACTGTGCTCTCAATAGAAAAAGAAAGTGAGTTTGGTGTACACACAGCCAGTGTCTGATATACACAATTTCTCCCCTGTGTGAGTTAGCTGATGTTTGCTGAGGTGTGATCTGGCAAAAGGTTTTTCCACATTCATTACATTAATAGGGCTTCTCTCCTGTGTGAGTTCTCTGATATGCAGTGAGGGCTAACTTCTAGAAGAAAGTTTTCCAACATTCTTTATATCCATAGGGCTTCATTCCTGTGTGTGCTCTCTGATGTCTACTGAGGGTTGACTTTCCACAAAAGGTTTTCTGACATTCATTACATTTATAAGATTTCTCACCTGTGTGAGCTCTCTGGTATACAATGAGTTTTGACTTCTGGTAGAAAGTTTTACCACATTCTTTACATTCATATGGTTTCTCACTTGTGTGAAGTCTCAGAGGTACAGTGAATTTTCGCTTCACATAGAAGGATTTCCCACATTTATTACATTTATAAGATCTGTCTCTTGTTTGAGTTTTCTGATGTACTGTGAGGGCAGGCCAGTGACCAAAGCATTTCCCACATTCTTTATATGCATAAGGTCTCTCTCCTGTGTGAGTTCTCTGATGTGCAGTGAGTACTGATTTCTCATGCAAGGTTTTACCACAATCATTGCATTCATGAGGTGTCTCCCTATTGTGAATCCTTTGATGAGCAGTGAAGGTTGATTTCTGGAAGAAGGATTCCTCACATTCATTACATTCATAGGGCTTTTCTCCTGTGAGGATTCTCTGACAAATAGTAAGGTCTGATTTATGGCAGAAGAGCTGCCCACATAGATCACATGCATATGGTTTCTCTCCTGTATGAGTTCTCTGATGTTTAGAGAGATTACATTTTTATAGAAAGTTTCACCACATACATCACATTCAAAAGTTCTGTCTCCTAATTTAATTCTCTGAGGCTGTGAAATGTAATTTCTTTCAGAAATTATTCCCACTTTGATTACATTCATGCTGCTGCTCCGGGAAGTCAGTTCTGTAGAGATTCAACTGTGTTGGTTTCTCACAAAAGGAGACATCACTTTGCTGACAAAGGTCCATCCAATCTAAGCTATGATTTTTCAAGTAGTCATGTATGAATGTAAGAGTTGGACCATAAAAAAGCTGAGTGTCAAAAAATTTATGCTTTTGAACTGTGGTGTTGGAGAAGACTCTTGAGAATACAGGAATACAGAGAAGAAATCATCAGAGAGGCCATGACAGAAGCTAATGGGCAAGAATTTCCAGGAGACCAGGGACAGTAGCTTCAGGATGGCCAAAGATTCAAGTAAGGCAAAGATTATTATAGCATAGAGACATCAAAACTAACTATAATTTAGGATATTGGTGAGCTTGAGAAGAAATGAATTAAGAACCATGCGAACTAGGTTAAGGTGCAAAAGAGCAGTGGAAACATTTGCCAGAAAATATAACCTTGAACAGTGTGCTATACAACCTGCATATATCAACTAGCTGAGAGAAATGTATGGAGAATTATTCAAAGAACCTGAGTCAATTCAATCCTCCAGACATTCAACATTTTGTCTGTGCACCAAGTAGGGCCTTCCAAAAGCTGTCTTGGGCCACACTATTTTAGCAACTCCAGAAAAATCTTTTCAACAAGTTCTCCTTCAACACTAGGTAACTGTCAGCACTGCTGAATGCATGCTAAGTGTTTATTTCCAGACTGACTTACAGTGAAACACTGTCCACTCCACTTCAGATTTCTGTGCCTACAAGTTATCATGTCTCAAGAGAATGCAGCACTCTTTCTTCTAAGGGTCTATTCTGATAAGGGAATAGTTGTATCTGTGTTTTTGCCATTGCACTCACCTTGGATGACTCTAAGCTCATATCACCTGCCTATATTCACAAGCCACCTTTATCTCATTTATGTATATTGCCCTGAAGCTGAATTTTACTTATTTTCACTTCCTCTTTTTACTTTAAGGACCATCAAAAAGCTTATATAGCAAAATATAAAACAAGTTGAGGAAAAAAGCAACTCACCAGAGATGTATTCATTTCCTGCTGTTCTTAAAAACACATAGAGGACTCTAGAAATATTGTTGAGAGAGAAGTTTAATGGAGGCATGTCAACTGAAATTTTTAAAGATGCTTATTTAAATAATGGTTGTTGTTTTATTTAAACAATGGCTGCCTCTCTGTATTGATTGCCCTGTGACGTTCCCTACAAATGACATGGGCTTTGCCATCTGACTTGTGTTAGCTATAAGAACATATGACGCAAACATAGATGAAAAACACTTTTTCACTAAAGCCTGCTTTCTGTGAATACTGTCATCTCATGAAGAAACCTGGGGCTAGACTGCTAGGGACATGTGGTTTAGCCAACAGCCAGCACAAACTACCAAAGTAAATGAAGTCGTTTTAAACCAAACAGCTTCCTCAGTCAGGGCACCAGATGACTACAGCTTCACTCTTGAACCAGACATAGGAACTAACCAAACTAGCATAGGAACTGACCAATTAATTGAGCCCAATATGCTAAACCACACACCTAGGATTGTATATGGAATCAGAAAAAAATGGTACAAATGAAACTGTTTATAAAACAGAACTAGAGTCACAGATGTAGAAAACAAACAAGGTACCAAGGGGGGAAGAAGCAGAGGAGGGATAAATTGGGAGATTGGGGCAGACATATACACACTACTATATATAAAGTAAATAACTAATAAGAACCTATTGTACATAACAGGGAACTCTACTCAGTACTCTGTAATGACCTGTATGGGGACAGAATCTAAAAACGAGTGATATCTGTATAACTGATTCACTTTGCTGCACAGCAGAAGCTAACAGAACATTGCAAATCAACTACACTCCAATAAAAATCAATTTGAAAAAAGCAAAACAAAACAAAATGCTTAACCACAGAACTTGGAACAAACTTTTTAATTATTTTTTATTTTTCAAGTCAGTAAACTTGTGTTGGTTCATTACTGAGCAAATTCTAAATGATATGTCTAGACCCCAAACTCAATGTTTTTAACAAAATTATGCAGAGAAGGAAGTCTTATATTACATGGTGAATACAATCAATAGGACTTCATAACCATAAGTAGAATTTTTGAAAAGAAAACAAGCGTCACTTGGATGGACCTCAGTAAGATTGTTGCAATGAAGAAACCACATGAATTTTACAAATCAGCTGTAAAAAGACCAGAGAACTATGGTTCTACTTTTCAACATTTCAAATCATGAGTCTGTTATTTCTATGGGGGTATATGCTGTGTTTTATTTACATTTTTAAAAATCAGTTTGGAGCCAATTAGAGTGAAGAGTGATTCACTCTAAGAGGAAAAATAATTTTCCTAGTTTGTTTGAAAATAGACTTCTGTTACTGTGCTACAAAATTTATGATTATCAAGAACAGATGTTAAATGGGAAACATGTTACTAGCCCTTGGAGCCCACTTAGTCCACAGAAAGTATTAACAAAAAAAGGATAAGCATATTTAAAGCAAGGTCTTCTAGAAATTATTTGTTCTTAAAAGTGAAAGTGTTAGTCACTCAGTCATGTCGCACTCTGTGAGACCCATGGACTATAGCCCACCAGGTTTCTCTGTCTGTGGAATTCTCCAGGCAAAAGTACTGGAGTGGATTGCCATGCCCTTCTCCAGGGGAGCTTCCTGACCAAGGGATCAAACCTAGGTCTCCTGCATTGCAAGCAGATTCTTTCCTGTCTTAAGTTGGTTGCATTTCTCAAAAATGTCAAAAATAAACATGTGCTTTGGCTTAATGGTGGCAGATTGGATAATATCCAAAAGTCAAGATACCTGATGTATACAAAAAATCACGTGAGCCTAGCCAATCACTCATGTCTTCAAGTTCTTTTTTCTCTCCCCACCCCTAACCCAACCCTATTCACTCCCCAATCCTTTTTATAAGGCAGAAATACCCTGACAAACCATTCCTGAACAGGAAGAACCACCAGGAAGAGAGAGCATCACCTTACCCCTGGATATCAAATTTGAGGGTATAACAGGTGTGATAGTGTTCAGATCACAGAAACAATGAGTGCAGAATGATGGAATGGGAATATTTAGGGAACACTGTAGACAGATTCTTTCAGCTGTGACAGGTTATCCCTCCATCCCAGACCACACTCTCAGGATCTCTCCAATAAGTAACATTTCCTTAGCCTTTGCCAAGCTCAATGGTAAAGAATCTGCCTACCAATGCAGGAGACACAAAAGATGCAGGTTTGTTACCTGGGTTGGGAAGAGCCTCTGGAGAAATGGCAGTCCCTTCAGTATTCTTGCCTGGGAAATCCCATGGACAGAGGAGGCTGGTGGGTTACAGTCCATGGGGTCTCAAAGAGTTGGACACGACTTAGCAACTAAATAACAACCCCTCTCAGCCCAGTTCAGGTCTCCTTCTGAAAACTGGTCCAGTCCTTCCCTGCCTGTGTGCCTGCTCAGTCACTCAGTCATGTCCTACTCTTTGTGACCCTGTGGACTGTAGCTCACGAGGCTCCTCTGTCCATGGGATTTTTCAGGCAAGAATACTTGTGGGTTGCCATTTCCTCCTCCTGCAGATCTTCCCCACCCAGTGATCAAACCTGCATCTTCTGTGTCTCCTGCATTGGCAGGTAGATTCTTTACCACTGAGCCACCTCCACACCTTCCATTATTACCCAAATCTCATGCACTCTGGGCAGAAGCATTGATAATTTCTTGGCTATGCAAAGCTAGTATCTTCTCCTTTTTGTGGTTTTTCTGCCTCTGCTCTGAAGCGCTAATGAGAGGGTTCAGATCGTAGGGCTGTCTTTCTGAGATAAATCTGTTCCTAGGGCACCTCCCCTTCATGCTTCATAATAGCTACCTTATTCCAGGAAAACAGGATGGCCATCCAGAGCCCAACGATCCCTCCTGGCACTCACGGTCCTTGAAAACTGGGTCCTGTGTAAACTGTACATGAAACCTGGAGTGCTCAGCAGGCTACACAGTGCCTTAGGGGACCTGACACTTCACCTGCTGAAAAGACCCCACAAACAACTGCCACATAGTAAGACTCCGCCTGCACTTCACATTGACTTCTCTGGGAAGCTGGGTGCAGCTCACTAGTCCTTAAAGGTGCTCGGGCTACAGATGAGCAAACCGAATGTTACAGAAAGTGAAGTGAAGTGTTAGTCGCTCAGTTGTGTCCACGTCTGCGACCCTACAGACTGGGGCTCACCAGGCTCTTCTGTTTGTGGCATTCCCCAGGCAAGAATACTGGAGTGGGCACCCCTTTCCTTCTCCAGGGGATCTTCCTGATGCAGGGATCGAACCCTGGCCTCCTGCATTGCAGGCAGACTCTTTACCATCTGAGTCACCAGGGAAGCTCTTTCAATGTCATAGAGGATCACAACATTGCCAGGCAGAGCTGGACAGTGAACGTGGCCTGCCGGCTTCCCATGCTCGCTCGCTCGGTCCTCAGGCCAGCCCCAGCCTTGTTAACACCTTGAACTCCACTCCCAGGTCATGAAGCCTCCAGATGCAGGCACCCAGCAGTCCACAGCAAACCTTCTTCTGACCATGCAACACTCCAAGCAAAGCGCAAGCCGGCCCTTCCCAGCTTGAGAACATCAACAATAGACATCTGCTTCTGACAGTCCTGGAGCTTGCGTAGCCCGAGGTCGACAAGCCGGCAGACTCAGTGTCTGGGGAGAGTCTGCTTCCTTGTAGAAGGCAGTTTCAGTGCGTCCTCACACGGCAGGGGGAAGGCAGCTATGTGGGGTCTCCTACATAAGGGCACTAATCCCAGTCAGGAGAACTCTGACCTCATCAGCTCCCAAAGGTTGAAACTCCTGACACTGTCACACTGGGGGCTAGGGCTTCTACATATGAATTTGGGGGAGGTACACATGGTCCATCTATAGCACTTGTGATGGGGCTTTTAAAAGTAACTCTGGTAACAGCTCAGAATGGAGGGGAGAGTTGTAGAGAAAACTTTCACTTCTTAGAGCATTTTTCACATTCATGTACAAAATATTGCCAGATGTATGAGTGATAAACACCATATTGAAAAGGTCTTGGAAGGAAATGAGGATAAGTTTATTGGACAATGGAGAAAAGGTGATACTTGTTATAAGTGGTAAAGAACTTGGCTTAATTGTGTTCAAGGTGCAGTGTTTTGTGGAAGGCAGAACTGTTTAAATGGTTTACAAGTGAAGCTGGACATATAGCATAGAGTGGACAAGACTTGGTGACTGAAGACCAACAACGTGTTTGTTGGTCACACTTTTATAGTACTGATGGAGCAAACTGGCTCCTTCTAATTGCTTATAATAAAATGCAAGAAGAGAAGAATGACTTAAAGATAGGATCATTGAACAAGAAGGAGCAAGAACTTAAATATTTGGGAGGTTCTTAGCCTAGAGAGCAGATAGAGTGAAAACCACAATCACAGAAAACTAACCAAACTGACCACATGGACCACAGTCTTGTCTAACTCAATGAAACTATGAATCATGCCATGTAGGGCCACCCAAGGTGGACAGGTCATGGTAGAGAGTTCTGACAAAACGTGGTCCACTGGAAAAGGGAATGGCAAATCACTTCAGTATTCTTGCCTTGAGAAACACATGAAGAGTATGAAAAGGCAAAAGGATATGACACTGAAGGATGAACTCCCCAGTCAGTAGTATGCTACTGGAGAAGAATGGAGAAATAACTTCAGAAAGAATGAAGCCAAAGTGAAAAAAATGCCCAGTTGTGGTTGTGACTGGTGATGGAATTAAAGTCCGATGCTCTAAAGAACAATATTGCATAGGAACCTGGAATGTTAGGTCCATGAATCAAGGTAAATTAGAAATGGTCAAACAGGAAATGGCAAGAGTGAACCTCGACACTTTAGGAATCAGTGAACTAAAATGGACAGGAATGGGTGACTTTAACTCAGATGACCATTATATCTACTACTGTGGGCAAGAATCCCTTAGAAGAAATGGAGTAGGCCTCACAGTCAACAAAAGAGTTGGAAATGCAGTACTTGGGTGCAATGTCAAAAATGACAGAATGATCTCTGTTCGTTTCCAAGGCAAACCATCCAATATCACAGTAATCCAAGTCTATGCCCCAATCAGTAATACTAAAGAAGCTAAAGTTGAATGGCTCTATGAGGACCTACAAGACCTTCTAGAAATAACATTTAAAAAAAAAAAAAAAAAAAGTCCTTTTCATCATAGGGGATTGGAATGCAAAAGTAAGAAGTCAAGACATACCTGGAGTAATAGGCAAGTTCGGCCTTGGAGTACAAAATGAAGCAGGACAAAGGCCAACAGAGTTTTGCAAAGAGAATGCACTAGTCATAGCAAACACACTGCTCCAACAACACAAGAGAAGACTCTACACATGGACATCACCAGATGGTCAACATAGAAATCAGATTGATTATATTCTTTGCAGCCAAAGATGGAGAAGTTCTACACAGTCAGCAAAAACAAGACCAGGAGCTGACTATGGTTCAGATCATGAACTCTTTATTGCAAAATTCAGATTTAAATTGAAGAAAGTAAGGAAAGCCACTTAGACCATTCAGGTACAACCTAAATCAAATCTCTTATGATTACACAGTGAAAGTGACAAATAGATTCAAGGGATTAGATCTAATAGATAGAGTGCCTGAAGAACTATAGACATAGGTTGTGACATTATACAGGAGGAAGTCATCAAGACCAACCCCACCCAAGAAAAAGAAATTCAAAAAGGCAAAATGGTTGTCTGAGGAGGCCTTACAAACAGCTGTGAGAAGAAGAAAAGTGAAAGGCAAAGGAGAAAAGGAAAGATAAACGCCTCTGAATGCAGGGTTCCAAAGAATAGCAAGGAGAGATAAGAAGCCTTCCTCAGTGATCAGTGCAAAGGAACAGAGGAAAACAATAGAACGGGAAAGACTACAGATCTCTTGAAGAAAATTAGAGATACCAAGGGGATAATTCATGAAAAGATAGGCACAATAAAGGACAGAAATGGTATGGACCTAACAGAAGCAGAAGATATTAAGAAAAGGTGGCAAGAATACACAGAAAAACTGTACAAAAAAGATCTTAATAACCCAGATAACCACAACGGTGTGATCACTCACCTAGAGCCAGACATCCTGTTATGCGAAGTCAAGTGGGTCTTAGGAAGCATCACTACTAACAAAACTAGTGGAGGTGACGGAATTCAAGCTGAGCTATTTCAAATTCTAAAAGATGCTGCTGCTAAAGTGCTGCACTCAATATTCCAGCAAATTTGGAAAGCTCAACAGTGGCTACAGGGCTGGAAAAGATCAGTTTTCATTCCAATCCCAAAAAAAGGCATTCCCAAAGAATGTTCAAACTACCACACAATTGCATTCATCTCACATGCTAGCAATGGGCTTCCCTTGTGGCTCAGCTGGTAAAGAATCCGCCTGCAGTGCAGGAGACCTGAGTTCAATCCCTGGGTTGGGAAAATCCCTTGGAGAAAGGAAAGGCTACCCACACCAGTATTCTGGCCTGGAGAATTCCATGGACTGTAGAGTCCATGGGGTCGCAAAGAGTTGGACACAGCTGAGCAACTTTCACTTTCACACGCTAGCAAAGTATCGTTCAAAATTCTCCAAGCAGGCTACAACAGTATGTGAACCAAGAAAAGGCAGAGGAACCACAGATCAAATTGCCAACATCTGTTGGATCATTTAAAAAGCAAGAGAGTTCCAGAAAAACATCGACTTCTGCTTTATTGAATACACCAAAGCCTTTGACTGTGTGGGTCACAAAAAACTGTGGAAGATTCTTCAAGAGATGGGAATACCAGACCACCTTACCTGCCTCCTGAGAAATCTGTATGCAGGTCAAGAAGCAACAGTTAGAACTGGATATGGAACAATGGACTGATTCCAAACCAGGAAAGGAATACATCAAGGCTGTACATTGTCACCCTGCTTATTTAACTTATATGCAGAGTACGTCATGTGAAATGCAGGGCTGGATGAAGCACAAGCTGGAATCAAGATTGTTGGGAGAAATATCAATAACCTCAGATATGCAGATGACACCACCCTTATGGCAGAAAGTGAAGAGGAACTGAAGAGCCTCTTGATGAAAATGAAAGAAGAGAGCAAAAAATCTGACTTAAAACTCAACATTCAAAAAACTAAGATCATGGCATCCCATCACTTCATGGCAAATAAATGGGGAAACAATGGAAACTATGACAGAATTTATTTTGGGGGGCTCCAAAATCACTGCAGATGGTGACTGCAGCCATGAAATTAAAAGATGCTTGCTCCTTGGAAGAAAAGCTATGACAAACCTAGACAGCATATTAAAAAGCAGAGACATTACTTTTCTGAGAAATGTCCATCTAGTCAAAGCTATGATTTTTCCAGTAGTCATATATAGATGTGAGAGTTGGACCACAAAGAAAGCTGACCACCGAAGAATTGATGCTTTTGAATTGTGGTGTTGGAGAAGACTCTTCAGAGTCCCTCGGACTGCAAGATCAAACCAGTCGTTCCTAAAGGAAACCAGTCCTGAATTTCATTGGAAGGACTGATGTTGAAGCTGAAACTCCAATACTTTGGCCACCTGATGCAAAGAACTGACTCATTTGTTAAGACCGTGATGCTGGGAAAGATTGAAGGCAGGAGGCAAAGGGGACAACGGAGGATGAGATGGTTGGATGGCGTGAGACGGGCTTTTGGACATGAGTTTGAACAAGCTTCAAGAGTTGGTGATGGACAGGGAGGCCTGGTGTGCTGCAGTCCAGGTGTGCTGGGGTCATAGAGTCAGACACGACTGATCAACTGAACTAAACTGCACTGATTGAAAAAAATATATTCATGTTTTAAAGAGAACATCAAGGGTGTGACTCAGTGCCCCTTGGATAAGGAGATTAGTATTGGGTGTGAACTGGGAATTAATCAGCTACCTCAGCAGGAAAACTGCCAGTTTGGAGTGAAGATGGGAAGCAACCAATAAATGCTGTTGGCCTTCGTGGATTTTACAGGATGAGATGATAGAGCTATTCAGCTGTGAAGTGTGTTATGCTTTTAGACAAGTGATGCATGACTCCAAAGGTGACTCAGATTGTCAGGGCCAATTCCTTGGTTTCAAAAATGGGAATCTTTGATTTGCTTCCAACAAGATAGACTGTTCCTGTCTGAACTACTGGAGGCAGGGCTGTCTGACAAAGACCTAGGGGCATGACACCTGCCCAGCGGAGAACCAAGGGTGGGACCTCTGTCCCACTGGCTTCAGCAGACAGAGGTTCAAGCCAAAAGGGATCCTCAGGCTTTCAGATCTCGTAATTTGCTCTGCTAGGTTTTGGGTTTGCTTGGAACATGACACCCCTTTCTTCTTTCTAAGCTATAAGTAAGCTACCTCACATGGAAGGTGGAACTTCGAATATGTAATGGATTAGTGTAAGGACCCTGAGAACAGGAGATGGTCCTGGGTTACCTGGGTGGGCACGATGTTATCACAGGATCCTCCTACGTGAGAAGCAAGAGGGTCAGTGAGAGATGGGAAGAGGCTGGGGTGACTCACTGCACTAAGGGACCTGGGACACACACGGGACTCGGGTGCTACACAGGGTTCCAGAGCTCTGCATTGCTCCCGCTCAGCCCTCACAGCTCTGCCCTGGAGGGGCTGCTCTCACGCCCCTTTTACTGACAGGGAAGTCAAGGCAGGAGAGCTGGGCATACAGTGGTTTTCCTGGTGTGTGCCCAGTGCACGGGGACAGTGTTCTTGTCCCAAATTATTCTTCTGTTTCACAGATTCTTCTGAGATTCAGGTTATGGAGCTGGTTAATGATTTCCAAGTTTCTGCCTCATTTCACACTAGAGTCTCCACATGCTTAGAACTTCCCCTTGCAGGCACAAAGTCAGACTTTACTATTAAGAGATAATAGCAGATGTCTATGCTGACTCTTCAGATATATTTCAGTCTTAAAATATAACACAGGATGATGCTACTAGTGAGCCTGAAGGAAGAACTTCATATCCTAGGGAAGATGGCCAAAGCTATATTATTTTTATTTTTTCTGAACAACAAAATAGCATTTGTTTTCCTCCTTGTGACTCCTCTATAAGACATACTGACTCTGGTGACTGGGTAGCTCTATTTTTTCAGAAGTTTAAACTATACTGATATGTTCTTACTTATCATGATTTCTAGGAACTCCAACACAAGCTAAGTCATAGTTTACTTTAATTAGTTTAATTAGTTTGACACAATCTTTTTGCACTTTCCTTTCAAATTCTGTCTGAGGAATGTGGCCTGGAAAGCAGTGTCTCTGGCCCAGCTGGTTCCCTCTGGAGCCTGGGCTGTCCTCCCAGAGAGGATGCAGGGGAGCCCAGGGTTTCAGGGTGTTTGTGCCTCACACTTTTGAGCGGGGAATGAGACAGAGTTTGTAACGGGGAGGGATCTTGGCAAACCCAATTGCAATGGGGCTGAGGTCGATATCCTTGGGGTCAACAAGCGACTTCAAGTTAAAGTGCTGCAGGATGGCGGCCAATAACAGGAATAGTTCCATGCGAGCCAGGCCTTCTCCAACACACACCCGCTTTCCTGGAGGCGACAATGACACTGAGACTCTGCCCCAGGCCAGGTAGCAGGGGGAGAGGGGGTGGAAGGGGGCCATATGTCATGGCACCGAAGCAGAACTGGGCCCCATCTACCCACTGAACGGGAGCCCAGAGTGGATTTCAGTGTAGGAGGATCAGGGCCTCAACCACCAGCACTCAACTGCATAAACCTGTGGTAGGTTGGGAGAATCGACTCTGCCAGTGCTCAGCCTGATGTCCCAGAGGAAGAAGGGGGGCCCACGTGGAAGCCAGTGCTCTCAAATTGAGGGTTACAGTTACAGAGTTGGTCACAGACCTTCCCTCACAGCACACCGAGGGGAGGCCTTCCCTGGGGAGGGGAGACAGCCCTATGATGGGGTCCAGGTGACCGAGTACTAGGTTTTGCTCAGTGATCCTTGTTTAAAATTATGGAGAGGCAGGCAATATAGCTGTGAAAGAGTTCACCAAGTTCTATTAAATGAAGTATCTGAGGGAAAAAAATGACTCATCCTCAACTCAATCTCAGGACTTCCAGTGACAAGATGTCATTTAACCTCTCTGCACAGGGAAGAACACACTTGGGTCAGGCTAGGGACAGAAGTAAGGGGCATGATGCAGATCACATGTGGAGCAGAGAGTAGGAATCAGGGACAATCCCGGGTCTGCCTTGCTTGTTACCCCAGCACCCCGGTGCTGCCTCTGAATGCTTCTTACCTGCAGAAAATGCCTTAAAATGGTCACTGTACTTGAACTTTCCATTTTCATTCAGAAAGTGCTCTGGTTTAAACTTCTCTGGTTCAGGAAACTCTTGCTTATCATACAAGAGAGAGTCCAGCGTCGGAATTACGACTGTGCCCTGGAGGGAACACAGGCCACCTTGGTCAGTCTGGTGAACATATCACAGGCTTTCATCCAGGGGCCCCCAGTTGAATTTT
Organism: Dama dama; assembly: GCF_033118175.1. NCBI lineage: Eukaryota > Metazoa > Chordata > Mammalia > Artiodactyla > Cervidae > Dama > Dama dama. The sequence goes on along the minus strand of NC_083695.1, from coordinate 97,227,064 downwards.
ACACTAGACAAATGGTACATTTCCAGTTGGAGGAGTTTTTCACCTAAGGGCAGATAGACAGCAGGTGGAGTCATGACTAAATGGTGAGGAGAGCTCTCATCTTCTTGGGCCAGTAGCTTCTCTGAGTGACACATCCAGGGCTGGATGGTACTGTTGTCTGTTTCTGGTTCTGGGACACACCACCACCCCAGGCACCACCTGAGGAATCCCTTTCCCAGACGGCCTCATTTGTGGGGTCACCAGGCCCACGCCAGGCCTGCTGGGGAAGGGGCACTCTGCAGGCAGGGATGCTGGCCCAGCCCCTAGTGTTCAGCAACACTGGCCAAGACGGGGTGCCCTTGGCCCCATCCTGTTCCCTGGAAGGCAGCTGATCTGCTGGGTGTGCATTGCAGGCTCACATCTGACCTTGGGGATGACGTATCCTCTGAACACTGTGTCCTGGGTTGCTTCGTGGAGCAGATTGGAGGGAATGAGGTCGATGAATCGCTGAATCTCATGCACCACGGCATCCAGGTAGGGCATGTCCAGCCTGTCCTTGACGGCAGGGATTCGGCTTGGCCCAATCACCCTGTCAATTTCTTCATGAAGTTTCTCTGCCAAGACATGCATGGAATAAATGCATGACTCCAGGCTGGCCCAACACCCATCCATAGACCCAGAAGATGTTTATGGAGCTTCAGATTATTGGACAATTCATCCACACGTATCAGTAAGAGCTAAGCTCAGTGAAGTTATATGCAGTCTACAGCATTCACATGTCTATTTATGGACTCCATTCTCTTAGATGGTCATGGCTAGGCCAGTGCTTGTCTTCACGCCAGGAGTAGAGAATAAAAAAGGATCTTGGGGATTTCTAGCAGGAGGGAACTCTGTATTAACTGTTACCCCAGGCTGGCTTATTGCATGCTTCTTCGGAGTATGGAGGCGAATGGAGAATGGAAAGACGAGCATGGTGCCCTCCTGAAGGGCCTTGGAGGAAGGACTCTGGAAGTCCCTCTCCTGGCAAAGGCAACAGCAGCCTTTGGCAGTTGCTTGGCCTTGCTAGGTTTGAGGTTGCCTGTGGGCCTTTGTAATATGTTGAGAGAGCTACACAGCTCCCTGCAGTATGGTAACCAAGCAAAAAAATTTCAGCTCATATAACAATACAGATGTTATTACTTAGTAAATGGTAAATACTAACTAAATACTTAGCAACTGGTAAATGTAAGAAGCTCTATATGGGATCCTACACAGCACTCCAGGAAGACTGCAGTCTGGGGTGGGCGGGGAAGCCAGGGAGGTGAGGTGGGTCCTCAGCTGGCTCTGCAATCTACTTTCTTTTCAAGAGCTCTGAGTCAGTACTGCAAAATGGTAACACGTTAAATTTGGCAATGGATGTATAGATGACTGTCATATTTATTTTCTTTTTCTCTATACTGGAAATTTGTCATAATTAATAATATAAAACAATTTTGGAGGCTGTGGATCTCCTAGCGCAGAGTGGTCAGAGCTCCTTCAAAACTGCCACGGAACCCATAGGGCCATTGCTCTGTGGACTCTGGGCTCCTTCCCCTTACTTGTCTGTCTGGTAGAAAGGCAAAGGCCTTGGAGTCAGATGGACCAAGTCTGACCCTGGATGGGTCACATACCCATGTTCCTGAGGAAATAACTTCATGCCCTTTCACATCAGCCTTTAAGACCACAGTGTATTAAAGGGCTAATAACCACACCTGGCACACAGTGGGAACCAAATAATTATCATCAGCAACAAGCATGGCTGAGGTGGTGAGGGGCTCCTTGCACTGGGGACCCCCACCGCAGCTCTGGGCCCAGTGAAAGGTGGGGGCTCCAGGCCTGACAGCTGGTGTTGGCTCCTACCTCCTCTTTCCTTAGGGGTTAGTGCTGACCAGCCTGCTAACATACAGTACTGCTCACCTATGGGCCGGGGTAGGGGTGTTTCTAATGCCTGATGCTCTGTGCATGCGGCCCCCAAAGCCATGCCTGACCCACCCCAAGTTCACCTGGTCCAGGAGCTGGGGAGGAGCCCTGAGAAGGAGGGCTGGACCCAGGGTGGCAGGCAGACTTGCAATGCTTTACCTGGGGTTCCTCCTCTGATCCCCCTTCCAATCTGGTGAGACAAGCCAGCAGGTCTTGCCCCTGCCCGCTCCTCCCTCCCAGCTCTTCCTGAAAGGCTGGGTCTCAGGGTGATGGGCACATGTTAACCCTCTCATAAACAGATCATGTCCTGGAGTGGATTCTGGCAGTATGGCGTTTCTTCACTGGGCTCTCTTTTGCAGTCTGGGTGTGTCAGTGGGTGTGGTGCCTGTCATGTACAAGAACACGTTCCCCCAAAGCATTCCTCCAGTGATCCCAGCGTCACTCCCTGTTTTGCAGACAGGAAGCAGAAGCCTAAATGTTCCAGCCTGAGGGACATAGGGTCTCTGTCCACATGTGACAGCCGCAATGTCCAGAGTCCTGGCCTGTTACTTGCCCTACCTTCAATCTCTGGGTATTTCATGAGAATCAGGAGCCCATATCGCAGGGTGGTGCTGGTGGTCTCTGTCCCCGCAAAGAGCAGGTCGGCCACAGTCACAGCGATGTTCTCCAAGGTGTACATGGGGTCTGCACTGTGCTTTTCCTGTGGGTGAGAGACAGGAACTCAATGAGGGAACATCTTTAGGTGGATGAAAAAGAGATCCTGTGTCCCTGAGCAGAGGAGCACCTGCCCGCCCCACCAGCTCCTCGGGGGGCCCTGCCCACTCCTCGGGCCCATCCTGCACAGAACCGTCAACTCGATCGCACAGTGAGGGAACCAAGGCTCCCAGAAAAGGACGGTGGGCAGGGCGGTAGCCTCACCTGGCTATGAGACTGGCAATCCTTCTATGCCACCAAGGGCCCTCCTGGGGGCTGAGGCCCTCCCTGGCCCTGTGCCATGACCTCCAGCAGCCCAGGGCTGACTGTGGGGTTCCTGCAGGGCTGCCCTCGGCCTCCTACTGCCCCTACAGCTGGGCCTTTCGGTCCCAGGAAGCAGGTTATGGTGGGAAGAGGGGTGGGAGGGGGCCCAGCAGATGGAGGAGGCTCTCAGACAACTGGAGCAAGTCATCCAGGGAAGCCAGGCGTGGCGCTCCAGAGCCACCTGTGGTGCCAAGGAGAGAGAAGTGTGGCCGATCTGGGTGGGGACCCAAGAGGATGTCAGGGAGGTTGTGTTGGGAAGGGCTGTACCCCCTTGAGGTCGTGCACAATTTGGGAGTTAAGTCTGAGGAGGAATGCTGAGGGCCTCTCCCCAGATGAGACACATGAGAAGTGGTTAAAAAGCATGGGCTGGAGGGAGCCAGGGTGAAGGTCCCACTCACCCCAATCCACACCCCCCAGACAGCTTCCCCAAGAGAAGATATCTTGTTGGTGAGCTCAACAGACAGCAGAGTGCAGCGTGGCCCGGCAGGCTGGCCGAGTATCAGTGTATGTGTGGTTACGCTGAAGCCAGCGCATCTGTGTAGAACTGAGAGCATCAGAATACACCCAGTGTGGGCAGCGTGGAGACCACAGTGCAAGCCATCATACAAATCTGAAGAAAGCACCCCCTGCCCTGCAAACCCGTCTCGTAACGGCCGAGCGCTCAGCTTCACCTGGGCCGGAAGCTGTGAACTGCAAGTGTACCTTCGCCATTTCTATCAGCATGGTGTCAGTGAAGCCTCGGGGGCAGCTGGGCTCCAGGGACCTCTGGTGATCCTTCACTCTTTCTAAAGCGTAATCTTTTACTTCAGACACATTTTTCTTTAGCTTTCTATGGCTTCCAGGCAGGTACTGTAGGTAGTCTGGGAAATTATTATAAAGCTAGAAAGAGCGGGAGGAAGGGAGAGAATTTTCTTACTATACACATTTTTTCTGGATGCAATAGCGTTTTGTGTACCAGGATGATAACCTTCTCCAAACTCAAATTTATGGCTGTCAATATTGTATTATTTAGAACATTTTGGCTGAAAGTATCTTTTGTGGCACCACGCTATGAGGCCGTGTGAGTTCTGTGGTGGGAACGTGAGCACATAGGCAGAGTACCACCTGTCTGGTGAGGATCAATTTAAAGAGTGAAACTGTAAGTGTCCCAAGACCAGCTGGGTGGAACCGCGGAACCCATGGAAGTCTCCAGAAGGAGCGTTCCTGCTATCTAGTCTTGTGTGCCCGTCTGTCCACACACATACAAATGACCCTTCTTATCCTTTTCCTGCTGTAAACCATCAAATTGAAGCAAGGGTGCAAAGCAGGCAAGAGAGAGGAAAGTGCTTCACCTGGATCCAGGGGGTACTGAGCAGGTAGAAGTTCTCATTGAACAAACTCATCAACCTCAAACTCGTCTTGTCTTTATAGTCAAAGCGTTTGTGGAAGAGGATGTCAGAGATGACATTGTAAGGCGCGAAGCCAATGACAAATGTGGGGTCAAAGGGCTGGCCTGGAAAACAGGGGAGTTGAGAGGGCACTTGACTCATGGGTGCGGCAGGAAGGACATTTCCAGTGCTTGTGAGGAAACACCCTAGAACCGTGAGAATTCTTGGGAGGTGGTGGAAGTGTGAGCCACTTGGGTTTTCCTTACTTGTCAGTGATTCAGGACACACCAGCTACACCCTCAGTGACCACCATACCACCGGGATCAGAGAGGAAACCGACTCCTGAAATGGTGTCTGTGGGCTAACTGTCAGAGGAGGGGTGGGTGTGAGCCCCAGGCTGTACGCACCCTGGGTCTTCCTGAGCACCTCCAGCAGGAAGCGGGCCTCCGTCTGGATCCGCTGCTCATTGCCCTGTTTTCCCATCCCTAAGTCACGGAGGGTGGTCAACGAGAACCGCCGGGTGTCCCGCCAGGTTGGTCCATTGTTGAAAATGACCCCTAAGGAGAGGGAGCAGGAGAGCAGTTACCACAGACATTTTTCTCAGGCGAAGGAGGGCAGGAGTGATGGGCTCGGCCCTGCAGGGGTCACTGAGGGGCCCACTGACCACATAGGGACCAACGCTCCGGTTTGCAGAGAGGCCTTTGGTGGGGAGCCTGGTTTTCTCTGTTGCTCAGGTAAGCTCCTCAATCACAGCCTCCTTGCTTCCCTCACTATGTCCTGCGTCCCCCCACGAGAGGGGGACCATGCCTGACTACCAAGAAGTGCCTCCCACCTCTTTCCTGCCTGCTGACTAATCCCTTTGAGGTCATTTTGCTTTTGGTAATTTTTTTTTTTAACACCAAAACATTTTGTATTAGGGTATGTGGCTCAGCTGGTGAAAAATCCGCCTGCACTGTGGAAAACCTGGGTTCGATTCTTGTATTGAGAAGATCCCCTGGAGAAGAGAATGGCTACCCACTCCAGTATTCTGGCCTGGAGAATTCCATTGACTGTATCGTTCATGGGGTTGCAAAGAGTCGGACAGAACTGAGCAACTTTCACATGAGAGTAGCAGCATAGCCAATTAACACCACTGTGATAGTTTCAGGTGAGCAGCAAAGGGACTCAGTCATACACATATATGTATCCACTCTCTGCAAAATTCCCCTTCCATCCAGGCTGGCACATAACATTGTTTTCAATCATTTTTGACCCTCACATTACAGATACCTCAACTTGCACTTTGTGGCTTCAGAGAAAGTCCTTACTAAAATCCAAAGTCACAGGGCCAGCAGACCGTGAGATCTGGGAAGCCCTCAAGCTGCTTCCCTCCTGCGTGTCCAGGTCTGAGGAAGGCCATGGTCCCAGTCTTTCCCAAAGCAAGTCTGGCCAGGCCTGAGAGGACACTTGGATGGCCTGCAGAGGAAGCACCAGTGGGGCTGGGAGAAGAGGTGTGTGACCCAAGGAGGTAGCCACGCAGACAAGCCCATGGATGGAGAGCATGGCCAGTGACGGGTGTGAGGGCGTCGAGGAGGCCCATTCACAGGTACTCTTCACCAAGTCCAGCACACAGGTAGGACTGAGCCAAGGTCGTGTATTCAGGTGTCCTGGCGCCAACCGACTCCTGTGGGACATTGCATAACGGGCCGAGTGGAAGCTGGGTATGCAGCATAGCAGCCCAAGAGGGCACCTAGGGGAGGGGCATTCCACACTCACGGGTGTCTAGGCCCTCAGCCAGGCCAGGCCTCGGGCAGCTCTGGCCCTCCATGTTGCTGGCCCAGGACACAAGCTGGACAAGCAAGGGTGGCAGGGATCAGGGAGTGTGTGCTGAGACTGGAGGACAGGGCAGAGGCTGTGCCCCGAGGCCTGAGGGCCTGAGATGCTAGAGGAAAGGCAGGAAGGAGACGTGCTGGGGGACCGCTCTGAAGAGCACGTGGTGAGGAGAGGAGGTGGTTGAGGAGGGAGGGGCAGGAAAGAAGGGAGTGGAGTTTAAAAATGTTTGGGGGAGGATTGTGTAGAAAGAAAAGAAGATACAGAAAAATGTGAGAAGAGACAAAGAGAGAGAGAGATAGAGAGGCAGAGATGGTGAGATGCAGAGACAGATGAAGAGACAGATCCCAGAGGAGCGCCATCATTTGGGATCAAACAGGCTGAAACGGAGGCAAGGAAGCTCCCCTTCCAGAGCTTCACAGACTGACTGAAGTGATGGGCGGCCCTCTCAGCACATTGATATGCAGCCACTGCTCCACACTATGTAATGCCAAACATTCATGTCACTATTCCTGGGGACCACAGACCTGGTTCCAATGCCTGGCTGATGTGCAGGGTCAGCCCTAGGCCGTGTGGGACATGCAGTGCGTGTCCCACAGTGTGGGACAGGCAGGGGGTAGTCAGGCCCCTTGTGTCCCAGCTGCAGGATGTGGAAGCCGGCTCCGCCTGACTACTTTCAGGGGCACATGACTTGTACCAGGGCTCCCTGGATGCCCCTGACCATGATAAAGCTCTTTGACTCCAGAACTCCTGCCCTGCCAGGGCTCTCCTCCAGTAAACCTCCTCTGTGTAAATGACAAAGCTTAGGTGTTTAATTTGGTTTCAGGAGCTCCTAAGAAGAAAAACAAAAGCACAGTATCTAAGAAAGACGATCAAATGCCTCAGAAATGCAGACTGGAAAATTAAGGCAAGAAGTCCATATACAACTGTAAGCACATCAGTTTGGAAATTCTCCATAAAATGAATAAGAGTTTTCCAGAAGCTCATCACCAAAAGTCACTCAGGACGAACGAGGGTTCCAAGTTTTGTAGGTAAAAGGAACACTGTTTCACCCTAATCTGCTTTAGAATCTCACTTAAACATGGGAGAGCAAGCAGCAAAGGACAAGAGGCTGAGGTCAGAGGACAGCAGGGGGGCTGGGAGCCTTCAGGGCTGGGAGGGCAGGAGGGGCACCCCCACCAGCCGGTGTCCCCCACCCTGGCTCCATGACTTCCCAGGAGATGCAGACGGTGGAGTCTAAAGTCAGGACTCTGGAAAATACTCCAATAAAGACCAGTTAGATCCCCAGGCTTCCTCCCCTGCATAGGGGAACTCCTAGGTCTGGAGCCTGGGGGCTGGGAGGGGCAGAGGAAAGAAGGATCACAGGGACATCTCAGCACCCTCTTCCTGATCTAAGAACAGCCCCGGGTGGGACATCAGAGACCCCCTCAATGGACAGGTGGGTGCCATTCATGGGTGAGGGACTTCAGTAGATGGAGCCCAACTTCCTGGAGCGGTTGCAGCTGTGAGTGGAAACAGCTCCCAGGAGAGCCTGGGGACCCAGGGGGGCAGAAAGGCCTGTGGAGGGAGGCACCGCTGGGCCAGACAGCAGAGGCAGCTTCCTCTACCTTGTTCCTCTACGAAAGTGTCGGTCTTGCTGGTCAGTGGGTAGATGTTCCAGGTCTTGTCCACTCTGGTGTGCAAGGCTCACACAGTAGCTTTCATCAAAACACACAGAGCAAGGACTGAATGACCCAATCATCACCTGACTTGTCTGCGGATTGCATCAGCATTCTGTCTTTAGCAAGTTGTTACTGTCACTTCAGGGCCTCCCCCAACATCTCTCCCAGCACCCCGACCCCAAGTAGGACGCACCATTGTTCTCGTGCACCTGGAACCCGGGGTTTTCTCCTCTGCCGGAAAACTCTTTCTTGTAGTCAAGCAGTACCTCCTTCACGGGCTTGTAGCCGTGCACAACCATGACGCGCCGAGAGCCCAGGTACAGGGTGAACACCGGCCCGTACTTCTCTGCCAGCTGCGGAGACAACAGGCCGCAGAGTGAGCCAGCGCCGACTCCAAGAGGAGTCCCATACTTTAAAGTGATCCCCAAGGCTGCTGTTGTTGACCGGGAGAGCCCAGAGTACCTGGGGAAGGCCCTCCCCATGGTGGCTTCTTCCACAGGGAGCACATCCCGGCGCAAGCACACTTGGCCCACGCACCTGGGTGCACCTAGTTCCCCCTCCCTCCCAGACACAGTTAACTCAGAAGGCCTGGCTGATTCCCCTGGTCCCCCTGAGGTCTTTCTGCGTGACTGCCCCCACCTCCTCCAGTCTACTGTCCCCAGTCAAGGTCCTGAACCTCCCTAGAGAGTGAAGCTCGTCAATGCCTTTTAAAGTGGCTCTGTGCCCTAGGACATTCTTTTGTTAACTCTTTTATTAGATTCATCAACGCATTTAGTTTTTAGATTTATGAGCTCATTCACTGATCACAACAAATGCAGTAAGAGGTGTGTGCAGGGGGGTCAAACACCTCACTTTTCCTCTTGTTCTTTGGCACCTAAGAAGAACTACAGATTGACACCCAGCAAGTGTGCATCAGGTGTCAATGCAGGTCCCTCCTTGCATAGCAGCGGCAAACAGCGGCAGCCGTGGCCACATTGGGCTGGCCAAGCCACCCAACGACAAGGCAGTTAACACTGCTCAAGCAGAACCTCTGGGGCCAACCGTGACCCGTGCCCACTGAGCACCATGCCCAAGCTGCATCAGTAGCTTAACATTTTGATTATCACTCTTGGGTGGTACTGGTAATTAAGTTGATTCACAACAAGCTAGTATTGAATTATAATTTGTCTGAGAGTGAGTTGAATGCACACATATTACATCTAATTTCTGAAATCTCCCCCCTCAAATCAACAATATTTCTCTTACCCTGGTGAAGGATTTGGGAATGTTCTTAATATCCAGTTGTAAAAGATTCCCAATGATGGGCAGTGGGAAAGGGCCAGGGGGCAGTTTCCAGCTGCTGTAGATGTGCTTCCAGATGGAGATGAGCAGCAGGGTGGCCATCCACACCAGCAGGGCGACCGTGATGCCCAGGGCAGCCATGGTGCCCTTGGAGGATCTGCTGACTTTTGAGGATGCTCCTGTGGAGAGGCGAAGCTCTTATAACGCATTCTTGAGAAGGAGGGTGAGCAGCTGACCAATGCCACCTTCCTTGTCCTCCAGCCCAAGATATTAGTTTATTATTAGCTGCTGTTGGCCATCATTTCAAAGGCTGATCCCTTCAGCGGCAACTCATTAGAACTTCATCCAGGAACCCACATGGCCATGCCTGGGCTCTGCCAACACTGGTTGCTGGCACCTGCACCAATATCAGTAAACACAGCATCCAGGGGAGCTCCACCAGCCCATAGGTCAGAACGTAGGGTGGGGGCCTGTCCTCCCTTTGACATTGGGTGGACAAGGAGGAGTAAGGTCCTGTTTACATGGGTTTGTTTCTGGTAAGATTTATGTAAGGCAACATCAGTTCTGTGCTGATCATTTCCATGGCAGAGTGCCTGACCTCCTGGTGCAATCCTCAACCCCTGAGCAGGAGTTTTGTCTGAGCAGCCCCAATGGTACTGAATCACCAGCAGCCAAACTCCTGGCCAGAGAAGGAAAATTCAGCACCCGAATGTTAGTCCACTTTGTCAAATCAACTGGCAGATTCAGTAGAGGGGAAAAAAAAAAAAAGTTGACCAATTGTGAAAAAGTTAATTTCCTACTATTAAAAAAGGTGCATGTTCATTATAGAAAATTAGGGGATAATTACTGTTTAGAAGCATTTTGTCAAATTCTAAAATCAAAAATATTGGAATTTTTATTGTGTATGTTAAAATCAATGAGCTATCTGAGTAGATTTTATGTTTTAAAATGTCCTAGCTTTATTTGTGCAGGACACCACAGAGCTCCAAGTTGTTTCTGTTATAACGTTCTGGGTATTTTACAGAGGTTTTCTGTGTGATTTAATTCTGTCCTCTATCTGGTGACATAGGAAGATCTTAATTAATAGTTTCTAATTTTATACTTTTAAATAAGTGATCCATCTCTATGTACAATACAAAATATGAAGGAAAGTGAAAAGAACAAAAATCACCTCTATAGGGGGTGTAGCTCTATGGTAGAACATGTGCTTTGCACATACTTAAAACTGAGGCTGCATTCCACACACTGAGTTCCAGCCCACTCTCCCTCCCAGTCTATTAGCAGTGTGACAGTCCATTGATCGTTCTGTATTTAGAACGATAGCCATGTTACTGGTGTCCGACTTGTTATCTTCCTGTGCTGTGAAGGGGCGTTGATGTCGGCAGGAGTCTCGGGCCTGTTTTGTGGGCTGGTGGGCTGAGGGCCCTGTCGAGGTTCGTGTGCTCTATCGTCCCCTCCCAGGGGCTGATGTGGGATGGCAGGGCCCCATCCCCAGAATGGAGACAGAGCCACCTTGACCCCTCTGTCCTCTTCTTCCACCCTGCCAGGCAGACGTGTCCACACAGCATTTTTCTTTTTGGTTTGTCCTTCCTGTTTGTGCTGGAGGGTCAGGCAGGGTCAGCCTTCCCTGGGGCTCCAGGTCAAGCCCTGACAGTTGGGCATGAGGACAGGATGTGTGTGAGGCAAACCAGGCTCCCACAGGCCAAAATAACTACATGTGGCAGCTTATCTGAGTGTGTGCATGCTGGACAGGGGGCCCAAGGGCAGGTGCAGGTGAGCCTAGACCTCCCAGGGATGCAGCACATGGTCTGGGGCCAGGCCCTACTATTCTAGGTCCTCTGTGGAAATGCTCTTGGATGGCCAAACAACAAATTCTAAATGTAGATACAGAAGTCTTTATAAAGTAATGACATTTTTGAGTATATCTTTTCAGGAGCAAGTCTTTTTTTATTTGTCTTATATTTTATTTAGGTGCCTGCACCCTCTCAAACAGTGTTGACTAACTGGGATGACAGAGGTGGCCTTGCCCTTGCCTGGCAGGAATGGGTACTTCTCCATCAAGATGACAGAGGTGGGATGAGGGGAAAGGATACTTCTCCATCAAGTGTGAGGTTGGTTGGTTGTGGCAAAAAGGCAATCATATTGGGACAATGTTCTTCTTTCTCTAGTTAACAAGGAATATTTAGCAGGGATGAATATTGAGATAGTGAAATACCTTTTTAACTGAGACAATCCTAGGATTTTTCTTTTTAAATCTGCTGGTACGATGCTGGATGAAAACACTGCTTTGTGTATGAGCAGTCTTACAGTTTTGCTTCACAACCAGGAATTTCATGGAGCCACACTTTTTTTTTACATGCTGATGGATTCAACTTGTTGAACAGTATTTTTAGTACTTTTGCATCTATATCCATAGATAAAATTGGGCTTCAGATTCTTATGTCTTATTATGTTCTTCTATTAGCATAGTGCTAACTTTAGAAACGACTGAAATTATCTTCATCTTCTTTCTATTGTCTGGGATACTTTAGAAATTATTTTAAAATGTTTTATTTATTTATTTTTGGTTTCACTGGGTCTTTCTTGGTACATGCAGGTTTCTCTAGTTGTGGTACACGGGCTTTGCATCGTGGCAGCTTGTCTTCTTACAGAGCACAGCTTTGGGCTCGCAGGCTTCAGTAGTTGCAGCACAGGGGCTCATTAGCCGCAGCCTGTGGCCCTGGAGCACGCACTCAGAAGTTGTGGCACATGGACTTAGTCGCACCACAGCAGGTGGGGTCGTCACAGACCAGGGGTTGAACCCACGTCCTCTGCATTAGAAGGTAGGTTCTTCTCCACTGCACCACCAGGGAAGCCCCTGGGATACTTTAAGTTGTTAGGAAATTAACTGAACTTCGAAACTTTGAGAGAAATCACAGGTTAAACAATATGTAAAGGACTTACTGAAGTTGTTGTTATTCAGTCACTAAATCCTATCCAACTCTTTGTGACCCCATGAACTGTAGCACACCAGGCTTCCCTGTCCCCAACCATCTTCCAGAGTTTGCTCAAACTTATCTCCACGAGTCAGTGATGCCATCCAACCATCTCATCCTCTGTCATCCCCTTCTCTTTGTGCCCTCCGTCTGTCCCAGCATCAAGGTCTTTTCCAATGAGTTGGCTCCTCCTATCAAGTGGCCAAAGTATTGGAGCTTCAGCTTCAGCATCTCAATCCTTCTAGTGAAGATTTAGGGCTGATTTCCTTTAGGATTGACTGATTTGATCTCCTTGCTGTCCAAGGGACTCTCAACAGTCTTCTCCAGCACCACAATTAGAAAGCACAAATTTTTCAGCACTCAACCTTCTTTATGGTCCAACTCGCACATCTGTACACGACTACTGGAAAAACCATAGCTTTGACTATGTGGACCTTTGCCAGCAAAGTAATGTCTCTGATTTTTAATAAGATTTTGGAGCCCAAGAAAAGAAAATCTTTCACTGTTTCCATTTTTTCCCCATCCATTTGCCATGAAGTGATGGGACCAGAGGCTACTCTTCATTTTTTTAATACTGAGTTTCAAGCCAGCTTTTCCATTCTTCTCTTTCACCCTCATCAATAGGCTCTTTATTCCTCTTCACTTCCTGCTATCTGAGTGGTATCATCTGCATATCTAAGGTTGTTGATCTTTCTCCCAGCAATCTTGATTCCAGATTGTAGTTTATCCAGTCCAGCATTTCGTATGATGTTATTGAAGTTAGACAATTGTTTATAAAAATTAGAAATATCACCTCAATTAAGAAAGTAAGACAAAACTTTTCCTTTACGGTTTTCAGAATTTATGTGTTCGACTCTTTGCGACCCCATGGACTGTAGCCTACTAGGCTCCTCCATCCATGGGATTTTTGAGTCAAGAATGCTGGAGTGGGTTGCCATTTCCTTCTCCAGAGGATCTTCCCAACCCAGGGATTGAACCCAGGTCTCCTGCATTGTAGGCAGATGCTTTACCATCTGAGCCACCAGGGAAATGTTCTTTCAGAATTTAGATCATGTTTAAAAAGAACTCCATTTTGAGATTACCAAACATTGATGTTATATTGTTGTCTCTGTTAATTGCTTTTTAATCATGTCTTGGAGTACATCAAGGCTATATATTGTCACCCTGCTTATTTAACTTATATGCAGAGTACATCATGAGAAACGCTAGGCTGGAAGAAGCACAAGCTGGAATCAAGATTGCCAGGAGAAATATTAAGAACCTCAGATATGCAGATGACACCACCCTTATGGCTGAAAGTGAAGAAGAACTAAAGAGCCTCTTGATGAAAGAGAAGAGTGAAAAAGTTGGCTTAAAGCTCAACATTCAGAAAACCAAGATCATGGCATCCTGTCCCATCACTTCATGGCAAATAGATGGGAAAACAGTGGAAACAGTGGCTGACTTTATTTTTGGGGGCTCCAAAATCACTGCAGATGGTGACTGCAGCCATGAAATTAAAAGAAGCCTACTCCTTGGAAGGAAAGTTATGACCAATCAAGACAGCATATTAAAAAGCAGAGACATTACTTTGTCAACAAAGGTCTGTCTAGTCAAGGCTGTGGTTTTTCCGGTAGTCATGTATAGATGTGAGAGTTGGACTATAAAGAAAGCTGAGTGCCGAAGAACTGATGCTTTTGAACTGTGGTGTTGGAGAAGACTCTTGAGAGTCCCTTAGACTGCAAGGAGATCCAACCAGTCCATCCTAAAGGAGATCAGTCCTGGGTGTTCATTGGAAGGACTGATGTTGAAGCTGAAACTCCGATACTTTGGCCACCTGATGCAAAGAGCTGACTCATTTGAAAAGACCCTGATGCTGGGAAAGATTGAGGGCAGGAGGTGAAGGGGATGACAGAGGATGAGATGGTTGGATAGCATCACCGACTCAATGGACATGAGTTTGGGTGGACTCCGGGAGTTGGTGATGGACAGGGAGGCCTGGCATGCTGCAGTTCATGGGGTCACAAAGAGTCAGACATGACTGAGCGACCGAACTGATGATGAATTGAATCACGTCTTGTCATTTCTAAGTAAGATGGGCTGATTTTTCACATTATAATCATGTTTTATTAGAAGATGCTTTATTTGAAAAGCTACTTTGATACATTCAATGCACATTAAAACTGTTGATTTGTCTTTTACTGAATTGTACTTTTTAGCAGCATAAACATATTTTTGTCCCTTTTGATAAATATAACCAGGTATTTTGTTTGTCCCAGCATTTTAAGTATCTCTATGTCATGTTGTCCTTGAGAAACACCTCTACCATCCTATAGCTTTGACACAACTAAAGTTTTTCTTTTTAACAGGAGAATCACATTTCTTGTGACTGCTGGTGAATATGGCTTTATGGTATATATCTTTCTCTATCACTTGCTGAGATTGTCATATTTTGTTTGTCCCTTTTCTTCCTTGATGTTTTGGTGTATTTCTGTCCTGTTGATATTCTACTAATGATTACCCTTAAGTCTGAAAGTACATAGACTTATTAACCTGAAGAGTTAATCAATATCACTTAATCTGATCAAAAAGAGACCTTTAGCATACTTTTCTTATCTATTTTCCAAGCAATGGATCTTCCCTGGTGGCTCAGAAGGTAAAGCATCTGCCTGCAATGCAGGAAATGCAGATTCAACCCCTGAGTTGGGAAGATCCCCTGGAGAAGGAAATGGCAACCCACTCCAGTACTCTTGCCTGGAAAATTCCATGGACTGAGAAGCCTGGTAGGCTATAGTCCACGGGGTTGCAAAGAGTTGGACACAACTGAGAGACTTCTCTTTCTTTCTTTCTTTCTTTTCCAAGCAATACACCACTCCTTCCCAAATGTTAGGAATTTTAGTTTCATAACACTAGTTTTAGATTTGTCCAAATGTATTTTCTTCTGTTTTTGTAAGTCAACTTTTGCAATTACATTAATATTTATAGTCATCTTATCAAGTCAGTATTTGTATTTAAATATTCACTTTACTGGTTTCTTTGCCTGCTTATTCTACATCATATTTTGTATTTCTTGGATTCCTGCTCCTTGAAGTGTAAATTTACACTCAGCCAGGGCTTATGGGGAGAGAATGGAGGACACGTTTGGAATCTCTAGTGAGCCTTTTCTCTGCAAGACAGCTGCTGGCTGTGGCCTCTCCCCACAGGCTCCTTGACCTTCCTCCATGGGTCAAGTTCCCCTGAGCAGTAGATTCAGTGGCAACAGTGTTTTCTATCAGGTTGATGTAGTGTACTGGTTCTCCCTTCCCTCCTACTCACAGGAAGGACATACAGCTATCCCCAAATTTCCTTAAGAGGCAACCCAGCAGTCATGAATCCTTAGACTGAAGAGGTGAAAAGTAGAATATTACTTCTCTGGGTACCCAAAAGGCAATAGATAAGCAAGAAGGGAGTAAAATAGAGACTGAGTTGAAAATATGCTCAAAGAGTTGCTTTAAGGAAGCTCTCCTGAAAATTCCCTCTTACTTTGTATGTAAAAGGATCAAGAACAGACAAATTAAAGTGTGGGCAGGCAAGTAGGTAACATGTAATGCACTCTAGGCTAAAAAGAATGACCTTGACAAAAGCCAAAAATCTCTTCCAAGTTAAACAAAAATAGAGAACACACAATTTCCCAGGTACAAAGGGCCAGCTGGCTTGGACCAGGAACAAAACTTTTCACATCAAAGGAACTGGGGAGCATAAGCATGTGTTCTCTTATCTGCCCTTGGTTCTACCTTCATCTCAGAGCTGCTGTTGAAGATCGCGGATCAAGCAAAACTGTTTACTTGTGTGCAGAAGTTTTAACCCTCCAGGTGGAGGAAGGGGCCCTCCTGGATTCCAGGGGCATGGTTGCAGCATCCTAAGACTCCAACGGCGATGCCAGCACAGAGTTGTGGAGAATGGCAGGGGGGGTCGGCGGGAGCGGGGTGGGGGGCAGGCAGTGGCAGGTTGACGTGGCAAGAGAAGAATCTGCCTAGGACAGTGATGTCTGTGGAAGGAGGATGGACTCAGAGCGGGGACCAGCCATTGTAACACCCACCAGAGGGCGCCAGAGAGAGGCAAAAGGAGAAACACCTGCTGAAGCTCTTTGTTCTTTGTTACACACAGACATCACCAGATAGATGGTTGATACCAAAATCCGATTGGTTATATTCTTTGCAGTCGAAAATGGAGAAGCTCTATATACAGTCAGCAAAAACAAGACCAGGAACTGACTGTGGCTCAGATCATGAACACCTTGTTGCAAAATTCAGACTTAAATTGAAGAAAGAAGGGAAAACCACTAGACCATTCAGATATGACCTAAATCAAATCCCTTACAATTATACACTGAAAGTGACAAATAGATTCAAGGGATTAGATCTGATAGACGGAGAGCCTGAAGAGCTATGAACAGAGGTTCGTGACATTGTACAGGAGGCGGTGACCAAAACCATCCCCAAGAAAAAGAAATGCAAAAGGGCAAAATGATTGTCAGAGGAGGCCTTACAAATAGCCAAGAAAAGAAGAGAAGCTAAAGGCAAAGGAGAAAAGGAAAGATATACCCATCCGAATGGAGAGTTCCAAAGAATAGCAAGGAGAGATAAGAAAGCCTTCCTCTGTGATCAATACAAAGAAATAGAGGTAAGCAATAGAAAGGGAAAGACTAGAGATCTCTTCAAGAAGATTAGAGATACCAAGGGAACATATCATGCAAAGATGGGCTCAATAAAGGACAGAAATGGTATGGACCTAACAAAAGCAGAAGATATTAAGAAGGTGACAAGAATACACAGAAGAACTATACAGAAAAGATTTTCATGACCCAGGTAATCACCGTGGTGTGATCACTCACCTAGAGCCAGACATCCTGGAATGTGAAGTCAAGTGGGCCTTAGGAAACATCGCTATGAACAAAGCTTTTCTAAAGCCAACTTATATATCTTCAAGTTCTCAGTCCATGTACTGCTGAACCCTAGCTTGAAGGACTTGGAGCGTTACCTCACCAGCATGTGCAATGAATGCTATTGTACAGTAGTTTGAACTTCCTTTGGCATTGTCTTTCTTTGGGGTTGGAATGAAAGCTGAGTATTTCCAGTCCTGTGGCCACTGCTGAGTTTTCCAAATTCACTGCCATATTGAGTGCAGCACTTTAACAGCATGACCTTTGTGGATTTGAAATAGCTCAGCTGGAATTCCATCACCTCCACTAGCTTTGTTCTTGGTGATGCTTCCTAAGGCCCATTTGACTTCACATTCCAGGATGTCTGGCTTTCAGTTAGTGATCACACCACTGTGGTTACCCAGGTCATTAAGCAGAAGATGGTGAGAGTGAACATCAGCATTTTAGAAATCAGTGAATTAAATTGAAAAGGAATGGGAAAATTTAATTCAGATGACCACTATATCTACTGCTGTGGGCAAGAATCCCTTAGAAGGAATGGAGCAGCCCTCATAGTCAACAAAAGAGTTCCAAATGTAGTACTTGGGTGAGGTCTCAAAAATGACAGAATGATCTTGGTTCATTTCCAAGACAAACTATTCAACATCACAGTAATTCAAGTCTATGCGCCAACCACTAATGCCGAAGAGGCTGAATTCAAATGGTTCTATGAAGACCTACAAGACCTTCTAGAACAAACACCAAAAGAAGATGTCCTTTTCATCATAGGGGATTGGAATGCAAAAGTAGGAAGTCAAGAGATACCTAGAGTAACAGGCAAGTTTGGCCTTGGAGTATAGAATTGAAGCAGGACAAAGACTAACAGTTTTGCTAAGAGAATGCACTGGTCAGAGCAAGCACCCTCTTTCAACAACAGAAGAGATGACTCTACACATGGATACCACCAGATGGTCAATACTGAAATCAGATTGATTATATTCTTTGCAACAGAAGAAGGAGAAGTCAGCCAAAACAAAACCTGGAGCTGACTGTGGCTCAGATCATGAGTTCCTTTTTGTATAATTCAGACTTAAATTTAAGAAAGTAGGGAAAACCACTAGGTCATTCATGTATGAATGATAACTATATCCCTTATGATTATACTGTGGAAGTGACAAATAGATTCAAGGGATTAGATCTGATAGAGTGCCTGAAGAGCTATGGCTAAAGGTTTGTGACATTGTACAGGCAGTGGTGACAAAAATCATCCCAATGAAAAATGCAACAAGGCAAAATGGTTGTCTGAGGAGACCTTAAAAATAGCAGAGAAAAGGAGAGGAGACAAAAGGAAAGATATACCCAACTGAATGCAGGGTTCCAAAGAATAGCAAGGAGAGAAAAGAAAGCCTTCTTAAGTGAACAATGAAAAGAAACAGAAGAAAACAACAGCATGGGAAAGACTAGAGATCTCTTCGAGAAAATTAGAGATAACAAGGGAACATTTCATGCAAAGATGGGCTCAATAAAGGATAGTAACGGTAAGGACCTAACAGAAGCAGAAGAGATTAAGAAGAGGTGGCAAGAATACACAGAAGAACTGAACAAAAAAGGCCTTAATAACCCAGATAAGCACAATGGTGTGGTCACTAACCTAGATATCTTAACTGCTAAGTTGAAAAGAATGTACAAGAAATGCTTGATGCAAATTAAGGTATAAAAACATAATCCACACCAAGCAATCCACTGCTAACCAGAACTGCCACATCCCCTCCAACTGCATCTGCCTGCCTATCCCCCTGCCTCCCTTCTGAGGTGACCACTGTCCCAAATTTCCCTTCTAATTTTCTCAATAGTTTTATTACTTGTACTGTTTCATTTTTCTTACTTTTGTGTTTCTAGACATGATTCCATCATAACCTCTATGCACCTTGTGAGCTGCAGGTGCCAGTTAGTGACCAGGGTGGTCCACTATCCATCAGATCACTCCCATGTTTCTGTTGCTGCAAAGAGTGTTGCTCAGACCATTTTCATGCATGCTTCCTGGAACACTTTGCAAGAGCATCTCTAGATCAGGTGTGTCAAGGGCTACATGATACATGACACCATGTGACTTCCTAAGTATTTGAACTTATGTCATCTGGTCCCATAACTTCCTGGCAAATAGAAGGGGAAAAGGTGGAAGCAGTGACAGATTTTCTTCTCTTGGGCTCTAAAATCACTGTGGATGGGGTCTGCAGCCATGAAATTAGAAGATGATTGTTTCTGGGCAGGAAAGCTGTGTCAAACTTGAGTGCTAAGTTGCTTCAGTTGTGTCTGACTCTGTGACCCCATGAATTATAGCCCGCCAGGCTCCCCTGTCCATGGAATTCTCCAGGCAGGAATATTGGAGTGGGTTTTCATGCCCTTCTCCAGGGGATCTTCCAACCCAGGGATCGAATCTGTGTCTCTTATGTCTCCTGCATTGGCAGATGGGTTCTTTACCACTAGCACCACCTATTAAAAAGCAAAGACATCACTTTGCCGACAAAGGTCCATATAGTTAAGGCTATGTTTTTTTTCCAGTAGTCATGTATGGATGTGAGAGCTGGACAATAAAGAAGGCAGAGCACTGAAGAACTGATGCTTTCAAACTGTGGTGCTGGAGAAAACTTGGGATTCCCTTGGAAAGCAAGGCAATCAAACCAGTCAACCTTACAGGAAATCAACCCTGAATGTTCATTGGAAGGATTAATGCTGAAACTGAAGTTCCAATATTTTGTGTACCTAATGCGAACAGCTGACTCATTGGGAAAAAACACTGCTGCTGGGAAAGATTGAAGGCAGAAAGATTGAAGACAGAGGATGAGATACTTGGATGGCATTACCGATTCAATGGACATGAACTTGGGCAAACTCTGGGCGATGGTGAGGGACAGGGAAGCCTGGTGTGCTGCAGTCCACGGGGTTGGGAAGAGTTGGACATGACTTAGCAACTAAACAACAATAAAAACTCTTATCAGCTGTCCAAGTGGTCCTGTCCATTTGCAACACTAAGTACTAATGGGTTTTTTAATGTTTACCCATCTAACAGATTAATGGTAGTTAATCCTGGTCCCAATGTGCATTTCTCTGATTATGAATGAAGTAGAGAATCTCTTCATGAATGTTTATTCTTCAAACTTGTATCTTCTTTTGTAAAATGCCTACTCATGTACTTACTCTTCCTTTGTGGTTTCTTTCTCTCATTGTTTGTAGGAATGTATATGTATCCTAGTTAATGATCCTTCTTAAGTTTTATGTATTGCATTGATTTTTCCTTCTCTTTGGGCTATGTTTTCACACTATTTGTCGAATTTTTCTTATAAACAGTTTAAAATTATCAGTCTTTTATTTTGGAATTGGCACATTTTTTACTTTAAAATCTGTCTTTGCCCTAGAAAGATCAGAAGGCTAGTTGCCATTTTTAAAGTTCTGCCTTTCGTACTTATATCTTAAGTCATGTGGAACTGATTTTTGCATATGGTAGGGGCTAAGGATAAAATTTGTTTTTCCCATATAGATGTTAATCATCCCGGGACAGTTAACTAGGCTTTATGGCTCATACGTGCAATTTCAGCTGTGGTGCACACATTGATGCTGTCTGTGAATGGTTTGCTCTGTCTGAGCTGAGACCAGGACACAAACTGAAAGGAAGTAGAGTTTCCTCAACTCAGGAACAGGACTTCTCAGGTCCTGCAGCCTCTCTGTTATTTTTCACCCCTTCCTTAGAAAATGTTAAGTTTCTCCATTACTAAGTCTAAGCCATGGACATCCAGAAAACAGTCACTTCTACTGTTGGGCAGAGAGAGTTCCAGGTAAGGCTGACCACACAGGCTCCCCTACTCTGGGGGTAAACCATGGGCCTCTCCAACCTCATATCCCTGAGCTATGATGCAGCTTGCATCCAGCCTGCTAAGGGACCCTGCACCTGCATGCCTGCTCTGCTTCTCCAAGGCCAAGGATTTCGATCTTCCCTGGGGTGGGGGAAACCGCTCTTTGTCTGGACACCAGCCTCAGATTCCCCTGGGGATTTGCCTTTGGCCTCAAAAAGCTTGACTGTTTGGTTGTTGATAAGAGCATTGGAATTTTATCTTAACTCCAAGCTGCATACTCAGACTTTTTGTTATTCCTTTGTTTTCTTCTTTCATGATATATGACCACTTTAAGACTTACTGATGTTGCCTCGATGATAAAAGGTTTAGAATAGAAGAAAGACTGGGAATGAAACATCAATCTCCCTACATTCTCTGAAGGAAGTTTTATTTGATTGAACATGTTTATCTGAAGAGACCCGTTATTCATCTATGCAACACCAAGAACAAGAACTAAAATGTAGGGAATTCCCTGGTGGCCCAGGGGTTAGGACTTGGTGCTTTCATTGCTCTTGGCCTGGGTTCATTCTGTGGTTGGGGAACTAATTCCACAAGGTTGTGGTACAGGCAAAAAAATAAAAAAGAACTAAGACGCGGTCAAAGAGACAGTTGTTACATGGATTTACAGTTCAAAGTAGAACCAGGGAAGGTTGAGTAAGGCCAGGTAGATTAGGAGTCAGATTGTGTGGTCAAGCAGAACAGGTGACAGGCCTCTGAGCCCAGGTAAAACAAGGGATAGTTCCATGAGGCCCAGGTAGAACATGACACAGGCTGAGTGAGGCTGAGCGGAATGTGGATGAGTTATGTGGGCTCCAGGCAGATATGCGGACAAGCTCTAAAGGCCCAGGTAAAACAGGACCTGGCCATGTGATGCCAGGTAACCAGCTGCAGGAGGCAGAGGGAGGGGCTGTTGGGGAAGATGAAGGAAGTTGAGGGATGTGGCAGGGTAACTTGAAGATCAGGACCCAACCGTGCACTGAGGGAGGGTCTATGCAGAGACCACAGAAGGTGAGAAGATACAGCCAGTGGCCCTTTCAGCTGGAGCTAGTACTGTGTGGCAGGTTGGGACAACCAAGGAAAAGCTGAGTTGAGAGGGGCCTTGAAGAAGGTTGAGGGTCAGGTTCCCGGAGGCCACCCAGGGGTGGAGAGATGTTTACCTGGATGCAAGAAGGCCACCTCCCAGGACCTGGGTCTACAGTTCTGCAGCTGAGGCCTTATTGGGTGCACAGGGCCCCAACTGGAGGGTAAGGGTACTGAGAGGATGATAGCCAGCTCTTTCTCCTCCAAGCTGGTCTCAGGGAGGCAGCCCATGCACCCCAGGGCTGAGAAGGGCTTGCACAAGTCTCCCCAGGGCATGTTTAACCTCCGTGTTCCTCAGGGAGTAGATGATGGGGTTCAGGGTGGGGCTCAGCATCGTGTAGAGCACTGCGGACACCTTGCTTCTCTCAGGGCTGTAGCTGGAGGCCGGACTGATGCAAGCACAGAACACTGCGGAGTAGTACACCGCGACCACCGGAAGGTGGGCGGAGCAGGTGGAAAAGGCCCGCCGCCTGCCGGCAGCCGAGCGCATGCGCAGGATGCTGGCAACGATGCAGCCGTAGGAAGCCAGAGTGAGCAGGAAGTTGACGACTCCATAGAAGGCATCGGCTAAGACAGTCATGATGCTGTTCACAAGTGTGGGGCTGCAGGAGAGCAGCAGGAGTGGGGGGATCTCGCAGAAGAAGTGTGCGATAACGTTGGGGCCGCAGAAGGACAGCCGCGTCATCAGCCCAGCGTGCAGCGACGCGTTGAGGGCACAGAGGGCCCACACGCCCACGGCCAGCAACCTGCACAGCCGCGGGCTCATCCACGTGCTGTAGTGCAGCGGGCGGCAGATGGCCACGTAGCGGTCGTAGGCCATGACCGTCAGCGGCAGCAGCTCGGAAGATGCGGACCAGGTGAGGAAGAACAGCTGGGCCATGCACCCCGGGAAGGAGATGGTGTTTTCCTCGAAGGCCAGGCCCGCCAGCGCCTTGGGCAACACAGATGAGGTGCAGACAATATCCATGGTAGCCAGATTACAGAGGAAAAAGTACATGGGGCTTTGGAGGCTGGCGCTGTGGCTGACCACGGCGATGATCACACCGTTGCCCGTGAGCGCCACGGTGTAGAGGGAGAAGAAGCAGCCGAAAAGGGGCAGCTGCAGGCGGGGGTGCTCCGAGAAGCCCTGAAGCACGAATTCTGTCACCAGAGTCTCGTTGGACCTTGTGGCCCAGCCGGGAACAGCCCCAAGGCCGTGCTCCATGTGTGCACAGACCTGTGACAGAGATTACACGACGCTGGCGCCAGACTCTACCCAGGTGACCATCTCAGAAGGCAGCCGGGTCTTGGAAAGGGAGGGCTGACCCGACTGCTTCACAGGAATCTGTTTATTCCTTAACTTCCAAACCCAACACTCTTCCGAAAGCCATATACCCTTCATTTACTTCCCTTTTCATTTTGTACTCCGAGAAACACTGTCCTCTAGTGCCTCTAGCCCCATCCCCGTCCTCACTTCCTTGATTGTGAGCCACTTACAGCTGAGCCAGTTCCCAGGCGCCACGGCTGAGCCCCTCCCCCGGCCCATGCTCCCGCCTCCAGCCCCATCTCCGTAAAGGACATACTGCTGCTTTTCAGCTGTTCCCCCTGGGTTCCCATCTCCATCTTTTCTGAACTTGTACTTCAGGATTACTTCTGTGGCTGATCCTGCCCTCAGTCCGACATCACTCCTATCTACCCCCAACCCCAGACCCGTGAACTGCAATTCTGCCTCAAACTACAGGCTTTCAAACTCAAAATTCAAGCCTAAACTGTTGGCCCTTGCCCCAAATGTGTTCATCGTGTAGTTTTACAGCAGCAGAAGGTAACTCACCCATCCTCCTAGTCACCCAGCCACCCAAAACCCTGGGTGTAGGCTTTGGGGCAACAGGACCTCGCTTGGACCACATCAAGCTTTAGTTCCTGGTCATGGGAGGTTCTCAGAATATATTTGTTCCAGGAGCCTTTTATGGTTTTCTTACTTCTCAGCCTCTGGTTCCTGAGGCCTGCAGGCAGAGCTTCCTGCACAATGTTCACAGATGCTCCATCTCTCATTCACAGATATGTACCTAACTTCAAGCTTTTTGTCACCACCTGTATGTCCGGTTTCTCCCTCCAACACCCTCCGGTATGTTCCCAACTGGGTTAACGGTGATGCCCTGGGATGAACACCTGATCCTAACATTTCATTCCCCTCTGTGAAGCTCACCAAGACTTAGCAGAGTGCTCAGGTGAAAAATCACAGAAAACTAACCAAACTGATCGCATGGACCACAGCCTTCCCTAACTCAATGAAACTATGAGCCAGGCCTTGTAGGGCCACCCAAGACGGACAGGTCATGATGGAGAGTTATAACAAAACATGGTCCATGGGAGAAGGGAATGGAAAACCACTTGAGTATTCTTGCCTAAGGAACCCCATGCACAACATGAAAAGGCAAAAAGATATAACAATGAAAGATGAACTCCCCAGGTTGGTAGGTGCTCAGTATGCTACTGTAGAAGAGTGGAGAAATAACTCCAAAAAGAATGAATAGATAGAGCCAAAAGGAAAACAATGTCCAGTTGTGGATGTGACTGGTGACGGAAGTAAAGTCTGATGCTGTAAAGAATATTGCATAGGGACCTGGAATGTTAGGTCCATGAATCAAGGTAAATTGGAAGTGGTCAAACAGGAGATGGTAAGGGTGAACATCAACATTTTAGGAATCATTAAACTAAAATGGATTGTAATGGACAAATTTAATTCAGATGACCATTATATCTACTAATGTGGGCAAGAATCCCTTAGAAGAAATGGAGTAGGACTCAGAGTCAACAACAGGTCAGGAATGCAGTTCTTGAGTGCAGTGTCAAAAATGACAGAATGATCTCTGTTCATTTCCAAGGTCAACCATTCAACATCATAGTAATCCAAGTCTATGCCATGACCACTAATGCTGAAGAAGCTGAAGATAAACAGTTCTATGAGGACCTACAAGACCTTCTAGAACTAACACCCAAAAAAGATGTCCTGTTCATCATAGAGGACTGCAATGCAAAGGTAGGAAGTCAGGACATACCTGGAGTAACAGGCAAGTTTGGCCTTGGAGTACAAAATGAAGCAGGGCAAAGGCTAACAGAGTTTTGCCAAGAGAATACACTGGTCATAGCAAACACCCTCTTCCAACAACACAAGAGACACATGGACATCACCAGATGGTCAATAGCAGAATCAGATTGATTATATTCTTTGCAGCCAAAAATGGAGAAGCTCTATTCAGTCAGCAAAAGAAAGACTGGGAGCTGACTGTGGCTCAGATCATAAACACATTATTGCAAAATTCAGACTTAAATTAAATAGGTAGGGAAAACCACTAAACCATTCAGGTATAACCTAAATCAAATCCCTTACAATTATACAATGAAAATGACAAATAGATTCAAGGGATTAGATCTCATAGAGAGCCTGAAGAACTATAGACAGGGGTTCGTGACATTGTACAGGAGGCGGTGATCAAAACCATCCCCAAGAAAAAGAAAGGCAAAAAGGCAAAATGGTTGTCTGAGGAGGCCTTACAAATAGCTGAGAAAAGAAGAGAAGCTAAAGGCAAAGGAGAAAAGGAAAGATATACCCATCTGAACGCAGAGTTCCAAAGAATAGCAAGGAGAGATAAGAAAACCTTCCTCAGTACTCAATACCAAAAAGTAGAGGAAAACAACAGAATTGGAGAGACTAGAGATCTCTTCAAAAAAATTAGAGATACCAAGGGAACATATCATGCAAAGATGGGCACAACAATGGTATGGGACAGAAATGGTATGGACCTAACAGAAGCAGAAGATATTAATAAGAGGTGGCAAGAGTACACAAAAGAACTACCCAGAAAAGATCTTAATGACCCAGATAACCATGATGGTGTGAAGTCAAGTGGGCCTTATGAAGCATCACTATGAACAAAGGTAGTGGAGGTGATGGAATTCCAGTTGAGCTATTTCAAATCCTAAAAGATGATGCTGTGAAAGTGCTGCACTCAATATGCCAGCAAATTTAGAAAACTCAGCAGTGGCCACAGGCCTGGAAAAGGTCAGTTTTCATTTCAATCCCAAAGAAAGACAATGCCAAAGAATGTTCAAACTACCACACAATTGTGCTTATCTCGCACACTAGCAAAGTAATGCTCAAAATTCTCCAAGCAAATCTTCAACAGTATGTGAACCGAGAACTTCCAAATGTTCAAGCTGGATTTAGAAAAGGCAAAGGAACCAGAGATCAAATTGCCAACATCTGGTGGATCTTAGAAAAAGAGAGAAAGTTCCAGAAAGACATTGACTTCTGCTTTATTGACTATGCCAAAGCCTTTGACTGTGTGGATCACAGAACCTGTGGGAAAGTCTTCAAGAGATGAGAATACCAGACCATCTGACCTGCCTCTTGAGACATCTGTATGAAGGTCAAGAAGCAACTTTTAGAACCAGACATGAAACAACGGACTGTTCCAAGTTGGGAAAGGAGTATGTCAAGGTTGTTTATTGTCACTTTGCTTATTTAGCTTCTATGCACAGTACATCATGTGAAATGCCAGGCTTGATGAAGCACAAGCTGGAATCAAGATTGCCGGGAAAAATATCAACAACCTCAGATATGCAAATAACACCACCCTTATGGCAGAAAGCAAGAGGTACTGAAGAGCCTCTTGATGAAAGTGAAAGAGACTGAAAAAGCTGGCTTAAAACTCAGCATTCAATAAATGAAGATCATGGCATCCAGTCCCATCACTTCATGGCAAATAGATGGGCTAACAGTGGAAACAGTGACAGACTTCATTTTCTTGGGTTCCAAAATCACTGCAGATGGTAACTGTAGCCATAAAATTAAAAGACACTTGCTCCTTGGAAGGAAAGCTAGAATCAAGGTAGACAGCATATTAAAAAGCAGAGATATTACTTTGCCAATATTACTTTGTCTAGTCAAAGCTATGGTTTACCCAGTAGTCATGCATGGATGTGAGAGTTGGACCATAAAGAAAGCTGACCACCGAAGAGCTGGTGCCTTTGAACTGCGGTGTTGAAGAAGACTCTTGAGAGTCCCTTGGACTGCAAGAAGATCCAAGCAGTCAATCCTAAAGGAAATCAGTCCTGAATATTCATTGGAAGGACTGATGCTGAAGCTCTGATATTTTGGCCACCTGATGTGAAGAACTGACTCATTGGAAAAGGTTCTGATGCTGGGAAAGATTGAAGGCAGGAGGAGAAGGGGACAACAGAGGATGAGATTGTTGGATGACATCACCAACTCAATGGACATGAGTTTGAGCACACTCTGGGAGTTGGTGATGCTTCAGGGAAGCCTGGCATGCTGCAGTCCATAGGGTCACAAAGAGTCGGACACAAGTGTGTGACTGAACTTAACAGGTGAGCTGATGCTCCTTACCTCTTGAGATGGCCCCGTGACCCCTCTTGCAGGTTTTCTCACTGAGGCATCAGTACCCACCCCAACCCTCAACTGATAATCCCTGGAGGTGCCAGTTCTTCACACAGCTTCTTCCCTGGAAATACCCTCTGGTTTCCACCTCCTCTTACTCTGCCCGCAGGAAAAAGACCTTCATCCTTCAAGGTGTGTCACTGCATGTCCTACTTCAGGAAGCTCTTCCCATCCTCATGATCATCTCAAGAAAACTCATCTTCTCCCCACTTTTCTCCCAAGAGCTTTTGCTGTTCAGTTCCCATGACAGCCCTCAAAAGCTTCCATTGTCTTCCATGTACTGACTCTTTTCTCTAAAGGCTTTTCCACAGTAGGATCCACAGCCCATTTTTCTTCCTATCTCAATGCTGACCTCTGAGATCAACAGAGAGCGTTTCTCAATCAAGGTTCAAACAATAAATGAATGAGTGACTTTCATGACCATATTGGGCTCTTCACTGACCCCAAACTCGTCCCTTACCAGCCAGAAATTTAAATAGAAAGTGTTTCCACCAAGGCCATCAGGGGCTCTGTTATCACTGAAACTGGGGGGAGGAGTGGTACTCAGCAGACCCTGGCAGCATCTGGCAGCTATGCTGTGGTGGCTTCCATCCAGAATCGGGACTCTGTTGCTGCCGCATCGCTATCACTCCCGCATGCTCTCACCCAAGCTGAAGGTGTGCCAAGGCCAACCCCTGCCCATACAGATAGTACGTCTGTCTGACCGTGCTTCCTTGCTGTCACAGAAATGGAAAATTGCTTCCACTTCATTACCACTTGAAAATCTCACACTAATGCCTCTCATTAGCAAAATCAAAGTCACAACAAGAACCAGCCTAAGGAGCTCTAGGAAACCCAGGTTTTGCATCACAGTCAATTTGGTCAGGCAGTAACGCACAAGTGGGTGGTGGGTTCTGCTCCCAACAACAGAGCAGTGATCACACTGGCCATTCTTCAGCTAATAAGCATCATCTGTAGTCAAATATTAAAACCACCACTTGAAATCTTCAAAGAGCATTCAGAAGGAGGCAGGTGTCAGGTGGGAATCTACCTGGGGAAGGAGGGATCTTTCTGAAGATTTCTGCTTTATGGCTTTTCACCTAAGGCTACTCACAAGCCTGTGCAGATGTGAGTCTGGTAAGACAAGCTGAAATCTGAAATTTTATAGGGTTTGTTTTGATGGAGAATATTCACCTCACATTTATTCACAATAGCCCAAATATGGAACATCAATGAAAAAAATGGGTTAACAAACTGAGGTATATTCATAAAACTGGAACATTGCCACAGAAGAGACTGAACTAAATACATAATAACATTGATCACAAAGCAAAGGGGAGTGAAAATAGGCTGGTCACAAAGAAAATACATTATGTGACTCCATTTATGTGATTTTAGAACAGGCAAAACTGATCTCTGACAGGAAAAAATGAGATCAGTGCTTGCCTTTGAGGGCTTGAGTGGGGCTGACCAAGAAGGAGCATGGCAGGAATTCTGAGTCAAGAAAGTGTCCTGCATTTGACAGAGATGGGCTACTTAGCATTGCACTTGTCAAAACATCTGTCACATGGTTCATCTACGATGCATGCATTTCATTATGTAATCCAGTGGTAGAGAATCCACCTGCCAATGCAGAGACACTGGTTCGATCCCTAGGTGGGGAAGATCCCTTGGAGAAGGAAATGGCAATCCACTCCAGTATTCTTGCCTGGTAAATCCCATGGACAGAGGAGTCTGAACAGTGGACTAAAGTCCATGGGGTCACAAAGAGTCAGATACAAATTAGTGACTAAACAACAATTTCCCTTAGAAACTGCAAATAAATCTTATGTTTGATTTTTAAAATGGCATAGGTTATCCACCCTGAAACTGCTTTCTGTATGTCTCAGGCCTCAGCAAAGGGGTGATGGGAGCCACTTGCTGAGAAGGGAGAGACAAACGGCTGCATGGTGCGGTGTTAAGCCTGGAGACCCCAGGCACTGATGCCTTTGGGGCAACTCTATCAAGGTGTAATTTGAAAATTTTTCACTGATGTGTATGTCAGTGAAGCCATCACCACTCTCCTGTGATCTCATGTCTTAAAGCATAGATGGACACAGGAATAAGTGTGTGTGTGTATACACAGCACACCCTTTCTACCTCTGTCCTCTGAGACCAATTGAAGCAAGGAGAGATGAGTAACTATGAGAATCCAAACTTTTATCCCTAAAGATCAGTCTCCAGTAAAAAGACCCAAGTTTGATTCCATGAGTGGGGCAAGGAAAGCACAAGATGAGTTCAGAATATCTTCCTTTGTGCCAAAATGTGAGAAATTGCTCAAAGATTGATGACAATACATCAAAAGGAGACAGAGGCAGTCTGACAGGGTTCCAACTGGTAAAGTCTTAACCCATTTGAGAACTAAAATAAATAATGTTAAGAAAGGACTAAACTCCACTGAGAAAGATTCGTGAATCTACACTTAACGTTAAATAATTTGAGAGAAGGGACAATATGTTCTTAAAGTATATACAGCTAGTGAATTTCATAGGAAAAGGGACTCCCAGACCATCAGTCATTGTAAAAATTGGTGGATGAGTGAAAGTTGACCCAGAGGCAGGGCTTTTACCTAGTCTCTACTTGGATTATTTTCCCCACATTTTATCTGCTAGTCAGAGAGGTAAACAGTAAGTTCCCTTTATCACCTTCGCCGAGTGGCAATAGGCAGTTCTGCTGATGAGGAAGTCTGCCTGCTTCTTCCAGTGCCTTGTGGAAATTACATCAGAGACGTCAGGAATGGACTGGGAACTTCACCCCAGTAGACACTGGCCACCCCCTGCCTGGACCTGGCCTGGGAGACTGCCTTGCCTGGGCTAATCCACCTGCCAAAATTCATGTATTCTCTGTATAATATTTTGTATACACAGCTTAGATTAAATGATAAGATTAGAATGACTCATTTAAAAAAAATCAAGAATTGGTCTGATTCCTGTCCATTTTCCTGAACAGAGACTATTTTAATGCCTGTCTTCCTGCTGGCAGGAGAGGTAAGTATTCTTATCCCTGTATTTCAGGTACAGGAACTGACATCCAGAGGGTATGAATCACGTGCTCCCCAGCCCCAACACACAGAGGACCAGGCGAAGGATTCTCTGGATGCACTTTGAGGGAACTTCACACTCATGCAGGCTATTTGGGAGTAGAGCTTGGGCTCTGAAATGTCCATCCAGAGAAGGCCAAGAGTTGAGCTGCTGGGGCTGCCCCATGCAAGAGAGGACGCCAACTGTCTGGAAATGAAGTGGTACTTTCATGGAGCTTGGGGCAGCCTCACAACAGCCCACAGGCATTGAACAGGGGAATGATCCTACAGGGCTGACCACCCACCTGAGAGCTGAGATCCAGCAGAACATGGCTGCTTTGGGCCCAAGTTCTGTTCAACTTGAGATGCCCCAGGGCCCATCAGCCCCAAGGTGGAAGCTTTGTGCCCCACCCGAGAGCCCAGCCCTCTTATCACTGTCCTGGCCTCTCTGAACTTTCTCTCCTGGTTTTTGCTCTGACTTGAAGGTCAAATGATGTGAATGTTTATTTAGGTGGTTTCTTGTCATCCAGGGGCTTGGTGAGCTCTGATGTGACTGGGTCAGTATTTTTCTTTCCTTGAGAGGCAGGGTCAGGGACTGTTGACAAGGGGTCAGAGGCTGCTGCTGCTACAGCAGTTTCTCAGAGTTCTCTGGAGGCCAAGACTGAGTGAGAGGACCCCTAAGTCTTGCCTAGTCATAGATTTGGGTGTTAGATTCTTCAAAGTTTGCTTCATTTCAAAAGTAGATTTATTGCATTACAGATGAGTAAGAAAACCAGGTTTTGAACATGGGTAAAAATAACATGTATGAATGAAAATGGTCATTAAAAAAGGATTTTTTATATAATTTATATTCTTTTATATAATGGAACATAAGACCAAACTTTTCTACCATATCCTTATCTTTGATCAGTAACTTCCCAAAAAAATTTGAAGAAGTGTTAGTTCACTTAGAATACAGTGCCAGAACTCCACATTGAGTTCCAAGAACCGTGACAAAACTCCATTTGTAGTGAGAAGTAAATATCTGTTCTCTTAATAACTCATGTTAGAACAGCCATGCTTACCTCCCCTTTGTTGGCTCCTGGTGGCCTCAGTGGATGTTCTGGACAGCGGCTCCAAAGTCAGCACTTTGTAAGTAAGACAGACCACGGATGCTCTCTGTCCTGTGAGAAGTCACTCTGCAGGGTCCTCCTGACTGCACCTCTGGGTTGAGGTTTGACTGGTCTTCAAGCAAACCTCTGTGTTTCCATGATCAAGCCAGGTGTTTATCCTGGGGACCCTGGGGAGGCAAAGTGGAAGAGAAAACTCTCAGGGACAATTAAACGTGGCTCGAGGGTTCCTGACCAAAGCTTCCTACCAAATAGGTGTTGAGGAGATATGTAGGCAGCAAGAGCCTCCCTCCATAAGGGCGAGCACAGCCCTTCCATGAAGACCATCCCTCCTGACCCCCGCTCCCCACATTCACCTGCAACATGCTGGCATCACAGCCTCACACTGGCCTGTGTGGAAGCCCCTGTTCAGACCAAGTCAACTGAGGCTCTTTTGTCTTAATTGTGCCTTCTACTAATAATACCTCAGTTAAACTCATTCATGATAATATGGATCTATCCCTAGAGTATTTTTGCATGTTTTATGTATATAACTACCTTTCCTACACAAGCAAGTTAATAAATTGCCAAAACTTCCTAAAACGATGTTCCTTTAGCACTTCAATTTATCCCATAATGGCCTTCAGTGTGGTTGTGGTTTGACTAAATTTACCTATTATTCATCATTCTTTCCATTTAGTGAGGATTTTATTCCTTTTC
The DNA here is from genome assembly GCF_033118175.1 of Dama dama. Taxonomy (NCBI): domain Eukaryota; kingdom Metazoa; phylum Chordata; class Mammalia; order Artiodactyla; family Cervidae; genus Dama; species Dama dama. The sequence continues at coordinate 97,194,903 of NC_083695.1, read as the reverse complement.
TTTTATTTTTAATTTAAACATTTATTGAGATGAAATTCCCGCAACTTGAAATACCCACCTTAAAGTGAGCCATTGAGTGGCGCTGAAGTGAAGATTTTGTATCCACTTTATTGAGACATCTAGTTGATCCAGGAATCCTGTGGGAGTTACTCTGAGTATAATTTACAGTCAGCCTCAATATCAGCATCTGTGGATTCAACCAACCATGGATCATTAGTAACGACTGTAATATTTACTACTGAAAAAATGTCTGGGTGTAACTGGCCCACACAGTTCAAATTCATGTTGCTCAAAGGTGAACTGCGATCAACATTGAAAGTCACAGGTTATCATTTTGATGCTTATATACACCATGTCACCACCACTGCACTTGAGAGAGAACAGCCATGACATTCCTGGGTGTTGTCTTGTGCCCTTGGCTTCAGTTTCACCCCCAGCCACTTGCTTCCTGCCCCAGCACCACTGCGTTTACATCTAAATTCTATTCGCTTCTTCTAGGATTTCCCATAAATGGAATCATGCAATACCTCCAACTTTAAATAAATAAATAAAACATCTGTGAGATTTATCCATGTTTTTCGAAGTGTTAGGAATGTGTTCATATTTCTTGATAGTAGTATTTCATGGTATGGACAAACTATGATTTTCAAAAAAATCTATTTATCTATTGATAAACATTGTATTGCCTCTAGTTTTAAACCTTATATGAACAGTTGCTATGAATCTTTTCAGGCAGTCTTTTTATTGGTGCCAATATATATTTTTATTTGCTTTGAGTGCACACTTAGAAACAAGTTGCTGGGTTATAAGGCACTGAGCTAAATTGTCTTCCAAGCTGACTGCCCCATTCTAGAATCCTTTGCCTTTCTCTCACAAATAATGATGACAAGCACTTTTCTTGTTCTTATTGACCATATATATATAATTCTATGAAGTGTCTGTACAAATGTTATTTTTCCATGGGTGGAGCGGGGCTTGCCCTATTATTGAAATGTGGAAGGCTTTTATAGTCTCAGGAAAGAAGTCCTTTGTCAAATATGGACTATGAAAAAGTGTCACTGTATTGTATATAGACATACAGTCTGTTTCTTCAACTCTATGCCTTGCCTTTTCATTTTCTTAAAGACTTCTTCCAAAGAGCAAAAGTCTTTGTGTTGATGAACTCTAATTTAGCTTTGATCTGTTTGCTTTTAATAGTTGTGTCCTTTTCATGACATTACTTGCTGACAAAGGTCCATCTAGTCAAAGCTATGGTTTTTCCAGTAGTCATGTATGGATGTGAGAGTTGGGCCATAAAGAAAGCTGAGCGCTGAAGAATTGATGCTTCTGAACTGTGGTGTTGGAGAAGACTCTTGAGAGTCCCTTGGACTGCAAGGCGATCAAACCAGTCAATCCTAAAGCAAATCAGTCCTGAATATTCATTGGAAGGACTGATGCTGAAGCTGAAGCTCCAATCCTTTGACCACCTGATACAAAGAATGACTCATTGGAAAAATACCCTGATGCTAGGCAAGATTGAAGGCAGGAGGAGAAGGGGATGATAGAGGAGGCGATGGTTCGATGGCATCACCGACTCCATGGACATGAGTTTGAGCAAGCTCCAAGAGTTGGTGATGGACAGGGAAGCCTGGAGTTCTGTAGTCCAAGAGGTCGCAAAGAGTCGGACATGACTGAGCAACTGAACTGAACTGTTTTCTTTTACAATTAGTACCTTTGAGGCTTTAAGAAATATGTCCTAGATATGAAAATTTTCTTCTAACCTTACTTCCAGAAATGTTATGAATTTACAATTTCAGTCTTAGGTTAAGGTCCAAAATCTCTTTTTGAAACAGTCTACTGAAGCATAATTTACACAGAATAAATTGCACAAATTTAATGTGCAATTTGGTAAATTTTGACATAAATCTATTCCTGTGAAACCATAGTCAGTTGATGAACCCCTCTATCCCCCAACGTCCTTCATTGCTCTTTGTTGTATCTTTCTTCCACACCAACCTCCACCTTCCCTTCCAGGATAACCACTTATGTGCTTTTCATCACCACAGATACATTTGCTTTTCAAAATTTTATAAAAATGGAACAATATAGTATGTGTTCTTTTTTGGTCTTCTTGTTTCTCTTACCAAAATTATTCTGAGATATATCCATATTATAGCATGTATATCAATGGTTCAGCCCTTTAAATGACAAGAAGGAACACCTTGTATGGCTGTACCATGATTGGTTAGGGTTAGGGTTCAAGTCAGACTGCTCACACCAGTTCAAAATGCAGAAAAGGCACTTGGCAAAATTCAACATTTTCTCATGATAAAAATGAACAAGGAATGAAAAGGAACTTTCTCAACCTGATAAAAAGCACCTAAAAAATCCACAGATCCCACCACTCTTGGTGAAAATCTAGATGCTTTCCCCTTAAGATCAGAACATGTCAAGGATGTCCACTCATGCCACTTCTAACCAACATCATACTAGAGGCTGAAGACAGGGCAATTGAGCAAATTAAAAATGCACACAGATTGGATCATCTTTTTTCCAAGGTGGGTTTCCCTGGTAACTCAGATGGTAAAGAATCTGCCTGCAATGCAGGAAACCTGGGTTTGATCTCTGGGTTGGGAAAATCCCCTGGAGAAGGAAATGGCAACCCACTTCTGTATTCTTGCCTGGAGAATTCCATGGATAGAGGAGCATAGCAGGCTACAGTCCATGGGGTAGCAGAGTCAGACATGACTGAGCAACTACCACTTGATACAGTTGATACAGCTTCCCAAGATGCCTTAAAAGCAGAGAGGATCTGGGGCTTAGGAGAGTGAAAGCACTTCTTGTTTAACCAGCGGGCTTGGGACAGAACAACCACTTCTGCTTAATAAATGAGCAGAGGGTCAGAGGAAAGCCTCAAACCAGAAACAGAAACACATAATGAGGTGCAGACAGGAGTGCGGTCTGCCTCTGGTTACTGCAAGGAAGTAATTTATTAGTCGGGCTGCAGGGAAAGCTGATGCTGTCTTAGCCCATGTCCCCTATTATTAATTGTCTCCAGATGTTAGCTAAATTGAATTGTTGGGCATCTTCAAAATGTTAAACAAGCCTGAAACATCTAGTGAATAAGTTTGAGGCAAGTTTAATGGAAAAGATCAAGTGTGAGGATGAATTCCAGGGCCCACAGCTCTGACCTGTAAGTGCTTCTATCTGCCTCCAAAGGCTTCACTTTGTATAACGGAGTACATATGAATTATCTCTATTGCATTATTACAACTTTAAACTTGGAAAATTACTTTTTTCCCCTACCAAAACATACACTGCTACAGTTAATGTTTTAAATTTGAATTTAGAATTTGATTGCTACACTAGTGTCTTCTCCATGTTATAATACTTTTGAAGATATAGTGACTTTTATAAATATGTGATTGACTTAGTGGCACTTACTATGGCATTTAAGAGTTGGTGATGGACAGGGAGGCCTGGCATACTGCAATTCATGGGGTCGCAAAGAGTCGGACATGACTGAGCGACTGAATTGAACTTGGTGGCCTAAAAACCTTACAAACATTGTCTATACATATTTTGCCATTTCATTCTTCACCACTGCTTCCAGACTGTTGCAGTCTGACTTTTACATCTATCACCTTTACTCAGATTTTAATTGTCCTAGAAATTAACCCTATGGTTAAACTCAATTAAGTCTCATGGTTTTATTGAGTGCTCTCTCACTGGGTCTTTCTGTAGTACTCAGGGCTCTATTTTCCTTTCTTTTGCATCAAAGGCACGGCACTCTTCAGATGATACTGTTGTATCTTAGGTAATTTTAAAATTTTTTTTAATTAGCAAAAACTTCAAACAAGAAGTGGGAAAAATAGTATAATAAATCCTTGTTTACCTATCAGCCGGTTTCCATAATGGTTAATACTTTGCTATTCTGAATGTAAAAAATGCTGCTGTGAAAGTGCTGCACTCAATATGCCAGCAAATTTGGAAAACTCAGCAGTGGCCACAGCACTGGAAAAGTCAGTTTTCATTCCAGTCCCAAAGAAAGGAAATGCCAAGGAATGTTCAAACTACCACACAATCGCACTAATCTCACACACTAGCAAAGTAATGCTCAAAATTCTCCAAGCAAGGCTTCAACAGTACATGAACCAAGAAATTCCAGATGTTAAAGCTGGATTTAGAAGAGGCAGAGAAACCAGAGATCAAATTGCCAACATCCATTGGATAATAGAAAAATCAAGAGAGTTCCAGATAAACATCTACTTCTGCTTTATTTTGGAGAAGGAAATGGCAACGACTCCAGTATTCTTGCCTGAAGAATCCTATGTACAGAGGAGCCTGGCAGGCTACAGTCCATAGGGTTGCAAAGAGTTGGACACAACTGAGCAACTTTTACTTCTTTATCTTCTGCTTTACTGACTACACCAAAGCCTTTGATTATGCCAAATTAAAAGACACTTGCTCCTTGGAAGGAAAGCTATGACAAACCTAGACAGCATATTAAAAAACAGAGGTATTACTTTGCTGACAAAGGTCCATCTAGTCAAAGCTATGGTTTTTCCAGTAGTCATGCATGGATGTGAGAGTTGGACCATAAAGAAAGCTGAGCGCTGAAGAACTGATGCTTTTGAACTGTGGTGTTGGAGAAGACTCTTGAGAATCCCTTGGAAAGCAAGCAGATCAAACCAGTCAACATTAAAGGAAATCACCCCTGAATGTTCATTGGAAGGACTAATGCTGAAACTGAAGCTCCAATCCTAACGTGAAGAACTGACTCATTGGAAAAGAACCTAATGCTGGTCAAGATTGAAGGCAGGGGGAGAAGGGCATGACAGAGGATGAGATGGTTGGGTGACATCATCTGACTTGATGGACATGATTTTGAGCAAGCTTGGGGTTAGGGTTAGGGTTAAATTGGTGATGGACAGGGAAGCCTAGTGTGCTGCAGTCCATGGGGTCGCAAAGACTGAGTGACTGAACTGAACTGAACTGAAATTCTTTGACTGTGTGGATCACAACAAACTGTGGAAAATTCTTCAAGAGATGGGAATACCAGACCACCTGATCTGCCTCCTGAGAATCTGTATGCAGGTCAAGAAGCAACAGTTAGAACTGGACATGCAACAATGGACTCATTCCAAATTGGGAAAGGAGTACATCAAGGCTGTTTATTGTCATCGTGCTTATTTAACTTCTATGCAGAATACATCATGCAAAATGCCAGGGTGGATGAAGCACAAACTGGAATCAAGATTGCTGGGAGAAATATCAATAACCTCAGATATGCAGATGACACCACCCTCATGGCAGAAAGCAAGGAGGAACTGAAGAACCTCTTGATGAAAATGAAAGAGGAGAGTGAAAAAGCTGTCTTAAAACTCAGCATTCATAAAATTAAGATCATGACATCTGGTCCCGTCACTTCATGTCAAATAGGTGGGGAAACAATGGAAACAGTGACAGACTTTACTTTTTTGGGTTCCAAAATCACTGCAGATGGTGACTGCACCCATGAAATTTAACGACTCTTGCTTCTTGGAAGAAAAGCTATGACAAACATAGACAGCATATTAAAAAGCAGAGATATTACTTTGCCGATAGAGGTCTATCTAGTCAAAGCTATGGCTTTTCCAGTAGTCATGCATGGATGCGAGTTGGACCATAAAGAAAGCTTAGTGCCAAAGAATTGATGCTTTTGAACTGTGGTGTTGGAGAAGACTCTAGAGAGTCCCTTGTACTACAAGGAGATCAAACCAGTCAATCCTAAAACAAATCAGTCCTGAATATTCATTGGAAGGACTGAGGCTGAAGCTGAAGCTCCAATATTTTGGCCACCTGATGTGAAGAACTGACTCATTGGAAAATACCCTGATGCTGGGCAATACTGAAGGCAGGAGAAGGGGATGACAGAGGATGAGATGGTTGGACGGCATCACCAACTCAATGGACATGAGTTTGAGCAAGCTCTGGGAATTGGTGATGGACAGGGAGGCCTGAAGTGCTGCAGTCCACGAGGTCACAAAAAGTTGGACACAACTGAGCAAATGAACTGAACTGAACTGGATTTTAAAGACTACACAGAGTTTGCACTGAAACATCCGGTGAATGAACACATGTGGGGGCTACTGGAGTCACCAAAGGAGAAAGGAGTTCAGCTCAGAGAAAGTCCATGAGCCACGGTGCTAACCTTGACTAGCGGCACTCCTGCCTCTCATGGGCACTGTGTTGTGGGGCAGGAGAGGACGCAGGCCCCACTAGCTATCAGCAGAAAGAATTCCCATGGAAGACACCCAAGAGAGGGTGAGCACATTCTGCAGAGCACCTTAAACTCCCTCAAGGTCCTTTGTCACACTAATCACCTTCTTCCAGGAGCATTCAGCCATCGAGTGCCTTCAATATCCACATTCTGCAGCCCGGCCTCTGCTTCACCTGCTTCACCTTCACCCCTCAGGCACCTCTGACCCCACTCTGTAATGCCCCAGCCCTTTCTCTGAGCTCTTCTGGCCAACTGCATGCCTCCAGCTCTACCTTCCACCCTCCACCCATGTGCCCTGAGCTCTCAGACACACTGCTGTGTCTCCATCAGCTCACACACCGGTTTGGCATCTGCAGAAAGTGTGACGGTGCACCATGCTGTGTCCTGGGCTTGATAGTGCTGGGGAATTGAGTCTGGAGGTAGTCCCTCCGCAGCATCATGTTTGTGACACATTTTGTCCTTTAACTGTATTTTCACAAGTTGTTGTTGTTATTATTTATTATTGCTAGGAGTTAATGCAAACATCTATGTATTTAAACTCTACATTTGTGTAATGTCAAAGGGGTTTCAAGGGGCCCTATTTCTGTTGGTTTGAATTCAAAAATGTCCAGAGCACATGTTTCTAAATGGAAGGTACTAGGTGTCAATGAATTTAGTCTTTGTTCCCAGTAGAAGAGGCTACCTAATGAGTACATTCTAGGTTATGATAACTTGTCATTTCAGTTTCCTTGAGCCAGCATTTGATCCTTTTAGACAGTGAGTTTATAGTTTTTCTGCTAAAAATGTAAGGACTTTTGTGAGGGCTGCCTTGACATCCTTGTTCCTCAGGGTGCAGATGAGAGGGTTCAAGGTGGGGCTCATGGTAGAATAAAGCACTGCCATCACCTTGCCAGTCCCTGGAAGTAGCTGGAGCAAGGGCTCAGGTAGGTGTAGATGATGGTGGAGTAGTACATGGTCACCACGATGAGGTGGGACAAGCAGGTGGAGAAGGCTCGCCACTTCCCCTCAGCTGTACAAATCTCAGGATGGTGGAGATGGTGAAGCCATAGGACACCATGGTAAGCAGGAAATTCAGCATAGCAAAGAAGATGTCACAATTGCCATGATGTCCACATAGGTGGAGGAGGAGAAGAGTGGGAGCAGAGGGGACATCTCACAAAAGTGGTTGACCACATTGGGGCCGCAGAAGGTCAGCCGTAGCATCAGGCAGGTGTTGACTCCAGCTCCGATGCCCCACACAGCCCCCGCCAGTGCAGCACACACCCTGGGGCCAGCAGATAGACATGTAGTGGCCGTAGGCCATGGCCGTGAAGAACAGCACCTCCCCCATCACTGAGGATAACAGGAAGTACATCTGGGCCATGCAGCCCCCACAGGAGATGCTCTCCTTCCCTGCCACCAGAATCTCGAGCAGCTTGGGCGCCATGGTGCATGAGCAGAGAGCATCCAGCACAGACAGGCTGACCAGGAAGAAGTATGTGGGGGTACGGAGCCTGGAGCTACAAGTGATGGCAGCCATAATGAGGGAATTGCCACAGAGCACCATGGTGTAGAGAGACAGAAAAAGGCTGAAGAAGAGGACCTGGAGCTGTGGTGTCTGAGAAGCCCCAAAGAATGAATTCTGTTACCAGTGACTGATTCCTCATGGCTTTGGACTACTCTGCTCAGACTCTGTCTTTCTCTATAGCTGCACTGGAAAAAATTGTGTGGAATTTAAGGTCTATATAGATAGGTAGGTCAAATGCCTTCACAGCTCAAACCCACCCAGAATTAGAGTAATTTTATGTCTCATTATCCTCAGGCACCATCACCTAAGGAGCTCCTCTCAGAAATGGGCAGCAGCTCTGTCTATCTGCTGTCATTGCCCCAGACAGAGCTCATGTGTCTTCCCATGTGCTCTCATCGCCTTCACAGCAGAAAGACCTGCGAAGTGCAAACCTGACTGTACGGGGGCCTGCTAGAGGCCTTCAGGAGGACAACATCCCCATGTTCCATCCTAGCCACAGACTGTCCAGCCTCATCCCTCCTCTCAAATCCCATCCTGTTTGCCAACCCCAGACATGGGCTTCCACCTCAGTGAGCACCATACCCTGATAGGCAGTCTGGGCTTAGGGAGGGTTATCTGCTTTGGTGGACAGGGCTGATTCCAGGGGAGGACAGGAGGACAGGCCCAGAGTCAAGAGGGAGAGTCTAGTCACTGAAGGGAGAAGAACCGAGGTATAGGCTGAGAGGTCCAGGCAGGAGCACTCACAGAGACGGGTCAAAGGTGATTCAGACAACCCCTGAGCAGGCAGGAGCTCATAGTCAAAGCCCAAGGCAAACACAAGAGGGGCACAGAGGAAAGTGTTTCCCCCAAGCAGTTTTCTGATGCTGTTGTTTCTGCCCCACTGGACACCCAGACCCCAGAATGATGCCTCCAGACTGGGGAAGGGTGGACTCATGGACACTGGTAGGGATTTGGATCCACTCTGCAGAGGTGACCTTGCTCACGGCCCTCATCCTGTCTGACCCTGTGCTGACATTTTAGAAATAAGCACAATTTCAGATGAATTTCACATTCTTCAGTCTTGTTTGTTGTTCATGAACGTAGACACAGAGAAACATTTCAAGAAGAAGCCTGTAAATGACAAGTGCAGAAGCCTTGGTTTGCTGAGAAGGCTGTGTGCCTCTGAGCACTTCAGAAAGACACACAGTTTTTAAGGCTTACAGAGTCTCTGAACTGGACCTGGAACAGGCTTGCCTGCCTCAGGCATATTATGTGTCTCTAAAGACACACTGGCGCTTTCCAGACAACGAGCAAATTATTCCCAAGAAAGCAATGCTATTGTTCCAGAATAGATCACAGTTTTATTTATTATTGAGTGAGAGAATCTGTTTCTTCCACCCCAAGCCCAGATCAGCTTAAAGGAAAGGTCGCTGAGAACCACAGACGCCCCCAGGCAGGGGTTAGTCAATTAAGTCTATAAGTGAAGCACCTTTTAAGAGTTTCCTATCACAAACGAGTGACAAATATTACTGTCACTATTCTAGTTATGACTTTAGAGTCTCAAAGCAGAGTGCATGTCTTCCCCAAGCACACTCAAGGGTCGTTCAAGCAGCTCAAGGAAACTGTCTCTGCCTATGTGTCAGGTGTGAGTAGCCCTGGCATCTTCACTTTGCACAAGGCCTCAGAGGCCTTTACCATGGGAAAGATGGCCAGCAAGCCTGGGGAAGGGGCTCCAGCTCTGAATAGTCTCTGCTAAAGACTTAGTTCTATGCAATCACTAAACACATCATTCTGGCCACTAGACCTGATGTCTGGCCATCTCAGGAGTGAGGAGACTGCAGAGTGAGCTGCTTCTGGAGCTGTGAGCACCTGGGGTCAGAGAGGTGCAGAGCCCAGGCGTCAGGGGGACACAGTGCGGACAGAGGTGAGGGCCGAGGAAAACCTGGCAGCCCTGAAAGGTACAGGAGCCCCCACTCTACTCTCATGTCACGGGGCCAGGGCTGAGCCTGCATGGATCCCGTGCCTTCAGCTGGTTTAACGACTCAGCAAAATGATGGTCTGTCAGACAGACATATTCTCTAGAAGAACAGAAATCAGTGAACACACTGGAAAGACTGTCCCCTCATGTCCAGGCCAAACCCTCTCACAACCTGGATCACAGCTCGTGGGCTCCACCAAGCCAAAAAGGCAGCATTCAGGCCACTGGTCCCTGAGACGCATCAGGTCCCTGCAAATATGACGGCAGATCCTAATCCCATGACCGCACTCCCACCGAGGCCTCACAGAAGGGTCACTGTCCAGGAGGACGTGGGAGCAATGCCTCATGTTAGGTCAGAAAATGTGAACAGCATAAGCAGTGCCCACTGTGGGGCAGGGCTGTGCTGCCCCTGGCATTCCCACACGTGCAGCAGTGTCCACGGGACGGTGGCGAGAACACGAGCACCAGTGCCTCTAGAGCCCAGCCCTTCCCCCAGCCGTTTCCCCACCCTGGCTGTCTGGGTTGCAGAGCTGGGAGGTGGCCTCAGCCACCACGTCCTCATCCCCTTTCCTCCCCTACTCACTTCTTGCTGCTCGAAACAAAACAGAACTGCTCAGTGAATATAAAAGGTTTCTTGAGCTTAGTCATTCTCCCCTACACTAATTTCACAAAGCCAATCTCTTTCAGAGAAGCAAGAGAAAAGCTTCATGGTCAGGAGTAAATACAGAGCACTATTTAAAAAACGCTGTACAAGCTGAAGCTTCTTTTCAAGCCTGCAGATGAACTGTAAGCTGCCCAGGGAGTCACCGCAGGCTTGACACAGAGGAAACAACCTCCGTCTTGAGCAGATGTTTCCTGAGTCTTGACTTGATGCAGAGCTGGGGATCCACAAAGGCCACCACAGCAAGATCAGCCTGGTTTAGATACACGCAGCTCTGAGCTCTGCTGTGTGATGTAATAGGTGGAGGTGCTAACCCACTGGGACCCAGCCTCAAAGATGGTCACTTAGAAGGCTTCAGAAGTCCCAGGGACCTCTGAACTGCTGATGGCCTACAGAAGACCCCAGGCTCAGGCATGGCCCTGTGGTCAATGGAGGCAGCCTAAGCTCTCTGTCCAGGCTTCAGCTCAGCATGGACCAAATTGAATCCAGGGAAAGAGGCACACTTGGGCAGGAGCTGTCATTTTCCTCAAAGTAAGGCAGAGAAGAAACTGACTTCCTCCCAAAGAGGCCATTGTGGGAGGTGTTTCCAGATGACAGATCCCGGGTTCACACCCTTGACCCCTGGTTCATCATGGAAATACAGAGCTGAATGGCTTCCCATCAGTGATGGAGTCAAACCTTCCTCTGTAATGAAGACACAGGTGCAGAAAAGAGGGTGTTACCCAATCACAGACCTGTCTGTACCAGAACAGACAGTCCCGTCTGGGACCAACACTTCTGATCCTTCAGACCTGCAGTTGGAGAGGCTGTGCTGGAGGCAGAATCAGGAACTGCTGGTGGTCCCTGGGGCTAACACAGGCCCCAAGGAGGGAGTGGGAAGGAAAGCATGAGTCTGAGCGGCGGGTGGGGTTTTGTAGGACAGGCCAACAACAGCAACAAAACAGCAGCTAAGTGGTGGCCAAGCCAGTCTGAGCACCTACTGTGCGCCAAGTTCTAGTATTTTTCAACAAAATAATTTTATTTATTTATTTTTGGCACTGCTGGTTCTTCATTGCCACACAGGTTTTTCCTCAGTTGTGGTGAGTGGGGCTACTCTCTAGTTGTGGTGAGAGGACTTCTCGTTGTGGTGGCTTCTCTTGCTGTGGAACACGGGCTCTAGGGTGCATGGGCTTCAGTAGTTATGGCCCCCCAGTTCTAGAGCACAGGCTCAATATTTGGGGCGCATGGGCTTAGCTGCTCCAAGGCATGTGAGATCTTCCCAGATCAGGGATCAAATCTGTGCCTACTATATTGGCAGTCGGACTTCCCACCACTGAGCCCCCAGGGAAGCCTCCTCTTGTCTTTTATTTTTTTACATTGTATTTGCATTTTCTCATCTTTGCTGAGTTATAATTGAGACATAAAAATTGTATCTATTCAAAATGTATGAGTTGATTTTTTTTTCCCCCAGCAGTTTACATTTTTTTGTGGTAAAATGCCGTGACATAATGTTGACTACTTGAACCATTAAAAGTGCACAATTCAGTGGCGCTAAGCACTTTTACAACATTTTGCAGTCATCACTATCTAGTTCCAGAACTTCTCCGGCATCCCAGTGGAAACTCCATAACTTTTAAGTAGGGACTGCACAGTCTGCTCCACAGCCCCTGTCAACCACCACTCTGTCTGCATCTACATATTCTGGACATTTTCTATCAGGAATCAGGCATTTTCAATCTGGCTTCTCTCACTGAGAGTAATGTTTCCAAGTTTCCCCCAAGTTGTAGCAACAACAAGTAGACATACAGTAAGTACTAACTGCAGGGCTACGGCTGACCTGTGGTGACCTGCACCATGGCTGACCTGCAACATGGATGATCTGTACTGTGTGTGGGTGACCCGGTTGACCTGCACTGTGAGTGACCGGCACTATGGGTGACCTGCCCTCTGGGTGACCTATACTTTTCTATACACCTGAAACTAACACAGCATTGTAAATTAACTATACTTCAATTTAAAAAAGAAAAAACAGTTTTTTAAAAGTATGTGGATGGAGACATATATACCACGCTAACACTAATCAAGACAGGCAGGAGCAACCATATCAATTTCAGACAGTAGACCTCAGAGCAAGGAAAGATATCAGGTATAAAGGGTGTTCCATAATATAGTTGTGTTGTTTCTCCAAGAAGACACAACAATTCTTAACATGCACCTAACAAAAGAGGTTCAAACTATGTCAGACAAAGTGACAGAACTTTAATAGTGATGCAGGGAGATCAAGATGATGGAATAGGAGGATAAGAAATTATAGCAAACATCTTTTCTGACTACAATGGTATGAAGCTAGAAATCAATTATATAAAGAAAAATGGTAACAACACAAAGGCACGGAAAGGAAATAACATGCTATTAAAAAAGATAACGGTAGGAGGGGCGGTCCAAAAATAACAGAGGAATAGGACAGGGAGACCACTTTCTCCCCCACAAATTCATCAAAAGATCAGTTGAATGTTGAACAACTTCCACAAAACAACTTCTGAACGCTGGTGGAGGATACCAGGCACCCAGAAAGATAGCCCAATCTCTTTGAAAGGAGAAATCTTGAGGCAACTGTAAGAGAAGGACTGAAAGCCAGAGACAGGAGGTTTAATTCCAGAACTTTAGCACATCAGAAAACTCCTGACTCCAGGGAGCATTAATAGACAGGAGCTCACCCAAAAGTCTCCATACCTACACTGAGACCAAGATCCACCCAACAGCCAACAAGTTCCAGTGCAAACACACCACACTAATTCTCCAGTAAAACAGGAACACAATCCCAAACACTAAAAGACAGGTTGCCCAAAGCCATACCAAACCCACAGACACCCCAAAACTCCCTGCTGGATACTTCATTGCACTCCAGAGAGAAGAGATGCAGCTCCACCCACCAGAATGCAGATGCAAGCTCCCCCAACCAGGAAACCTTGACAAACCACTGGTCCAACCCCACGCACAGGGAGCAGACTCCACAGTGAAGAGGAGCCATGAACTTCCAGCCTCAGAAAGGGCACCCTAAACACAGCAATCTAAACAAAATGAAAAGGCAGAGAAATATTCAGCAGGTGAAGGAACATGACAAAAACCCACCAAACCAAAGCAAAGAGGAGGAGATAAGGAGTCTACCTGAAAAAGAATTCAGAATAACAATAGTAAAGATGATCCAAAATCTTGAAAACAAAATGGAGTTACAGATAAATAGACTAGAGACAAGGATTCAGAAGACACAAGAGATGTTTAAAAAGGACCTAGAAGAAATAAAGAAGAGTCAATCAAAAATGAACAATGCAATAACTAAGATTAGAAGCAATCTGGAGGGAGCCAACAGTAGAATAACTGAGGCAGGAGAGAGGATAAGTGAGGTGGAAGGTAGAATGGTGGAAATAAATGAAGCAGAGAGGAAAAAATAAAAAATTAAAAGAAGTGAGGACAACCTCAGAGGCCTCTGGGACAATGTTAAATGCCCCAACATTCAAATCAGGGCTTTCCTGATAGCTCAGTTGGTAAGGAATCTGCCTGCAATGCAGGAGAAAGAAAGCGAACGTTAAGTCACTCAGTCATGTCCGACACTTTGCGACCGCATGGGCTGTAGCCCACAAGGCTCCTCCATCTATGGGATTCTCCAGGCAAGAATACTGGAGTGGATTGCCATTTCCTTCTCCAGGTGGTCTTCCCAACCCAAGGATAGAACCCAGGTCTCCCACATTGCAGGCAGACACTTTAACCTCTGAGCCACCAGGGAAGACCCCGGTTCAATTCCTGGGTCGGGAAGATCTGCTGGAGAAGGGAACGTCTATCCACTCCAGTATTCTTGGACTTGGACTTGCCTTGTGGCTCAGCTGGTTAAGAACCCACCTGCAACTAAAATGGTGGATTTTTCTATTTCTTCTTTTACTTTTAATGCATTTTGATGCTCTTCTGTTGCAGACATACATGTCTAGGATTGTAATGTGTTATTAGAAAATTGACCCCTTTACTATTATGCCTTTCTTTATCTCTATTAATTTTGCTGTTGTGGATTCTACTCTGTCTGAAATTACTATAGCTACATTGCTTTCTTTTGATTAGTGTTGTTATTGGATGGTTCTCTCTATCCCTTTAATTTTTTTTCCATTTATTTTTATTATTTGGAGGCTAATTACTTTACAATATTGTAGTGGTTTTTGCCATACATTGACATGAATCAGCCATGGATTTACATGTGTTCCCCATCCTGAACCCCCCTCCCACCTCCCTCCCCATCCCATCCCTCTGGGTCATCCCAGTGCACCAGCCCCGAGCACTTGTCTCATGCATCCAACCTGGACTGGCGATCTGTTTCACACTTGATAATATACATATTTCGGTGCTGTTCTCTCAGATCATCCCCCCTCGCCTTCTCCCATAGAGTCCAAAAATCTGTTCTAATGTTACCCTAATATTGAAACCAGATAAATACATTATAAGACAGGGGAATTATCAAAAACAGAAAAGTCTGAGAAACTGTCACAGTTAAGAGGAGACTAAGGACACATAACTAAAAATAATGTATCCTGGTTGGGATCCTGGAATTGAAAAAAGATATTAAGTTAAAATTAAAGAATCTAATATGCCTATATTCTAGTAACTATAGACAGTAGTTAATAATAGTGTATCAAATTTGTTTATTGCTTGTGACGAATGTACCATATTAATGTTAAATGTTAGTAATATGAGTCTGAGCGTGGGTACACGGGAACACTGTACTACAGCTGACTGCTAAGGGTTTTTTTTTGGCGATGATGAAAACGTTCTATAGAGATGGCTGCATAACTCTGTGAATATGCTAAAAACCACTGAACTGTACACTTGAGCAGGATGAATTTTAGGATATGTGAATTAAATCTCAATAACGCTTTTATAATTTTTTAATAAAAGGAAGCAAATTCATGAACTACACATTTTTACATCATTAAGTTCTATTTTGTTACTTTTATGATATGTTCAAATTACATTAAATTGATGCATGTACACATTAGCAGTACTCCCAGGTGGAGGCTTAATAAATATTTGTTGGGGAGAAAAAAAAAAAAAAACAAAGAACCCACCTGCAATGCAGGAGACCTGGGTTCGATCCCTGGGTTAGGAAGATCCCCTGGAGAAGGGAAAGGCTATCCACTCCAGTATTCTGGCCTGGAGAATTCCATGAACTGTATAGTCCATGGGGGTCATAGAGTCAGACACAACTGAGCGACTTTCACTTCACTTTGCTTCAAATCATAGGCGTCCCAGAAGAAGAAATAAAAAACAAAGGTCATGAAAAAATACTTGAGGACATAATGGTTGAAAACTTCCCTAAAATGGGGAAGGAAAGAGGCACCAGAGAGTCCCAAACAGGATAAACCCAAGGCAAAACACCCCAAGACACATGTTAATCAAACTAACAAAGATCAAACACAAAGAGCAAATATTAAAAGCAACAAATAACCCACAAGGGGATCCCCATAAGGATAACAGCTGATTTTTCAATAGAAACTCTTCAGGCCAGAAGGGAATGGCAGGACATACTTAAAGTGATGAAAGAGAAAAACCTACAACCAAGATTACTCTACTGAGCAAGGATCTCATTCAGATATGAAGGAAAAATCAAAAGGTTTACAGACAAGCAAAAGCTGAGAGAATTCAGCACTACCAAACAAGCTCTTCAACAAATGCTAAAGGATCTTCTCTAGACTGGAAACACAGAAAAGGTTTATAAACTCGAACCCAAAATAACAAAGTAAACGGTAGCGGGATCATATTTATCAATAATTACCTTAAATGTAAATGGGTTAAATGCTCCAACCAAAAGACAAAGTCTGGCCGAATGGATATAAAAACAAGACCCCTATATATGCTGTCTACAACAGACCCACCTCAAGCCTAGGGACACATACAGACTGAAAGTGAGGGGCTGGAAAAAGATATTTCATGTAAATGGAGACCAAAGGAAAGCAGGAGTAGCAATACTCATAGCAGACAAAAATAGACTTTGAAATAAAGACCATGATAAGAGACAAAGAAGGACACTACATAATGATCAAAGGATCAATCCAAGAAGAGATATAACAATTATTAATATACATGCACCCAACATAGGAGCACTCCAATACATAAGGCAAATGCTAACAAGTATGAAGGGGGAAGTTAACAGTAACACAATAATAGTGCAGGACTTTAATATCCACTCACACCTATAGATAGATCAACCAAACAGAAAATTAGCAAGAAAATACAAGCTTTAAATTATATAATGGAACAGTTAGACCTATTTGATATCTACAGAACATTTCACCCAAAAACAATGGATTTCACCCTTTTATCAAGTACACACAGAATATTCTCCAGAATAGATCACATCCTGGGCCATAAATCTAGCCTTGGTAAATTTTTTTTTTGGTAAATTTTTTAAGAATGAAATCATTCCAAGCATCTTTTATGATCACAATGCGGTAAGATTAGATGTCAACTACAGGGGGAAGAAAAACTATTAAAAATACAAACATGTGGAGGTTAAGCAACATACTTCTGAAAAACCAAAAGATCACAGAAGAAATCAAAAAGGAAATCAAAATATGCATAGAAATGATTGAAAATGAAAACACAACACAAACCTATGGGATTCAGTAAAAGCAGTGCTAAGAGGGAGGTTCATGGCAATACAAGCCTACTTCAAGAAACAAGAGAAACATCAAATGAACAACCTAATGTTACACCTAGAACAACTAAAAAAAGGACAGAAGAACTCCACAGTTAGTAGAAGGAAAGAAATCATAAAAATCAGAGCAGAAATAAATGAAAAAGAAATAAAGAAGACTATAGCAAAACTCAACAAAACTAAAAGCTGGTTCTTTGAGAAGATAAATAAAATAGACAAACCATTATCCAGAATACATCAAGCAAAAATGGAAGAAGAATCAAAATCAATAAAATTAGAAATGAGAATGGAGAAATCACAACAGACTACACAGAAATACAAAAGATCATAAGAGACTACTATAAGCAAGTATACGCCAATAAAATGGACAACTTGGAAGAAATGAACAAATTGTCAGAAAAATATAACTTTCCAAAACTGAACCAGGAAGAAATAGAAAGTCTTAACAGACCCATCACAAGCATGGAAATCGAAACTGTAATCAAAAATCTTCCGACAAACAAAAGCCCAGGACCAGATGGCTTCACAGGTGAATTCCACCAAAAATTTAGAGAAGAACTAACACCTATCCTACTCAAATTCTTCCAGAAAATTGCAGAGGAAGGTAAATTCTCAAACTCATTCTGTGAGGCCACCATCACCCTAATAGCAAAAACCAGACAAAAATGCCACAGAAAAAGAAAACTACAGGCCAATATCACTGATTAATATAGATGCATAAATCCTCAACAAAATTCTAGCAAACAGAATCCAATAACATATTAAAAGATTATACATCATGACCAAGTGGACTTCATCTCATGGATGCAAGGATTCTTCAATATTCACAGATCTATGTGATACACCACATTAACAAATTGAAAGATAAAAACCATATGATAATATCAATGGATGCAGAGAAAGCCTTTGACAAAACTCAACACCCATTTATGATAAAAACTCCCCAGAAAGCAAGCACATAAGAAACATACCTTAACATAATAAAACAAATGCACAGCAAACATTATCCTCAATGGTGAAAAATTGAAAGCATTTCCTCTAAAATCAGGAAAAGACAAGGATGCCCACTCTCACCACTACTATTCAACATAGTTTTGAAAGTCCTAGCCACAATAATCAGAGAAGAAAAAGAAATAAAAGGAATCCATATTGGAAAAGAAGAAGGAAAATTCTGTTTGCAGATGGCATGATACTCTACATAGAAAACCCGAAAGATACCACCAGAAAATTACTAGAGCTAATCAGTGAATATATAAAGTTGTGGATATAAAGTTAATACACAGAAATCCTTTGCATTCCTATACACTCACTTCAGTTCAGTCACTCAGTCATGTCTGACTCTTTGTGACCCCATGAACTGCAGCATGCCAGACCTCCCTGTCCATCGCCAACTCCCAGAGTTTACCCAAACTCTTGTCCATTGAGTCGGTGATGCCATCCAACCATCTCATCCTCTGTCATCCCCTTTTCCTCTTGCCTTCAATCTTTCCCAGCATCAGGGTCTTTTCAAATGAGTCAGCTCTTTGCATCAGATGGCCAAAATATTGGAGTTTCAGCTTCAACATCAGTTCTTCCAATGAACACCCAGGACTGATCTCCTTTAGGATGGACTGGTTGGATCTCCTTGCTGTCCAAGGGACTCTCAAGAGTCTTCTCCAACACCACAGTTCAAAAGCATCAATTCTTCAGTGCTCAGCTCTCTTTATGTTCTAACTCTCACATCCATACATGATCACTGGAAAAACCATAGCCTTGATTAGACAGACCTTTGTTGGCAAAGTAATGTCTCTGCTTTTTAATATGCTGTCTATGTAGGTCATAACTTTCCTTCCAAGGAGTAAGTGTCTTTTAATTTCATGGTTGCAGTCACCATCTGCAGTGATTTTGGAGCCCCAAAAAATAAAGTCAGCCACTGTTTCCACTGTTTTCCCATCTATTTGCCATGAAGTGATGGGACCAGATGCCATGATCCTGGTTTTCTGAATGTTGAGCTTTAAGCCAACTTTTTCACTCTCCTCTTTCACTTTCATCAAGAGGCTCTTTAGTTCCTCTTCACTTTCTGCCATAAGGATGGTGTCATCTGCATATCTAAGGTTATTGATATTTCTCCCAGCAGTCTTGATTCCAGCTTGTGCTTCTTCCAGCCCAGCGTTTCTCATGATGTACTCTGCATATAAGTTAAATAAGCAGGGTGACAATATACAGCCTTGATATACTCCTTTTCCTAGTTGGAACCAGTCTGTTGTTCCATGTCCAGTTCTAACTGTTGCTTTTTGACCTGCATACAAATTTCTCAAGAGGCAGGTCAGGTGCTCTGGTATTCCCATCTCATTCAGAATTTTCCACAGTTTGTGGCAATTCACACAGTCAAAGGCTTTGGCATAGTCAATAAAGCAGAAATAGATGTTTTTCTGGAGTTCTCTTGCTTTTTTGATGATCCAGCAGATGTTGGCAATTTGATCTCTGGTTCTTCTGCCTTTTCTAAAACCAATTTGAACATCTGGAAGTTCACGGTTCATGTACTGTTGAAGCCGGGCTTGAAGAATTTTGAGCATTACTTTGCTAATGTGTGAGATGAGTGCAATTGTGCAATAGTTTGAGAATTCTTTGGCATTGCCATTCTTTGGGATTGGAATGAAAACTGACCTTTTCCAGTCCTTTGGCCACTGATGAGTTTTCCAAATTTGCTGACATACTGAGTACAGCATTTTCACAGCATTATCTTTTAGGATTTGAAATAGCTCAACTGGAATTCCAACACCTCCACTACCTTTGTTCAAAGCGATGCTTCCTAAGGCCCACTTGACTTCACATTCCAGGATGTCTGGCTCTAGGTGAGTGATCACACCATCATGATTATCTGGATCATGAAGATCTTTTTTGTACAGTTTTCTGTGTATTCTTGCCACCTCTTCTTAATATCATCTGTTTCTGTTAGGTCCATACCATTTCTGTCCTTTATTGAGCCCATCTTTGCAATGAAATGTCCCTTTGGTATCTCTAATTTTCTTGACGAGATCTCTAGTCTTTCCCATTCTGTTGTTTTCCTCTATTTCTTTGCATTGATCACTGAGGAAGGCTTTCTTATCTCTCGTTGCTATTCTTGGGAACTCTGCATTCAAATGGGCATATCTTTCCTTTTCTCCTTTGCTTTTCACTTCTCTTCTTTTCACAGCTATTTGTAAGGCCTCCTCAGATAGTCATTTTGCTTTTTTGCATTTCTTTTTCTTGGGGATGGTCTTGCTCCCTGTCTCCTGTACAATGTCATGAACTGTTGTCCATAGTTCATCAGGCATTCTGTCTATCAGATTGAGCCCCTTAAATCTATTTCTCACTTCCACTGTATAATCATAAGGGATTTGATTTAGGTCATACCTGAATGGTCTAATGGTTTTCCCCACTTTCTTCAATTTAAGTCTGAATTTGACAATAAGAAATTCATAATCTGAGCCACTAACAATGAAAAATGGAAAGAGAAATTAAGGAAACAATCCCATTCACCATTGCAACAAAAAGAATAAAATACTTAGGAATATATTTACCTAAAGAAGCAAAATACCCATATATAGAAAACTATAAAACCCTGATGAAATAAATCAAAAATGACACAAATAGATGGAGAAATATACCATCTTTGTGGATTGGAAGAATCAATATAGTGAAGATGAGTATACTATCCAAAGCAATCTTCAGATTCAATGCACTCCCTATCAAGCTACCAACAGGATTTTTCACAGAACTAGAACAAATAATGTCACAGTTTGTATGGAAACACATAAAACCTCAAATAGCCAAAGCAATGTTGAAAAGAAGAATGGAATTGGAGGAATCAACCTTCCTGACTTCAGACTACAGTCATTGAAACAGTATGGTATTGGCACAAAGACAGAAATATACATTAATGGAACAAAATAGAAAGCCTAGAGATAAATCCACACACCTATGGGCACCTTATCTTTGATAAAGGAAGCGAAAATATACAATGGAGAAAAGACAATCTCTTTAACAAGTGGTACTGGGAAAACTGGCCAGCCACCTGTAAAAAAATGAAACGAGAATACTTCCTAACAACATACACAAAAATAAGCTCAAAATGGGTTAAAGATCTAAATGTAAGACCAGAAACTATAAAACTCTTAGAGGAAAACATAGGCAGAACACACTGTGACATCAATCATGGCAAGATCCTCTATGACCCACCTCCCAGAGTAATGGAAATAAAAATTAAAAAATGGGACCTAATTAAACTTTAAAACTTTTGCACAGTGAAGGAAACTATAAGCCAGGTAAAAAGGCAGCGTTCAGAATGGGAGAAAATAATATTAAATAAAACCACTGACAAAGAATTAATCTCCTAAATATACAAGAAGCTCTTGCAGCTCAATACCAGAAAAATAAACAACCCAATAAAAAATGGGCCATAGAACTAAACAGGCATTTCTCCAAAGAAGACATACAGCTGGCTAACAAACACATGACAAGATGGTCAACATCACTCATTATCAGAGAAATGCAAGTCAAAACCACAAAGAAATACCATCTCTCGCCAGTCCAAATGGCTGTCATCGAAAAGTCTACAAACAATAAATGCTGGAGAAGACATGGAGAAAAGTGACCCTCTACCACTGTTGGTGGGAATGCAAACTAGTATAGCCATTATGGAGAACAGTGTGGAGATTCCTTTAAAAACTGGAAATAGAACTGCCATATGACCCAGCAATCCCACTGCAGGGCATACACACTTAGGAAACCAGAATTGAAAGAGGCACATATACCCCAATGTTCATTGCAGCACCACTTATAATAGCCAGGACATGGAAGCAACCTAGATGTCCATCAACAGATGAATGGATAAAGAAGTTGTGGTACATATACACAATGGAATATTACTCAGCTATAAAAGAGAACATGTTTGAATCAGTTCTAATGAGGTTGATGAAACTGGAGCCTCTTATACAGAGTGAGGGAGAAGGCAATGGCAACCCACTTCGGTACTCTTGCCTGGAAAATCCCAAGGACGGAGGAGCCTGGTAAGCCAAAGTTCATGGGGTCTCGAAGAGTCAGACATGACTGAGCGACTTCACATTCACTTTTCACTTTCATGTATTGGAGAAGGAAATGGCAACCCACTCCAGTATTCTTGCCTGGAGAATCCCAGGGACAGAGGAGCCTGGTGGGCTGCCGTCTATGGGGTCGCACAGAGTCAAACATGACTGAAGTGACTTAGCAGCAGCAGCAACATACAGAGTGAAGAAAGTCAGAAAGAGAAACACCAATATAGTATATTAATGCATATATATGGAATTTAGAAAGATGGTAATGATAACCCTATATGCAAGACAGCAAGAGACACAGATGTAAAGAACAGACTTTCAGACTATGTTGGAGAAGGTGAGGGTGGGATGATTTGAGAGAGTAGCATTGAAACACGTATATTACCGTATGTAAAATAGATGACCAGTGCAAGTTCGATGCAGGAAGCAGGGCACTCAAAGTCAGTGCTCTGGAACAGCCCAGAGGGATGGCGTGGGGAGAGAGGGGGGTTCAGGATGGGGGGACACATGTGCACTTGTGGCCAATCCATGTCGATGTATGGCAACAACCAACACAATATTGTAAAGTAACTAGCCTCCAATTAAAATAAATGAAAGTTAATTTTAAAAATAACAGTGGGCCAATGAAGAAATCAGAGAAGTAATCAGAAAATACCTTGAGGCATATGAAAATCAAAATGCAACTTTCCCAAAGTAGCTCTAAGAGGGAGGTTTGTGGCAATACAGACCTACATCAAGAAACAAGAAAAAATAAATAAGTAAATAACAATCTTCTATCTAAAAGAATTAGAAAAAAATAACAAAGCCCAAAGTCAGCAGAAGAAAATAAATAATAAAGATCAGAAAGTAATTAAGTAACATAGAACCAAAAAAAAGAAAAGAAAAGAAAAGATCAATAAAACCAAGGGCTGGTTTTTGAAAAGATAAGCAAAATTCATGATTTGAGTCGGGCTCATTAGGGGAAAAGACAAAGGACCCAAATAAGCAAAATAAGAAATGAAACTACAACTTATGTCACAGAGATACAATAAAATCATAAGAGAATTTTATGTACAGTTATATACCAAAACATTAGACAACCTATAAGAAGTGTATATATTCCTAAAAACCATAATTTTCCAAAACTGAATCGGGAAGAAAAAGATAATATGAGCAGACCAATCCCAAGTTATGAAATTGAATATGCAGTCAAAAACTTCCAGCAAACCTTGTCGTTGGGTGGCTTGGCTAGCCAAGTGTGGCCGGAGCTGCCGCCATTTACTAATGCTATGCAAGGAGGGACCTGCATTGACACCTGATGCACACTAGCTGGGTGTCAACCTGCAGCTCTCCTTAGGTGCCAAAGAACAAGAGGAAAAGTGAGGTATTTGACCCCCCCTACACACAGCTCTTACTGCATTTGTTGTAAAAAGTAAATGAGCTCACAAATCTAACAACTGAATGTGTTGATGAATCTATTAAAAGAGTTAATAAAAGAATACAGTCACCGTGGGGCTTCCCTGGTGGCTCAGTTGGTAAAGAATCTGTCTGCAATGTGGGAGACCTAGGTTCGATCCCTGGATTGGGAAGGTCCCCTGGAGGAGAGCATGGCAACCTACTCCAGTATCCTTGCCTGGAGAATCTCCATGGACATATGAGCCTGGCAGGCTACAGGCCATGGGGTCGCAGAGTCAAGAGTCTTCTCCAACACCACAGTTCAAAAGCATCAATTCTTTGGTGCTCAGCTTTGGCACGAATGAAAACAGTGACAGACTTTATCTTCTTGGGATCCAAAATCAATGCAGATGGTGACTGCAGCCATGAAATTAAAAGGTGCTTGCTCCTTGGAAGAAAAGCTATGACAAATCTAGACAGCATACTAAAAAACAGAAACATTACTTTGCCAGCAAAGGTTCATATAATCAAAACTATGGTTTTTCCAGTAATCATGTATGGATGTGAGAATTGGACCATAAAGAAAACTGAGCACTGAAGAGTTGATGCTTTTGAACTGTGGTGTTGGAGAAGACTCTTGAGAGTCCCTTGGACAGCAAGGAGATCCAACCAGTCCATCCTAAAGGAAATCAATCCTGAATATTCATTGGAAGAACTGATGCTGAAGATGAAGCTTCAACACTTTGGCCATCTGATGCAAAGAACTGACTCATTTGAAAAGACCCTGAAGCTGGGAAAGATTAAAGGCAGGAGAAGGGGATGACAGAGGATGAGATGGTTGGATGGCATCACCAACTCAATGGACATGAGTTTGAGCAAACTCTGGGAGTTGGTGATGGACAGGGGAGCCTGGTGTGCTGCAGTCCATGGGGTCACAAGGAGTTGGACATGACTGAGTGACTGAACTGAATTGAACTGTTTCCATTTTTCCTCCATCTATTTGTCATGAAGTGATTGGACCAATGCCATGATTTTCATTTTTTGAATATTGAGTTTTAAACCAGCTTTTTCACTTTCCTCTTTCACCTTCATCAAGAGGCTTGTTAGTTCTTCACTTTCTGCCATAAGGATGGTGTCATCTGCATATCTGAGGTTATTAATATTTCTCCCCACAATCTTGATTTCAGCTTGTGTTTTATCCAGTCCAGCATTTTGCATGATGTACTCTGCATATAAGTTTAATAAGCAGGGTGACAATATACAGCCTTATTATACTCCCTTCCCAATTTTGAACCAGTCCATTATTCCATGTTTGGTTCTAACTGTTGCTTCTTGACCAGCATACAGGTTTCCCAGGAGGCAGGTAAGGTGGTCTGGTATTCCCATCTCTTTAAGAATTTTCCACAATTTGGAAGATGGTTATTTTGAGGTTCTAGCCTGCCATCTTCTAGGTCTGCTGGCTCCCCAGTAAAGTCTCTTCCTTGCCTCAACACCTCCTCTCTAGGATTCATTGGCCTATCATGAGGCAAGCAGAGCGAGCTTGAACTAGGTAACAATTTGGTTTAGCCAGCCAGGAGCCTTGCTGCTTGTAGCTAGCCAGCCCCAATCAGGGAATATTGGGGCAGGACCCTAGCAGCTCCCAGGACCATTTGTTGTCCTGAGAATCTTTCCTTCAAGATTCCCTGAAGTGGCACCAGCTTCCCCCAGCCCTTAGCAGTTGAGACAAGGAACCAACAAACTTCTAGAGTTGACAGACTCAATTATGTTTGGAGGGTAAGTCTACCCAATTTGACAGCTGGTTCAGCCAGTTTGCTTGTTTTATGTGTCCTTTTGTGTTGAGAGCTAACAGGCTCGATCTTGCAGGGTAAGTCGCTCTGGTGTGCACACCGGGAATATTTCTCCCCTTCAATCTGGTCTTTTCCTTTATGGGATAAGCCAATTTGGTTGGGTAACCATCTGCAGAGGGGAGGTGCTGTTAGACTGTACCCTGAACCAGTTCATTGGGAACTAGTCCTCATACAGCAAGTTCACCCTAGTTGAAATTAGCTCATTTGAAGGGTAATTTTATTTACCTGATTTGGGAACTGGTCCAGTTGCGACTTCCCTTGTAGCTCAGTCAGTAGAGAATTTGCCTGCAATGCAGCAGACCTGGGTCCAATTCCTGGGTCAGGAAGATCCCCTGGAGAAGGAACTGGCAACCCACTCTAGTATTCTTGCCTGGAGAATCCCCATGGACAGAGGAGACTGGCAGGCTACAGTCCAAGGGGTTGCAAGAGTCGGACACGACTTAGCAACTAAACCACCACCACCACCAGTTGGAACCAGTTCACTTGGGAGCTAGTTCTTATGGGAGTGGGTACCCTAGTTGGAGTCAGTTCATTTGTTTTACAAGGATAAATTTATTTACCCTGTCTGGGAATTGATTTGTCTGAATGCATCAATACTGGAAGCTGTGCAATTTTTTGTTGGAAGAATTTTCCACAGTTTGTTGTGACCCACACAGTCAAAGGCTTTAGTGTAGTCAATGAAGCAGAAGTAGATGCTTTTCTGGAATTCTCTTATTTTTGCTACTATCCAACAGATGTTGACAATTTGATCTCCGGTAATGTAATGAAGTACTATCAGCTATAATAACCCTGATTTAAAAAATAATTTTGAAGTGCATTAGATAGGCAGAACTTGTTAATTTTATAACTGGAATTTAGTATCCTTTGACAATAACTCTTTAACCTTACCCCCACCCCTAGCCCCTGTTAACTGCCACCCTACTGTCTATTTCTGAGTTTGAGTTTTTAGATTCCACCTATAAAAGAGATCATACAGTATTTATCTTTCTCTATCTGAATAACTCAGCCAAACGTCACAAATAGCAGATGTCAGCTTTTCATAGGGCTGAATAGTATTTTATATATATATATATATATATAATTATTATAAACTATATGTTATATATATATATATATATATATATATATATATATATATATATATATATATATATATATATATAAAACTGCAGTGTGGATAGGAATGTGGATCTCTCAAGATCCTGATTCAATTCCTTTTGATATATATATGCAGGAGGAAGACTGTTGGATCATGTGTGCTTATGCTCAGTTGTGTCCAATTCTTTGTGACTGCATGGACTGACTGTATCCCGCCAGGCTCCTCTGTCCATGGGATTCTCCAGGCACGAATACTGGAGTGGGTTGCCATTTCCCTCTCCATTTTGGATTATAATGTAGCTCTATTTTTAATTTTTTCAGGAACTTCCATACTGTTCTCCATAGTAGCTGCACCAGTTACATTCCCACCAACAGTGCACAAGGATTCCCTTTTCTCCATACCTACACTGTGACCTTATGAAGAGCTGTAGGTGCCCTATACTTAGCTGAAAACTGAGTTTAAATAGGAAAAATCTTTATAATGACTCCATTCTTACAGTTTATTTCTACCCAGTTTTGCCTATTTTAGGTCACTTTGGGGTGCTAAAAACAGTTGTGGCATTTAAAAACATTTATTCTGGAGATTATAATTGTTATCTGCTTGAAGGCTAGTCTGATACAATCTAATTAAAGATTATCAAACTAGGAAAAAATCCATTGCCTCTTTTTTAATTTCAGTATTTAAAAACATTATTTATTATGCA
The DNA here is from genome assembly GCF_033118175.1 of Dama dama. NCBI lineage: Eukaryota > Metazoa > Chordata > Mammalia > Artiodactyla > Cervidae > Dama > Dama dama. The sequence goes on along the minus strand of NC_083695.1, from coordinate 97,167,784 downwards.
TAGATTTTATTTTGAAGTAAAGAAAGAACAAGGGAACTTTCTGAGAATTTGAATGTCAGGCTTGAGGAAAGACAGAAGGCCAACACTTGCAGGATAATGCCTAAGGTGCTAGTGGGCACACTGACATCTTCATACACACACCAATAATGAATACAGTCCCTCCCAAATGAATTGATCTGGAAAAACCTGGAATGACATGTAAAGAATTCTAAGCTGTGAGAAACAGTTTTCATAAAACAACAAATACAAAGTGATACCCTATTTTTTATTGAAGTACAGTTGTGTTAGTTTGGGGTGTATAACAAAGTAATTCTTTTATATATATGCATATTTTTTTTCAGATTCTTTTTCCTTATAGGCTATTACAAAATATTGAGTAGAGTTCCCTGTGCTATAATACAGTAGGTCCTTGTTGGTTATCTATTTTATATATAGTAGAGCATATCTCAGCAGTGGCCACAGGACTGGAAAAGGTCAGTTTTCATTCCAACCCCTAAGAAAGGCAATCCCAAAGAATGCTCAAACTACCACACAACTGCACTCATCTCACATGCTAGTAAAGTAATGCTCAAAATTCCCCAAACCAAGCTTCAGCAATATGTGAACCGTGAACTTCCAGATGTTCAAGTTGTTTTTAGAAAAGGCAGAGGAGACCAGGAGGGAACTAAGATGGCAGAGGAATAGGACGGGGAGACCACTTTCTCCCCTACAAATTCATCGAAAGAACATTTGAACGCTGAGCAAACTCCACAAAACAACTTCTGATCGTTAGCAGAGGACATCAGACACCCAGAAAAGTAGCCCATTGTCTTCAAAAGGAGGCAGATCTCAGTTACCCCAAGTCTGAGGCTGTGTCCTGAATGGCAGTATATTCCCAGTGCCTAGTATACAGCATGACACACAGCAGGTACCCATCAAGTCCTACGGAGCTCAGTGATGGCTGCAACAGTTAGAACTGGACATGGAACAACGGACTGGTTCCAAATAGGAAAAGGAGTATATCAAGGCTGTATATTGTCACCCTGTTTATTTAACTTATATGCAGACTACATCATGAGAAACACTGGGCTGGAAGAAGCACAAGCTGGAATCAAGATTGCCGGGAGAAATATCAATAACCTCAGATATGCAGATGACACCACCCTTATGGCAGAAAGTGAAGAGGAACTAAAAAGCCTCTTGATGAAAGTGAAAGAGGAGAGTGAAAAAGTTGGCTTAAAGCTCAACATTCAGAAAACCAAGACCATGGCATCTGGTCCCATCACTTCATGGGAAATAGATGGGGAGACAGTGGAAACAGTGGCTGACTTTATTTTGGGGGGCTCCAAAATCACTGTAGATAGTGACTGCAGCCATTAAATTAAAAGACACTTACTCCTTGGAAGGAAAATTATTACCACCTAGATAGCATATTAAAAAGAAGAGACATTACTTTGCTAACAAAGGTCTGTCTAATCAAGGCTATGGTTTTTCCAGTGATCATGTATGGATGTGAGAGTTGGACTGTGAAGAAAGCTGAGTGCCGAAGAATTGATGCTTTTGAACTGTGGTGTTGGAGAAGACTCTTGAGAGTCCCTTGGACAGCAAAGAGATCCAACCAGTCCATCCTAAAGGAGATCAGTCCTGGGTGTTCATTGGAAGGACTGATGCTGAGCCTGAAACTCCAATACTTTGGCCACCTCTTACGAAGAGCTGACTCATTGGAAAAGACCCTGATGCTGGGAGGGATTGGGGGCAGGAGGAGAAGGGGACAACAGAGGATGAGATGGCTGGATGGCATCACCGACTTGATGGACATGAGTTTGAGTAAACTCCGGGAGTTGGTGATGGACAGGGAGACCTGGCGTGCTGTGATTCATGGGGTCGCAAAGAGTCAAACATGACTGAGTGACTGAACTGAACTGAGAGCATATCTGTTAATCCCGAACTCCTAATTTATCTCCCCCATTCCCCTTTTATTACCTGTATATGTGTAGAAGTACAAACGAAAAAATACTGTTTATATCAGAATGTTACAGGTAGCTAACTCTCAATAGGATAACAAGGGTTTTACTTTCATATATTCTCCTTTCAAATGTCTTATTTCCTAGTTTATTAGCATAGAATCCATTTGTAGTTAAAAGAAACCCCATTATCCTCTTCAGGGAATTCCCATGGCACAAAGAGCAGCAGAGACCAGGAGTCCATATGAGCTAGGAATCTGAGCCTCATGGGGGCTACCTTTGCTGGGCTCTTCCCTGGGGGATCTGGACACGTATTTCAGTGCAGTGCCTCCCCCAACATGGAGGTGGAGACAGGCACCTCTCATGCAGATTCTGGCTTCAGGGTGCATGTCTGGAAGCACTTCCTGCAGCCTTGCTTACCCTAAGGTCACAGCAGCACGGATGGAGGTCAAACCACACGGTGTGGTACCAACAACTCTCAACACTCTGCTGACCAACACCTCCCACTCCCACCCCCACCCCCTCCACACACACACATCGTGTCCTGTGTAAACTTGGACGCTCCAGGATTGTATTGAGAATTCTGCCACTGGCCACCATTTCAGTGACACTTCCCAATTTCCACAGGTTTCATAAATCTCACAACCATGAAGCTTATTTCTGATTAGGAAAATAAAAAGAATGGTGATCATTCACTGACTAACCATGTCACAAAAATGTCTCTACCAAGTCTTTCCAAAACTAAGTCTGATGGTCTCATTGGTAGAAATCACCCCTGTATCTTTCATTCTTTCTGCAGTCAGTGGTATTTACAGGGTGCCTGTCTTGCACATGGTGCACATTGCTTCCAGAATGAGCCAATTTAGAGGAACAACCGCTGGTTCAAGTGTAAGAAGGGGACCTTGTCATTGTCCTCAAAGTGTTTACAGCCTTCAGGAGACAGACAAGCACCATAGCAGGGGAAGATTTGCTCAGAGGAGACAGCCCCCAGGGAACCAAGAACACCTTTCCCTCAAAAGGCCCCTTCTGTCCCCGTCCCTTCAAGCCACACAGGTTCCCCACGCCCCTCCCCCCAGCCCTGTGAAGTTAAATCACAAGGGGACAGAAAGGGCTCACCCATGAAGAGCCCCTCTTACCTAGCATCTCCCTGGGTCCCAAACCCTCCTGAGCCCAATCTTCCTGCAGCCCTGTTCTGAAGGGAAGGACAGCTGAGTTTGTGGTGGAGGGGGAAGAAAAGGAAACAGCCTGGCCACTTTCTACACTGATGCCAGTAACATCTTTACATCATAGACTTGAAAAAGCCTTGCCAAAATATTCTCCTAAAAAGCACTCACATTGGAAGAAGTTGCTATAGAAGGGCTGAAGAAAGGGCCAGGCGCAGCTGGTGATCTACTACATGCTTCTTGGGTCATGAAACTGTCATAAGTCATCCCAGGATTCACCAGAGAAGGACAGGGTGAGACTAGGAGGTTAAGGGGCTTCCTGAAAGCAGAGGAGAGATGCCCAGAGCTGGTCCCACGGTCACTATACAGTGCAGTAGGGTGTGACCTTAGGAAGCAGGATGGGGCTCTTCCAGACAACAGCCATGTCCCAGTTTAGGGAAAGCCACACTGGGGCCCACCCTCCAGGCACAAGGACCTTGCGGGGCGCGACCTCAGCAGCAGGACAGCAGCCTCCTGGGCGCCGCCTTGACCTCCACGTTTCTCAGCGAGTAGATGAGGGGGTTCAGGGAGGGGGCCACGGAAGTGTAGATCACCGACACCAGCTTGTCCTTGTCCAGTGAGTAGCTGGACGCAGGGCGGATGTAAGTGTAGATGACGGTGGAGCAGCACAAGGTGACCACCAGGAGGCGGGAGGAGCAGGTGGAGAAGGCGCGCCGCTTGCCCGCCGCCGAGCGCACGCGCAGGATGCTGGCGACGATGGAGCAGCAGGAGAGCGCGATCACCGAGAAGTTCCCCACCGCCAGGAAGATGTCTGCAGTGAAGGCCATGGTTTCATTCAGCTGGGTCGGGGCGCAGGAGAGCTTCAGCAGAGGGGGGATCTCACAGAAGAAGTGCTCCACCACGTTGGAGCGGCAGAAGGGCAGGCGAAGCAAGAGACTTGTGTTCACGCTGGTGTTGATCAGGCTGACTGTCCACACCACTCCAGCCAAGAGCGCGCACACCCGGGGGCCCATGAGGGCGCCGTAGTGCAGGGGCCGGCAGATGGCCACGTAGCGGTCATAGGCCATGGCCGAGAAGAGCAGCAGCTCAGCCCCCATGGACCACGTGAAGCAGAAGAGCTGGGCCATGCAGCCCCCATAGGAGATGGTCTTGCTGGCCACCATGCCCACCAGAAGCTCAGGCAGGATCGTGGACGTGCAGAGAATGTCCACCACAGCCAGGTTGACCAGGAAGAAGTACATGGGGGTGTGCAGGGCTGGACTGGAGCTGATGACCACCACAATGAGCAGGTTTCCAGAGAGGGCCACTGTGTACAGAAGCAGGAAGCTGAAAAAGAGCAGCGTTCGCAGCCCAGGTGTTTCTGAGAATCCCAGAATGAAGAAGTCGGTGACCAGCGTCTGGTTCATCACAGCCCTGGAGGGTGCCAGCATGGTCCCTCTGAGACCGTGGGCACTGCTCTGACTCAGGCTGTAGAGAAAGAGTTTGAACTTGTTCTGAGTGCTCCCTTGTGCAATTGTGTGCATGACCCACTTAAAAAGAGGATTTTAAAACTTATTTTGGTAATAAAAATGGAACTTTGCACTCCTGATAACTGTGGGCCCCTGGGAACTTTCAGTGAGAGCGACTGCCCCCCGAGGTGTGGAGAGGCTCAAATCCCCACCCCTCTCTGCCGGTGCAGGACTGGGATGGCCACTCACATGAATTCCCAGGCTCTGATTCCTGGTCAGTGTGCAAGCACTGGGCTTCCCCAGCTTCATGGAGTACATGTGGGGTGGGGTTGGGGTGGACTTCCAGGGGAACCCTGGGGAGGGGGCTTCTGACCTCTGTCTCCTATTTGAAAATCTGTATTTACAGCCACTCATACACTCAGACAGTGTCTGGGAACAGAGGAGGAACAGCGAGAAAAATAACCTGCTGTTGGAAAGAACCTCTTTCCCAAATCCCCATTCTCCTGGACTCACTACATCCAGCCAGTGCTGACGGAGCTCAACCAAGAGTCTTCACACCACTGTCCAGCGACTTGCGAGTGGTCACTGGAAAGCCAGGGGTCAGAATGGAACTAGACCCTGATTCAACACCAGATTCTCTGCTGCCAGCCCCTGCACAGCCCACAACATGGAGCACCGCCCCCCTCTGCCCACCAAATCAGAGACAAATCACCACCAAAATGCTTCACCTGAATCAAAAAAAACTCCCCAGATAATCCCAAAATAGTGGAAACTCAGGCCCATGCATGCCAGCTTCCAAATGGAGATGCAAGTGCAGATGTCCTGGCTCTCTGAAAACCAAGATTCTGTGGGACTCTGCTGATTTCAAACTAGTGCTTCTTGAAATTATTTCACCACTTAGATCATAGCACTGTAATTAAGAAGGAAGATTGTCTGCATAAAGCTGGTGACCAACAAACTACTTCATGGTGTTGGCTAAGACCTGGCCTTCCTGTGCCCAACTGCTTTAAAGCCAATATCTGAAGGTTAGGGCTTTCACTAAGTTCTACAGAGACAGGTCCCTGTGAGGAGTGGCCTGAGAATGACACCCAGACCACCAAATTAAATGTGTTCACTGGTGTGGAAAGCGGTGACAGTTTTCAACCAACCATCTCTTATATGAAAGGAGAGAAAGAAACACAAAGATAGGAAGAGAGAGAAAGAGATTTTAGATCATATTTTGTGCACAAAATATGTGCTTTTTACTGAACTTTCTCAAATATGACAGCCAAAGTGGTCTCATGGCTCTTAGTCACAGGAAAATATAATCATCCAGCCAAATCAGAACATTGTTTTTCATCTATATGACACATCATGCATACAATACACATTCAATTATAGTATGTGCTTACAAAAGATGGAAAATATCTTTCTGGAATTTCTGATATCCTCTCAAGAAACTTCCTTCTCTGTCCTAAGAAAAAAATTTTGAAGAATTCTCAGCAGTCATTAGGAGATAGAAATGATTTTTAAAAAAATACAGTGGATTCACCTGGTATAAAGAGTAGAGCCCATCAGAAATTTGTGACCAAGGCTAGAGAAGCCCTATATTGTCTAATGTCAGCAGAGACATGACTCACGGTTCATGCTCAAGGGCCCTGAGGGGCCAATTAGCACAGAACCTGCTCTCCTTCACTAGGCAAAACCTACCATGGATTCAGGACTCTCTGGAGAAGCTGACCAGCACCGTGGGGACAGATCTAATCACCACCAAGTGAGAACTGAGGTCACCCTTGGAAGCTGCTGGGACATGGACTGGTGCCCAGAAGTGTTCACCCAGGGACGGTTGGCCAGCAGCAGCAGCATGAGCAGCTGCAGGATGTGCAGAGCTGACATATCAGACAATAAGACGGTGGTGGCACCAGTCAGTCTGCCCATCATTTCTGCTGAGGGCAGACACTGACCTCCCATCCCAAGAAGGAAGCACAAAGAAGTCATGGCTAACCCCTCAGGTGGTCACTGGCCCAGGGCTCTTACTGGTCGTCTCCAGATTTCAGCATCTTCGAGTGCTAATGGCCACATGGCCAATGCCACTGGCGACATTGCCCTCAGTGTCTGCTCTTTCACTGCTGCCTTCCTCACACAACCAGCAAGTGCAGATTTCACCCCATCATGGCTACAACTCCTCTTAACAATTACTTGACATGAGGGTGAAAGGGAAGCTGCCCTGTGCTGTGCAAACTACACCTTGTCTAGAGTAACCCATGGCTACGGGCTTCCCTGCTCATGCATTGTATTAATTGTACAGCTGGGGACATCAGTCCCCAAGAACATTAAATATGGAATCACTGGTGACTGGTCAGCAGGTCTTCTTAGACTCATCCTGCTGATCTTGCCTGGATAACTTCAATTCCTAGTTTTGATCTAATCAATGATCCACCCATTCACCCTGACTCAGCACAGGGGTTTTATGTCTTCATTCTCCATTCTATGTTTTCAGAAAAGGGGTCAGCTTCTAACTTAGGGTGGTAGTAGAGAGTCAATATGCTACCACTGTTGTTGTTCAATCACTCAGTTATATCAGGCTCTTTGTGACCCCATTGACTGCACCATGCCAAGCTTCCCTGTCTATCATCATCTCCCAGAGCTTGCTCAAACTCCATTGAGTTGGTGATGCCATCCAACCATCTAATCCTCTGTTGTCCCCTTCTCCTCTTGGCTTCAATCTTCCCAGCATCAGGGTCTTTTCAAATGAGTCAGTTCTTCACATCAGGTGGCCAAAATACTTGAGCTTCAGCTTCAGCATCAGTCCTTGCAATGATATTCAGGGTTGATTTCCTTTAGGATGGACTGTTTGGATCTTTTTGCAGTCCGAGAGACTCTCAAAAGTCTTCTCCGGTACCATAGTTCAAAAGCATCAATTCTTCAGTGTTCAGCCTTCTTTATGGTCCAACTCTCACATCTGTACATGACTACTGGAAAAACCATAGCTTGACTAGACAGACCTTTGTTGGCAAAGTGATGTCTCTGCTTTTTAATTTTCTGTCTAGGTTTCTCATAGTTTTTCTTCCAAGGAGCAAGCATCTTTTAATTTCATGGCTGCAGTCACCATCTGCAGTGATTTTGGAGCTCAAGAAAATAAAGTCCTTCAGTTTCCATTGTTTCCCCCATCTACTTGCCATGAAGGGATGGGACCAGGTGCCCTGATCTTTGTTTTTTGAATGCTGAGTTTTAAGTCAACTTTTTCACTCTCCTCTCTCACCTTCTTCAAGAGGCTCTTTAGTTCCTGTTTGCTTTCTGCCATAAAGGTGGTGTCATCTGCATATCTGAGGTTATTGATATTTCTCCTGGCAATCTTGATTCCAGCTTGTGCTTCATCCAGCCTAGCATTTAGCATGACATACTCTGCATATAAGTTAAATAAGCAGGGTGACAACATACAGCCTTGACGTACTCTTTTCTTCCCAATTTTGAACCAGTTCATTGTTACACGTTCAATTCTAACTGTTGCTTCTTCATCTGCATACAGGTTTCTCAGGAGGCAGGTAAGGTAGTCTGGTATTTCTATCTCTTTAAGAATTTTCCACAGTTTGTTGTGATCTACATAGTCAGATAGTCAGAGGCTTTAACATAGTGAATGAAGCAGAAGTAGATCTTTTTTCTGGAATTCTCTTGCTTTGTCTATGATCCAGTGGATGTTGGCTATTTGATCTCTGGTTCCTACGTCTTTTCTAAAACCAGCTTGTATTCTGGAAGTTCTCAGTTCACATACTGTTGAAGTCTAGCTTTGAGGATTTTGAGCATTATTTTGTTAGCATGTAAAATGAGTGCAATTATGTGGTAGTTTGAACATTCTTTGGCATTAGAATGGAAACTGACCTTTTCCAGTTTTGTGGCCACTGCTGAGGACTACCTTTACTTATGTTTGATAAATAAAAGTATATACTTTGTACAACATGGGTTTTTTAGGGTGTACAACATGATTTGATATGTGTAAGCTGTGAAATGATTACCACAGTAAAGTTAAATAACACATTCATAATCTCACAAAGTTGCTTTTTAAGAATGCTTAATGTTTACTCTCTTAGTAAATATCGAGTATACAGCATGGCATTATTAACTCTCAACTCCGTGCAGTGGATTCCATCCTGAGAACTTACTGGTCTCATGACTGAGAGTTTGCACTGTTTGATCCCCATGTCCCTGTTTCCCACACTCCCAAGCTCCAAGCAAGCACCACTCTACTGTTTCTATGTGATCAGCTTGTTAGGCCCCACAATACAAGCAGTACCGTACAGTACTTGTCATTTTGTCCACCACATCTCACTGGGCATGGTGTCCTCCAGGTCCATCCACGTTGTCACAAATGGCAGGGTGATATTTGTAACTGTTTGATGGAATCTTTAGTATTTTCTAGCGTAAGCTCATGCCATCTGCAAATACAGATAGTTTTACTTTTTTCTTTCTGATTTGGATACTTCTTTTTTTGCCTCTTTGCCCTGCCTAGGACTTCCAGTACTGTGGTGAATCAAAGTGGTGAGAGTGGGCATCCTTGTCTTATCCCTCATCTAGAGGAAAATGTTTCATTCACCATTGAGGATGTTAGCTGTGGGACTGTCATATATGGCCTTCATTATGTTGAGGTACCTTCTTTCTATACCTGATGCTTGGCAGGTTTTATCCTGAAGGATGTTTTATTCTGTCAAATATTTTCTCAGCATCTATTGAGATGATCATATGGTTTTTATCCTTTATTCTATCAATGTGGTGAATCATATTGATTGATTCTCATATGTTGAACTATCCTTGCATCACAGGGATAAAACACCACTGATTATACCTCTTAATGTGCTGTTGAGTTGGTTTACTAACATTTTGTTAAGACTTTTGCATCTATGTTCATCAAGGATATTTGCCTGGAATTCTTTTCTCATAGTGTCCTTGTCTGACTTTGGTAACAGGGTAGTGCTGGCCTGGTAAAATGAGTTTACAAGTGTTTCCTCCTCTTCATATTTTTATTAGAGTTTGAAAGTGACAGGGTTAACAGGTAGGAAGGCGAGAGGTCCCCAGGGGACAGGAGGAAATAAACTGCAAGTGGCAGACATTCTTTTCTCAAACCTTAGGCTGATAACGGCTCAACAAACCAGTATTCGTGTGAGTTGTTTTATGGCCGGAGATGACACACCTTTGCCATCCTATCTCAAACATGTGTATTGTGGGAGAGGGCCTGGTGAGACTCCCTCAGCCTCGAGGTGTTTCCCTTGTCTGATTAGCAGCCATCGAACACACATAAAATGCCTTGCTAAAAACTAGCAAGCGGGAACTCTTTCTGCCCCTTTCTGATGTCTATGTCAGACGCTTTCTCTACCTCTTTTTATACTTTAATAAAACTTTGCTACAGAAAAGCTCTGAGTGATCAAGCCTCATCTCTGGCCCCAGATCCAGAGGCCACGAATCCTAGTGTTGTTCACGGCTCACAGCAGCAACCTTTCAAAAGGACTGGTGTTGATCCTTCAATATTTTGTAGAATTCACCCATGAAATCATTTGGTCCTGGGCTTTTCTTTGTTAGGAGGTTTTTCTACTATTACTATTAATTATTACTGCATTAATCTCCTTACTCACTAGTTTTGTTCAGATTATGTATTTCTGATCAGTCTTGATAGGTGATTAGGTTTATAGAAATTTATTCATTTCTTCTATGTGATCCAATGGGGGAGGGTATAATTGTTTACAGTATTTCTGTATGACTGTCTATCATAGTATTTCCTATGACTGACTGATCTGAGGGTTATCACTTCATCTTGTTTATTGTTTCCTGTGCTGTGCAAAAGCTTTTATTTTTTTATTTTTTGTGTGTTTTAAAAAACAATATTGTTTTATTACTAACAGGAGTGGCCTGCCTGGGTAGGTGGGTGTGCTGGGCTCAGGGTATGTGGGGGGTGTGAAGAGCAGATAGCTGAGAGGCTGGAAAGAAAGGGAGTGGGTCTGGAGGCTAGGCCCACAGGTTCCTCCAGTTTACTTCGGGCCAGAGGCGGACTTAATAAAGGATTCATGGCAAGCAATGGCCAGGCCGCCAATAAGATTAAGAAATTCTTGGAAATCTAGCTGCCCATCAGACTTGAGGTCCAATCTCTTCATCATGCAGTCAAGGACACCAGGGTCCTTCTGGTTCTTTGTGAAGGCACCCAGCTCTGTATTCATGAAGATTAGGAACTCGGCCTTGAAGATTTTGCTGTTGTTACCGTCCCTTCCAGCATGCTTTTGGAAAACAGCAATCAGAGACTCGATGCACCGGTCAGTCTCCGTAGGGCTGGATAGTTTTGCCATGTCGGAGAGGAGCGAGGCGCGCGGATGCGAGCGGGGGTGTGCAAAAGCTTTTAAATTTAACTAAATTCCATTTGTGTGTTTTTGTTTTTATTTTCATTACTCTAGGAGGTGGATCAAAAAAGATTTTTATGTCAGAGAGTGTTCTACCTGTTTTCCTCTAAGAGTTTTATAGTTTCTGGCCTTAGATTTATATCTTTAATTCATTTTGAGTTTATTTTTGTGCATGGTGTTAGGGAGTGTTCTAATTTCATTCTTTTACTGTAGCTGTCCCGTTTTCCTAGCACTATTTATTGAAGAGGCTGTCTTTTCTTCATTGTATAGTCTTGCTTCCTTTGTTGTAGATTAATTGACCATAGGTGTGTGGGTTTATCTCTGGACGTTCTATCCTGTTCCATTGATTTATAGTTCTGTTTTTGTGCCAGCACCATACTGTTTTGATGACTGTAGCTTTTTAGTATAGTCTGAAGTAAAGGAGCTGATTCTCCCAGCTCCATTTTTCTTTTTCAAGATTGCTTTGACTATTCAGGATCTTCTGTATTTCCATACAAATTGTAACAATTTTTTTTATCTAATTCTGTGAAAGACTACCATTGGTAATTTAATGGTAATTGCATTGAATCTGTTGCTTGCTTTGGGTAGTATAATCATTTTGGTAATACTGATTTTTCCAAACCAAGAACTATTTCTGTCATCTTTGATTTCTTTCATCAGTATCTTATAGTTTTCTGAGTACAGGTCTTTTACCTGCTTGGGTAGGTTTATTCCTAGGTATTTTATACATTTTGATGTGATGGTAAGTGGAATTGTTTCCTTCATTTCTCTTTCTGTTCTTTTTCTGTTAGTGTATAGGAATGTAAGAGATTTCTGTGAATTAATTTTGTATCCTGCAACCTGAATCAAATTCATTTATAAGCTCTAGTAGTTTTCTGGTAGCATCCTTAGGATTTTCTATCTATATTATCACATCATCTACAAACAGTGACAGTTTTTACTTCTTCCTTTCCAATTTGTATTGCTTTTATTTTTTTTTATTCTCCAATTGCCATGGCTAGGACTTCCAAAACTATGTCGAATACAAGTGGTGAGAGTGGACATCCTTGTTTTGTTCTTAATCTTTGAGGAAATGTTTTATGGTTTTCATTATTGAAAATTCCCATTTCTTTGAGGTCAGTTTCTGAATTTTTACTATCTTCCTTTTGTGGTGTCATGTTTGCTCTATTATTCATGTTCTGTTTAGCCTTGAATTGCTCTCTGTGCATTCAAAGGAGCAAACACCTCTTCCAGTCTTTAAGGACTAATTTTGGCAGCTAAAAAACTTCTTTTAGGTCCCTGGGCTGATGGGACTGTTTGTGGGAACTCAGCTGAGTGGGTTGGAGCCCAGTCAAATGTTTACTAGTGAGTCCACAGTAGGGTTTGCAGATGGAAGTCCCATTAACAGGGTCTCTCTCCTAGGTGGGTGTGAATTCTGTCTGGTCTTTGAGTTGACAGCACTGTCTCTAGGATCTTGTTCAGTCAAGCTAACACTAGACAAAGATCTGTTCAGGGTCAGCAGACAGTGCTATCAGGTTCACAGATGTGTGTGACTTGGGCAGGCAAGATTCCCCCAGATGCAGCTGAGAGGAGGCGGTGCTGAGTCATAGGGCTGCTTTCAGGAAGCATAGCCAAGACTGGGTTTGAGGTAGGCTCAAGGCACAAAGAAGGCTGTCTTCTGCCAGGTTCCTGTGGAGTAAGGACTCCCTCTACTGCAGCCTGAGTGGAGCTAGGTCCCAGGGCTGCTTCAGGATCCAGAGTTGGACCGATATCAGCACACCTGCCTCTAGGAGCACAAACAGGCATGGCTCCACGTGGGTCACTGGGCAAGTTGGAGCACACTCACAGCCGGGAGGAGTCCAGCCAAGTTACCAGACCATGTCAGGACCTACAGACATACCAGGACTAAACGGTTTGCCTCAAGGGCACAGACACTCACTTCTCCCAGTGTGGACCCAGGTTTTTTAGTTCTTCCACATCCCTCAGGAGGAACACTGCAGCCTCTCCCCTCACCACTTCCCACCCCCATGTTTGCCCTGTATTATCTTTGATTCCACAATCCTACTAATCATCCAAGCCGATCCCCTTGACTCATAACAAATTTTATTCCAGCAGGGGGTCCAAATGTCCATGCATTCATTAGAAATTTGTAGATCAGAGTCTGGCATCAAACCCCAGCTGAGCCTCAGGGATGCAGTGAAGGCCTGGCCACATCTGTGCCCTTCCTAAGAATTCACACAACACACATTTGGCAGGTGTGAAGTGGGGGTTCAGACACAGCAGCAGCTCTGCCTCATTCTCTCAGTGTGCCTGGCTCTTGAATGCTTCCCTCCTAACTGGACCTCCACTTGCCTCTGAGGACTACACTTCAGCTCCTGAGCCACATCACTGCATATGAGAACAGGATGTCTTGCATATTTACATTCCAGCCCCACAGCCAGTGAACAGTGACTGGTCAGAGTGGCAGAATGAAATCCCACTGCCCTTACTTTTGCCAATTTTATGCACCAGAGCTCCCTGTGGGATCAGGCTGAAACTTCACCTGAAATCAATCACATTCATGCTTCACTTCATCTCCTTCCCTACATGGTTTCCCTGGAGAATCTGCTTAATAAACCTCTTGCACAAAGTGCTACCTCTGGGTCTGGTCTAGGAAGCCCACCCAAGGCAGTCAGCCAATGACTGCTAATGGCTGATGATAGGTGTTTGGGTTGAGAAGCTACTTATAATTCAGGTAAATAATAACGCCAATGGAAAGTGTGTGTTATGGTCAATGATGGACTCCTGGATGGTGTGCCTTGGGGCCACCTTGTCCCACTGCAGGGGGAGCAGCACCAGCTTACCAAGGAATCCAGATGGGTTCAGCACTTCCAAAGACTTTCACATATGCCCTATTTGATGCCCCCAATTCCACCCTTCCTGGGAGTTCCATGTAATGTGATGCACATGATTTTCACTCCTGCTTTCAGAGAATGTTCCATCATCATCTCCACCCTTCTCATGCCACTGTCTCCCCTCCATGTCTACCTACTGAAGACTTCAAAGACAGGTCTCCTTTCAAAGGGCTGGGGGAGAAACACCTGAATATGTGGTTCAGGCTTTGGTACTGTGCACTTTGCTCCTTTGACTTCTTCAGTTGACTTCATTTCAGTCGCTCAGTCATGTCCAACTCTTTGTGACCCCATGGACTGCAGCATACCCATCTTCTCTATCATCAACTCCCGGAGTTTGCTCAAACTCATGTCCACTGAATCAGTGATGCCATCCAACCATCTCATCCTCTGTCATCCCCTTCTCCTCCTGCCTTCAATCTTTCCCAGCATCAAGGTCATTTCAAATGAGTCAGTTCTTCACATCAGGTGGCCAAAGTATTGGAATTCAGATTCAGCATCACTTCTTCCAATGAATATTCAGGACTGATTTCCTTTAGGATGGACTGGTTCGATCTCCTTGCTGTCCAAGGAACTCTCAAGAGTCTTCTCCAACACCACAGTTCAAAAGCATCAATTCTTCGGAGCTTAGCTTGTAGTCCAAGTCTCACATCCATACGTGACTATTGGAAAAAACATAGCTTTGACTAGATGGACCCTTGTCAGCAAAGTAATGTCTCTGCTTTTGAATATGCTATCTAGGTTTATCATAGCTTTTCTTCCAAGGAGCAAGCATCTTTCAATTTCATGACTGCAGTCATCATCTGAAGTGATTTTGGAGCCCCCAAAAATAAAGTCTGTCACTGTTTCCACTGTTTCCCCATCTATTTGCCATGAAGTGATGGGACCAGATGCCATGACTTTTGTTTTTTGAAATGTTGAGTTTTAAGCCAACTTTTTCACTGTCCTCTTTCACTTTCATCAAGAGGCTCTTTAGTTCTTCTTCGCTTTCTGCCATAAGGGTGGTGTCATCTGCATATGTAAGGTTATTGATATTTCTCCCGGCAACCTTGATTCCAGTTTGTGCTTCATCCAATCCAGCATTTTGCATGATGCACTCTGCATATTATAAGTTAAATAAGTAGGGTGACAATATACAGCCTCGATGTACTCCTTTCCCGATTTGGAACCAGTCCATTGTCCCATGTCCAGTTTTTTTTTTTCTTTTTTCTTTTTTTCATTTATTTTTCATAGTTGGAGACTAATTACAATATTGTAGAGATTTTTGTCATACATTGATATGAACCAGCCATGGATTTACATGTGTTCCCCATCCTGAACCCCCCTCCCACCTCCCTCCCCATCCCATCCCTCTGGGTCTTCCCAGTGCACCAGCCCTGAGCATTTGTCTCATGCATCCAATCTGGGCTGGTGATCTGTTTCACACTTGATAGTATACTTGTTTCAATGCTGTTCTCTCAGATCATCCCACCCTCGCCTTCTCCCACAGAGTCCAAAAGTCTGTCCTACACATCTCTGTCCCTTTTTCTGTCTTGCATATAGGGTTATCGTTACCATCTTTCTAAATTCCATATATATGCGTTAGTATACTGTATTGGTGTTTTTCTTTCTGGCTTACTTCACTCTGTGTAATGGGCTCCAGTTTCATCCACTTCATTAGAACTGATTCAAATGAATTCTTTTTAATGGCTGAGTAATATTCCATTGTGTATATGTACCATAGCTTTCTTATCCATTCATCTGCTGATGGACATCTAGGTTGCTTCCATGTCCTGGCTATTACAAACAGTGCTGCGATTAACACTGGGGTACATGTGTCTCAGATCTGGTTTCCTCGGTGTGTATGCCCAGGAATGGGATTGCTGGGTCATATGGCAGTTCTAGTTCCAGTTTTTTAAGGAATCTCCACACTGTTCTCCATAGTGGCTGTACTAGTTTGCATTCCCACCAACAGTGTAAGAGGGTTCCCTTTTCTCCACACCCTCTCCAGCATTTACTGCTTGTAGACTTTTGGATAGCAGTCATTCTGACTGGCATGTAATGGTACCTCATTGAGGTTTTGATTTGCATTTCTCTGATAATGAGTGATGTTGAGCATCTTTTCATGTGTTTGTTAGCCATCAGTATGTCTTCTTTGGAGAAATGTCTGTTTAGTTCTTTGGCCCATTTTTTGATTGGGTCATTTATTTTTCTGGAATTGAGCTGCAGGAGTTGCTTGTATATTTTTGAGATTAATCCTTTGTCTGTTGCTTCATTTGCTATTATTTTCTCCCATTCTGAAGGCTGCCTTTTCACCTTGCTTATAGTTTCCTTTGTTGTGCAAAAGCTTTTAAGTTTAAGTAGGTCCCATTTGTTTATTTTTGCTTTTATTTCCAACATTCTGGGAGGTGGGTCATAGAGGACCCTGCTGTGATTTATGTCGGAGAGTGTTTTGCCTATGTTCTCCTCTAGGAGTTTTATAGTTTCTGGTCTTACATTTAGATCTTTAATCCATTTTGAGTTTATTTTTGTGTATGGTGTTAGAAAGTGTTCTAGTTTCATTCTTTTACAAGTGGTTGACCAGTTTTCCCAGCACCACTTGTTAAAGAGGTTGTCTTCTTTCCATTGTACATCCTTGCCTCCTTTGTCGAATATAAGGTGTCCATAGGTATGTGGATTTATCTCTGGGCTTTCTATTCTGTTCCACTGATCTATATTTCTGTCTTTGTGCCAGTACCATACTGTCTTGATGACTGTGGCTTTGTAGTAGAGCCTGAAGTCAGGCAGGTTGATTCCTCCAGTTCCATTCTTCTTTCTCAAGATTGCTTTGGCTATTCGAGGTTTTTTTGTATTTCCATACAAATTGTGAAATTATTTGTTCTAGTTCTGTGAAAAACACCATTGGTACCTTGATAGGGATTGCATTGAATCTATAGATTGCTTTGGGTAGTATACTCATTTCACAATATCCATGTCCAATTCTAACTGTTGCTTATTGACCTGCATACAGATTTCTCAGGAGGCAGGTAAGGTGGTCTGGTATTCCTATCTCTTTCAGAATTTTCCAGTTTGTTGTGATCCACAGTCAAAGGTTTTGGCATAGTCAATAAAACAGAAGTAGATGTTTTTCTGGAACTCTCTTGCTTTTTCTATGATTCAGTGGATGTTGGCAATTTGATTTCTGGTTCCTCTGCCTTTTCTAAATCGAGCTTGAACATCTGAAAGTTCATGGTTCACACACTGTTGAAGCCTCACTTGGAGAATTTTGAGCATTACTTTTCAAGCATGTGATATGAGTGCAATTGTGTGGTAGTTTGAGCATTCCTTGGGATTGGAATGAAAACTGACCTTTTCCAGTCCTGTGACCACTGCTGAGTTTTCCAATTTTGCTGGTATATTGAGTGCAACACTTTCACAGCAACATCTTTTGGGATTTGAAATAGCTCAACTGGAATTCCATCACCTCCACTACCTTTGTTCATAGTGATGGTTCCTAAGGCCTATTTGACTTTGCATTCCAGGATGTCTGGCTCTAGGTGAGTGATCACACCATTGTGGTTATCTGGGTCATGAAGATCTTTTTTGTATAGTTCTTCTGTGCATTCTTGCCACCTCTTCTTAATATCTTCTGCTTCTGTTAGGTCCATAACACTTCTGTTCTTTATTATGCCCATCTTTTCATGAAATTTTCCCTTAGTATCTCTAATTTTCTTGAAGAGATCTCTAGCCTTTCCCATTCTATGTTGTCCTCTATTTCTTTGCATTGATCACTTAGGCTTTCTTATCTCTCCTTGATATTCTTTGGAACTCTGCATTCAGATGGGTATATCTTACCTTTTCTCCTTGCCTTTAGCTTTTTTTGATCTACACTTTATCACTGTCCAATGTCTGAATAAATTGTATAGACCATTAATTACAGCAAATGTATTCATGCAACCAACAGCACTGATTGATCCTCTATTATGTACCAGAGACTATGGTATCTATTTAAGATATAACAGTAAGAGAAAATAAACATGACCTCTACCTTTAGTGAAATTACAGCCTATTGCAGGAGGAACACATTAATAAAATGATCACTCAAGTTAATTTCAAATCACAAGTATATGTTCTGTATAAAGGCACAAAGATAATAGTAAATTTCTTGTTAAAACCAAACCTATTAAAAAAAAAAAAAAACAGGTCAACATCACTAAAGTACTGAAAGAAAAATTCCTAGGAATTCCATACCTAGCAAAAACATCTTTCAAATATGAAAGTGAAATAGTTACATTATATGTAAATGGTCAAAACATCCCAATTAAAAGGCAGAGAGTTTTAGATTGGCATAAAAACCATGCTGCCCACTCAGAAAAGCACTTTAAATATAAAGGCACAAGTACATTATAAGTAAAAGGATGGAAAAAGATGTTCTATGTTAATGACAGTCAAAAGAAGACTAGAGTGATGATGTTAATATCAGACAGTGCTCATTTCAGAGCAAAAAGTATTGTCAGGGATAAAGAAGGTCACCTAATAATAAAGGGTTAGAATAAAATTTGAAACAATTAATTAATATGACATAAGATCCTTAAATTTTTATGTACCCAAATTACAGACTTTTGAAATATATGAAGTAACAATTGATAGAACTTCATGGGGAAATAGATATACCCACAAGTATAGAGGGAGATTTCAGATTTCCTCTCTCAGTAATGACAGCAGAAGTAAAGAGAACAGCAGCAAGGACACAGCAACCTGAACACCACGGCCACCTGACTTCATCCGTTCTTACATAACAGTCTGCCTGGTAACAGAATACACGTTCTTTTTGAGGACATCTAAACACTTACCATGAAAGACCATATACTAGATCATAAAATAAGTTTCAACAAATGTTAAAGGATTTAAGTCACAGAAATAATGTGTGCTGACCACAGTGAAATTGAGTTATAAGTCAATAATATATATACACCTGCCTGCAAAATGTTCAAACACTTTGAAATATAATGCATTCCTGAGCAGCACGAGTCATTCAAGAAATCAGGAAGTTAGACCACATTCTGAACTTAATGAAAATGAAAAGATATATGAGAATATGTGGGATGCTGCTAAAGCAGAAGTTAAGGGGATATTTTTAACACTATATTCGTGTAGAATGAAATAAAAAAATCCAATTTCATCCCATGAGCAAGAGGAAGCTACTCAATAGTCTAAGCAGGGGAATGACATAATGAGATTTCAGTTGTTTACATGCCATTCTGTCCAGCACTAAAACATATGAGGCAACCAGAACTCTCACCCACTGCTCTGGGAGTAAAACATTGTTCAATCACTTTGAAATAAAGAGTGGTAGTTTCTTATGAAACTAAAAAATACACAACTTTGCTCCAGTAATTCTGCTCATAATTACTTACTGAAAAGAAACAAAGGTTCAGTCATGTCCAACTCTGTGACACCACAGACTGCAGCCTGCCAGGCTCCTCTGTCCATGTGACTTCCCAGGCAAGATACTGGAGTGAGTAGCCATTTCTTTCTCCAGTGGGTCTTCCTGACCAAGGGTCGAACCCATGTCTCCTGCTTGGCAGGTGGATTCTTTACCACTGAGCCACCAGAAACAAAAACAGGTATGTGTGTGTGTGTGTGTATATATATATATTCATAAAAGCTCTATTCCTAATAGCCAAAGTTATAAATGATGTTACCAAACCACATGCAAAACAATAAAACTGAACAATTTTCTTACACTACTCAAAAAATTAACTCAAAATGGGTTGAATATTTACATATAAGACCTGAAAGACCTGAGGCCATAAAATTCCTAGATGAAAACATAGGAAACAAATTCCTTGCCATGGGTCTTGGCAATGATCTTTTTGGCTATGACACCTAAAGCACAAGCAACAAAATAAAAAATAAACAAGTTGGACTATATCAAACTAAAGGTTTCTGCACAACAAAAGAAACAGTCAACTTGAAAAGGTAACCTACTGAGTGGGAGAAAATATTTGTAAATCATATATCTGATAAAGGGCTAATACCCAAAATTTGTAAAGACCTGATAAAACTCAATAGCGAACAAGCAATCCAAATGACAAATGAATTCAAATTAAATGAACAAAGGACCTGAATAGACATTTTTTCCCAAAGAAGATATTCAAATGGACAAGAGATATGTGAACAGATAGTCAACATCACTGACCACCAGGGAATGAAAATAAAAACCACAATAAGGTACCACTCCACACCTGTTAGAATAGCTACCATTAAACAAACAGAGATAACAAATGCTGGCAGGGATGTGGATAAAAGGGAATCTTGGTTCACTTCTGGCGGGACTGTAAATTGGTTCCATCACTATGGAACAGTATGAAGGGTCCTCAAAAAATTAAATATAGAATTATCATAAGATCCAGCATACCACTTATGGGTATATATCCAAAGGAAATGATATCACTCTGTCAAAGATATATAGATATATATAGATATATATAGATAGATAGATATCTACACATATCACACATACACACACACATATATACCATAATAAGAAGAAAAATCTTTCTTTAAAAAGAAGGAAATCCTACCATTTGCTACAGCATGAAGGGACCTTGAGGGCATTATGCTAAGCGAAATAAATCAGACAGAGATATATACTGTATGATCTCACTTAAATATGGAATCTAAAAACCCTTACAAACTCATAGAGAAAGAGATCAGATTTGAGGTTACTGGAGGCAGGGGTGGGACTGGGGGTAGAAGGAAGGGGGTCAAAAGTCACAAGCTTGCAGTTATAAGCAAGTCCTGGGATGAACATACAGGAACACAAGTGTGAGGTACACTGGGAAGCTGCTGAGATCGTAGATCCCAAAAGTTCTCATCACAAGAAAAAGGTTTTTTTCTTTCTCTCATTTTTTCTTGTATCTGCATCAAATGATCCACTTGGCTGGGGCTGAAGGTGGTCTTTCACCTGTCATGCAAGCCCTTGAGGACCTCCAGGTCTACCAGGGATGCCTCTGAGGTCCAGTGTCACATAAGCACTGACAGCAGTGGGCCTGGGGTTAAGCACTGAGGCTGTAACTGCAGCTCCACATTTGGTACCCTGCAACTATTAAGGATAAATGTGCCCTTTTCTTAAAGAAGAAAAAGTAAATAAAACCACACCTCCTTCTGCAGGTCATTAGGTGGAAGGCTGGATTCTGCTGTCTCTCTCCATCCCTGGGTGCCAGGACCAGGAGCTCCCAGACATGGCAAAGAGCACCGCATCTTGTGTTTTCCCCACATGCCAAGGGGTGTCTGATTGGAGAATCGGGGCCTGGGGGGCCCCACATCAGAAAGTACCAGGCAGTGTGCACATTGGGTGAGTCTGACTCCTGGAACTCCCCGGCACATGACCCCTGGCCCAGGCATGGGAAGGGGCCAGCCACAGCACCAGGTGCCAGGTGCTGGGAAAACTAGTCTGCAAGGTGCCGGAGGGGGAGCTGAGGGACTCTGCCTGCCTCCTGCCCTTCCTCCTCGCCCCTGCTGTCTCTCCCTTTACCCCTTTAACCCCTCCCCGTTGAAGCCCTGATAGCATCCATCCTTAGGGCTTTGGAACGCTTAGTTAAGGACCGCCTGGAACACCGGCAGCGCCCCCAGGATCACACATTACAGGTAAAGTGTTGTCCCTCAGTCGTGTCCGACTCTGCAACCCCACGGACTGCAGCCCTCCAGGCTCCTCTGTCCATGGGGTTCTCCAGGCAAGAAGACTGGAGTGGGTGGCCATTTCTCCATTACAGGTAGGTCTATCACATCAGCTGCCTTCTGGCTCTTTGCCTCTTGCATCAGACTCTCAACGTCCTATTTTGAAACTCGCTGCTTGGCCTGCAAAGTCCACGTCAGCCACTTCCCTTCTTTACTGGACTCAGAAAAACACTTTCCTGAGCGCCACCTTGACATCCTTGTTCCGCAGTGAGTAGATGAGGGGGTTCAGGGTGGGGCTGACGACTGTGTACAGCATGGCGACAACTTTGCCGTTTTCCAAGGAGGAGCCGGACCCCGGGAGGATGTAAGTGTAGATGACGGTGGAGTAGTACAAGGTGACCACCAGGAGGTGGGAGGAGCAGGTGGAGAAGGCGCGCTGCTTGCCCGCCGCCAAGCGCACGCGCAGGATGCTGGCGACGATGCAGCAGCAGGACGCCACGGTGAGCAGGAAGTTGACCACCCCGAAGTAGACGTCCGCGACTACTATCATGACGTTGTTCAGCGTGGTTGGGCTGCAGGAAAGCCGCAGCAGCGTGGGGACTTCACAGAGAAAATGCTGGATCTGATTGGGGCCGCAGAATGTCAGCCTTGTCATCAGGCCTGTGTGCACGGACTTGCTGATCGCACTAACTGCCCACACGCTGCCGGCCAGCAGGGCGCAGACAGGCCGGCCCATCCACGTGCTGTAGTGCAGCGGGCGGCAGATGGCCACGTAGCGGTCATAGGCCATGACCGTCAGCAGCAGCAACTCGGCCCCCAGAAACCAGGTCAGGAAGAAGAGCTGAGTCAGGCATCCCTGATAGGAAATGGTGCCACCCTTGACCGCCAGGTTCTCCAGCAATTTGGGGAGAACTGTAGACGTGCAGACGATGTCTAAAACGGCCAGGTTGGTGAGAAAGAAGTACATTGGGGTATGGAGGCCTGGGTACAGGCTGATGGCCGTGACAATGAGGGTGTTCCCTGCAAGAGCCCCCAGAAAAAGAAGGAGGAACAAGACCAGGAAGAGACCCCGGAGCCCAGGCTCCTCTGAGAAACTCTGCAGGGCAAATTCCTCCACAGCTGAGCGGTTGTGTGTGTCCATGCCGTGGTCGAGCCCTTGCAGCCTCTGGGACACAGCCGACCTGGCACAGGGAGACATGGGGGGGGGGGGGGGTGGGCAGTGCTGCGGGAAGCACATAATTAAGGTATCAGCCAAGGTCCCAGCACCCAGGGAGACATTCAGGGAAGGTACTCCACTCTGCCCCCTGGTGGCCCCCATCATCCCCACAGACACCCCATCTCACGACCGCCTCCATCCCTCCCTGGACCACGCAAAAGGGAAGTCTGAGTCCTCCTTGCTTTGGTTTTGAACACTTCCTGCAGCATCCAGAGTCGTGGAAGCTCTCTATTGCATGTGTGCTGGGCCCACCACAGTGTGGGGTAGTCCCCATCAAGCCCGGCACAGAACTCCAGATTCCCAAAAGGAAAACTCAGTCAACTGGGTCAGGGCTTAGGGAAGGGAGGAAAGTTTTACCCTTGCCAGCTGCAAAGTGGGTGCTCACAGGGGAGTACAGGGTCTTGGAGGGGAATGAGCGGCCGAGGGCACAAAGGCGCTAGCTCTTTGGGGAAGGTCACCCTCAGCTGTTGGAGTCAGCTGTGGACGGATCTGGCCACAGCCCATTAGTTGCAATCGCAGCTGCCCAGCCCTGCCTGGGCTACTCCCGGCTGCGCCCTCAGGTAAGGCAGACTCAGTGAGACCGAGGAGTCTGTGTCATCAGGGCTCGTGGTTCTGACTCCATCCCTCACTCCCCACCTGGGTGAGGGGCAGGCTGGACTGGGGGCCGGGACACAGGAAGGAAGGACACACACAGGTCAACATGGCCACAAGACCCCCAGCTTTTACGCTAACCCAGCTCCGTGGCCTCCCCCACAGCCTAGCAACCTGTCCCCCAGCCCTCCGGGACCACCGGGCCTCCCTGAGTCCAGCTCAGTTGAAGAGACCATCTTTCTTGTGCCTGTGAGCAGTTAGATCAATGTGCTCAGGGGAAGGGAGGCCACCGTGCCTGCCTCCCTGTTGCCAGCCCCAGGCAGCCCCAGAGGAAGTTATGACCTGCCCTGGGGGTTTAGGAGGGCTGAACCCTAACCCTAGCTGGAAACAAGTGTCAACAACACAGGAAGGCTTGTCATTCCTGTGGAATACAAGCAAAGACATGTGGTTTGCAGATGTGTGTCCTCAGCCGTAATCCGTGGTGAAGCTCCAGGGCAGGGAGGGTGCTGGCCACCCAGGGGGCCGCGCCAGCCACTCCGCTAGCCCTTTCACCCTCACTGCTCCCACCCCTGCAGAGCTGAGGGGCTGCTGGGGTGTGGGACGGGTTCCCGCTGCTGGTCACTGCGGGCCCTGTCCAGTGCCACACACCACACACACCCCCTCTTAGCAGTCACCCGCCATTTGTAGGCATGAGCCCCCAAAGCCCCGCTGGCTGCACAGCTGAGCCGCCTGTGTCCCCTCTGGCCATGCTGGCTGGCTGCCCACCGAGCTTCACCCCTGATTCCCGGAACCCCAGCTGGGCCAGGGGCCTCAGGACCTTGTTTCTCTTAAAGAGCTCGACCTGTTTAGAAACCTAGCCACACTGCTGGGTTCCTTCCTCCTACCCATCTGGGACAAAGATAGGTCACAGACAAGCAGGTGTGCTGCAGGTTCCTGGAATGTTAGTTTCAGGCTGGGGTGGTGAAAGACAAGCAAAGCAATTTTGGCATCATTTTTTCCACAATAAAATAGGTCAGGACAAAAACAAATCTGTCTTTTGCAGAAACATCAAAATGAAAACTAGGGAAGGTGGTCCCAAAGGCATGAAGAGACAAGGACAGAGAGTTACTCACTGTGAATGTCCGTGATGATCCTCTGCTCAGCTCCTGTCCTAAAGAGACGACGTTTACATTTTCACGGAAAAATACAAGAAATTCTTCCTCTGGTGGAAGACTAGACGTAACCTGAAGCCCATCTCCCAGTTCAGTGACTCCTTTGTCTGCTGCTGACCTTTAAAAAGAGTCCGTCCCCTCAGGTGGATGCTGAGGCTCGAGGGAGCGAGGAGCACCACCAGCCACATCTCTCAGGGAGCAATTACCCCTCCTGCAGGCAAACGAGGGCCTCTGTGGGCACAGTCCCCAAGCTGAGCAGAACCAGGACCCCAGTGGGCACAGAGAAGGGCCAGGGTGCCTGGTGTCACAGGGGTGGGGCTCGGGGCAGCAGGGCTCAGTGTGAACACAGCGTTAGCTGGCGGCTTCTCTGCCAAGGGTCTCTCCCATGAGAGACAGGAGCTGTGTACAGCCAGAGCCTGTGAGGACGATGGGTTTCATCTTAAATAGATTTAATTTTTAAAACAGTTTTCAGATTTCAGCACAGGGAGCTCCCTTAAGCACCCGCGCGGTTTCCCTGGATGTTTAAGCCTCGCTTTCGTGTGATGTACCTGTTACATTAGTGACCCACACTGACGTCATCAGCCGGAGTCCAGTTCATCCAGACTGCACTGCTTTTCACTCAGCGTCCTTCTTCTGTCCCAGGAGCTCATCAGGACACATGACATTTAGGGTTCTCTTGGCTGACAGTGTCTCAGACTTTCCTAGTTTTGGTGACCTTGGCAGTTTTGAGGGGTGCTGACCAGGCATTTTATAGACGTTCCACTGTTGGGACTTTGCTGCTTTTCTTGTGATCAGACTAGGGTGAAGGGTTTGGGAGGAGATCACAGAAGTGAGGAGCCATCCTCAACACGTCATATCAGAAGACATACTATCAACTAGACTTTCACCGCTGATATCGGCCTTGACAAGATGTCTGTGGCTTCTGGAAAGACAAAAAGCAAGTATCATTTCAAGAAGCCACTTTTAAAAGGCTGAGGTTGACAACTGCAGTGCCAGCAAATATGTAGGAAGCAGCTGTTTCCTGAGCCTGGGTAACAAACAGGGTCAAGAGGGAAGCAGAGGAAGGTGTGACCCCTACCCGCCTCAGTGCCCACCCAGCACCCAGGACCTCGGCTGCAGGCAGAGCCCAGCTGGAGGAAGCCCTGTGCTCCTCCCCCAGCCAGAGTCCCTCACCCACCCTTCATCAGTGCCTTCTTCACCACCTTCCCCTTGGACAGAGAGCAATTGGCCCAGAAGCTCACAGAACACATCTAGAAAGCAATCTCAGAGGTTTTAACCATTATTAAAATATTATTTTCACAGAAACATAACAGACAATATTAAAATCTGTATGGGCCAAAAAAGACCCAGAATAGCCAAAGCTGTCTTGAGAAAGAATTAAAAATCTGGAGGCTTAACACTTTCTAATTTCAATCTATATTACCAAGATACAGTAATCAAAAGAGTATGGTATTGGCATAAAAACAAGTATAAATATCAGTGGAACTAAATAGAGAGCCCAGAAATAAGCTCACACAAAATGGTCAATTAATTTATGACAAAGGATCCAAGAATATATAATGAGGAAAGGACAGTCTCTTTGATAAATGGTATTGGAAAACTAGGCAGCCACATTCAAAAGAATAAAACTACTTTACACCATATGCAAAAATTAACTCAAAATACATTAAAGACTTGAATATAAGATCAAAAACCATGGAATTTCTAGAGGACAACATGGGCTAAAAACCCCTTGACATCAGTCTTGGCAATCGTTTTATGGATGTGTCACCAAAAGGGAACAAGAGCAAAAATAAACAAGTGAGATTACGTCAAACTAAAAAGTTTCTGCACAGCAAAAGTAACCATCAACAAAAGGAAAAGGCAACCTACTGAATGGGAAAACATATTTTCAAAGCATATATCCAATAAGGTATTTAAATATCCAAAATATATTTTTGAAAAAACTCCTACAACACAGTTCAGTTGCTCAATTGTGTCCAACTCTTTGCAACCCCATGGACTGCAGCATGCCAGGCTTTGCTGTGCATCACCAACTCCCAGATCTTGCTCAAACTCATGTCATCCAACCATCTCATCTTCTGTCATCTCTTTCTCCTCTCGCCTTCAACCTTTCCCAGCATCAGGGTCTTTTCAAATGAGTCAGTTCTTCACATCAGATGGAAAAAGCATTGGTGCTTCAACTTCAGCATCAGTCCTTCCAATGAATATTCAGGACTGATTTCCTTTAGGATTGACTGGTTGGATCTCCTTGCAGTTCAAGGGACTCTCAAGAATCTTCTCCAACACCACAGTTCAAAAGTATCAATTCTTCAGCGCTCAGCTTTCTTTATGGCCCAACTCTCATATACAAACATGACTACTGGAAAAATCATAGCTTTGACTAGATGGACCTTTGTTGGCAAAGTAATATGTCTGCTTTTTAATACGCTGTCTAGGTTGGTCATAGCTTTCTCCCAAGGAGCAAGTGTCTTTTATTTCATGGTTGCACTCACTGTCTGCAGTGATGCTGGAGCCCAAAAATAAAGTCTGTCACTGTTTCCATTGTTTTCCCATCTATTTGCCGTGAAGTGATGGGACTGGATGCCATGATCTTCATTTTTTGAATGTTGAATTTTAAGCCAAGTTTTTCACTCTCCTCTTTCACTTTCATCGAGAGGCTCTTCAGTTCCTCTTTGCTTTCTGCCATAAGGGTGGTGTCATCTGCATATCTGAGGTTATTGATATTTCTCCCAGCAATCTTAATTCCAGCTTGTGCTTCATCCAGCCCTGCATTTCACATAATGTACTCTGCACATAAGTTAAATAAGGAGGGTGATAATACACAGCCTTGACGTGCTCCTTTCCCAATTTGGAACCAGTTCATTTTTCCATGTCCAGTTCTAACTGTTGCTTCTTGACCTGCATACAGATTTCTCAGGAGGCAGGTAAGGTGGTCTGGTATTCCCATCTCTTGAAGAATTTTCCACAGTTTGTTGTGGTCTACAGAGTCCAAGGCTTTGGCATAGTCAATAAAACAGAAGTAGACATTTTTTCTGGAACTCTCTTGCTTCTTCTATGATCCAGCAGATGTTGGATCACAGAATTTGATCTCTGGTTCCTGTGCCTTTTCTAAATCCAGCTTGAACATCTAGAAGTTTTCATGTACTGTTGAAGCCTCACTTGGAGAATTTTGAGCATTACTTTGCTAATGTGTGAGATGAATACAATTGTGCAGTAGTTTCAGCATTCTTTGGGATTGCCTTTCTTTGGGATTGGAATGAAAACTGGCCTCTTCCACTCCTGTAGCCACTGCTGAGTTTTCCAAATTTGCTGGCATATTGAGTGCAGCACTTTCACAGCATCATCTTTTAGGACTTGAAATACCTCAGCTCGAATTCCATCACCTCCACTAGCTTTGTTCGTAGTGATGCTTCCTAAGGCCCACTTGACTTTACATTCCAGGATGTCTGGCTCTAGGTGAGTGATCACACCATTGTGATTATCTGGGTCATGAAGATATTTTTTGTATAGTTCTTCTTTGTATTCTTGCCACCTCTTCTTAATATCTTCTGCTTCTATTAGGTCCATACCATTTCTGTTGTTTATTGTGCCCATCTTTGCATGAAATGTTCCCTTGGTATCTCTAATTTTCTTGAAATGATCTCTAGTCTTTCCTATTCTATTGTTTTCCTCTATTTCTTTGCACTGATCACTGAGGAAGGCTTTCTTATCTCTCCTAGCTATGCTTTGGAACTCTGCATTCAGATGGGTATATCTTTCCTTTTCTTCTTTGCTTTTAGCTTCTCTAGAACTGTTTAGTTCTTCCTACAACTCAATAGCAAACAAGTCAATTTAAAAATGGGCAGAAGATTTGAATAGACATTTTTTTTCCAAAGATGACATACAGTGGCCAACAGATCCATAAATCATTAATCAAAACCACAATGAGATTTGTATGGAAATACAAAAAAACCTCGAATAGCCAAAGCAATCTTGAGAAAGAAGAATGGAACTGGAGGAATCAACCTGCCTGACTTCAGGCTCTACTACAAAGCCACAGTCATCAAGACAGTATGGTACTGGCACAAAGACAGAAATATAGATCAGTGGAACAGAATAGAAAGCCCAGAGATAAATCCACATACCTATGGACACCTTATATTCGACAAAGGAGGCAAGGATGTACAATGGAAAGAAGACAACCTCTTTAACAAGTGGTGCTGGGAAAACTGGTCAACCACTTGTAAAAGAATGAAACTAGAACACTTTCTAACACCATACACATAAATAAACTCAAAATGGATTAAAGATCTAAATGTAAGACCAGAAACTATAAAACTCCTAGAGGAGAACATAGGCAAAACACTCTCCGACATAAATCACAGCAGGGTCCTCTATGACCCACCTCCCAGAATGTTGGAAATAAAAGCAAAAATAAACAAATGGGACCTACTTAAACTTAAAAGCTTTTGCACAACAAAGGAAACTATAAGCAAGGTGAAAAGGCAGCCTTCAGAATGGGAGAAAATAATAGCAAATGAAGCAATAGACAAAGGATTAATCTCAAAAATATACAAGCAACTCCTGCAGCTCAATTCCAGAAAAATAAATGACCCAATCAAAAAATGGGCCAAAGAACTAAACAGACATTTCTCCAAAGAAGACATACTGATGGCTAACAAACACATGAAAAGATGCTCAACATCACTCATTATCAGAGAAATGCAAATCAAAACCTCAATGAGGTACCATTACATGCCAGTCAGAATGACTGCTATCCAAAAGTCTACAAGCAGTAAATGCTGGAGAGGGTGTGGAGAAAAGGGAACCCTCTTACACTGTTGGTGGGAATGCAAACTAGTACAGCCACTATGGAGAACAGTGTGGAGATTCCTTAAAAAACTGGAACTAGAACTGCCATATGACCCAGCAATCCCATTCCTGGGCATACACACCGAGGAAACCAGATCTGAGACACATGTACCCCAGTGTTAATCGCAGCACTGTTTGTAATAGCCAGGACATGGAAGCAACCTAGATGCCCATCAGCAGATGAATGGATAAGAAAGCTATGGTACATATACACAATGGAATATTACTCAGCCATTAAAAAGAATTCATTTGAATCAGTTCTAATGAAGTGGATGAAACTGGAGCCCATTACACAGAGTGAAGTAAGCCAGAAAGAAAAACACCAATACAGTATACTAACGCATATATATGGAATTTAGAAAGATGGTAACGATAACCCTATATGCAAGACAGAAAAAGGGACAGAGATGTGTAGGACAGACTTTTGGACTCTGTGGGAGAAGGCGAGGGTGGGATGATCTGAGAGAACAGCATTGAAACAAGTATACTATCAAGTGTGAAACAGATCACCAGCCCAGATTGGATGCATGAGACAAGTGCTCGGGGCTGGTGCACTGGGAAGACCCAGAGGGATGGGATGGGGAGGAAGGCGGGAGGGGGGATCGGGATGGGGAACACATGTAAATCCATGGCTGATTCATGTCAATGCATGGCAAAAGCCACTACAATATTTTAAAGTAATTAGCCTCCAACTAATAAAAATAATTGGGGGGGAAAAAAAACCACAATGAGTTATCACCAAACACCAGCTAAAGTAACTACTGTGAAAAAGGCAAAAAATAACAAGTATTGGTGAGGATGCAGAGAAAAGGGAATTCTGGTACACCATTGGTGTAAATGTAAACTGGTACAGCCACTGTGAAAGAGTATGGAGTTTCCTCAAAAATTAAAGATAAAGCTACTATATGGTCCATCAATTCCACTTCTGTGTATTTCTCTGAAGAAAATGAAAACATTAACTCAAAAAAATACATGCACTCCAATGTTCATAGCTGCATTATTTACAACAGCCAAGACATGGAAACAATGTAAGTGTTTATCAGTGGATAAATGATACACACACACAGACACACAATGGAATATTATTCTACCATAAAAAAGAAGATCTTGCCATTTGTAACAACAAAGGTAGACCTTGGGAGTATTATGCTAATGAAATAAGTTAGACAAAGACAAATAACATGACCTCACAGGTCCAGTCTTGAAAAGAGAAAGTTCTTGGATACAGAAACAGAATGGTGGTTGCCAGATGTGGGACAAAGATGGGGGGAGCAACATTGGCAAAAAGCACAAAGTTCTAGTTATAAATGGATCATAGATATAATATACAGCAACTATAGTTAGTAATACTAAATTTCATGTTTGAAAGTTGTGGAAAAAAAATCATAAAAGATCTCATCATGAGAAAATGTAACTATGTTATATGACAGATGTCAACTAGACCTACTGTGGTGATCATCTTCAGTTCAGTTCAGTTCAGTCACTCAGTTGTGTCCGACTCTTTGCGACCCCATGAATCGCAGCATGCCAGGCCTCCCTGTTCATCACAAATTCCCGGAGTTTAGTCAAACTCAGGCCCATCGAGTCAGTGATGCCATCCAGCCATCTCATCCTCTTATCGTCCCCTTCTCCTCCTGCCCCCAATCCCTCCCAGCATCAGGGTCTTTTCCAATGAGTCAACTCTTTGCATGAGGTGGCCAAAGTATTGAAGTTTCAGCTTCAGCATCAGTCCTTCCAATGAACACCCATGACTTATGTCCTTCAGGATGGACTGGTTGGATCTCCTTGCAGTCGAAGGGACTCTCAGAGTCTTCTCCAACACCACAGTTCAAAAGCATCAATTTTTCGGCGCTCAGCTTTCTTCACAGTCCAACTCTCACATCCATACCTGACCACTGGAAAAACCACAGCCTTGACCAGATGGACCTTTGTTGGCAAAGTAATGTCTCTGCTTTTTAATATGCTGTCTAGGTTGGCGATCATCTTACAGTGTGTACAAATATTGAATCACGTTGTATATCTGAAACTAATATAATGCTACATGCCAATTGTACCACAATAAAAATTTATTTTATAAAATTCACAAATAAAAAAATTACTATAGATACTAATGTAGACTGTGGATTTTGAGTGATAATGATGTGTCAGTGTAGGTTCATCCATTTTAATGACTGCACCACTCTGGAGGGATGTTGACAGTGGGGGTGGTGTGAGGGGGGTAGGAGGTACATGATAAATCTCTGACTTCCTGACCAATTCTGTTGTGAGCCTGAAAGTGCTTTAAAAAATAAAGTCAATTTTTTAATTTTTTTTATTGAAGGATAATTACTTTACAGAATTTTGTTGTTTTCTATCAAACCTCAACTTGAATCAGCCACAGCCACAAGGGATATTACATACATCCCCTCCCTTTTGAGCCTCCCTCCCATCTCCTGCCCCATCCCACCCCTCTAGACTGATACAGAGCCCCTGTCCGAGTTTCCTGTGCCATACAGCAAATTCCCGTTG
The DNA here is from genome assembly GCF_033118175.1 of Dama dama. Taxonomy (NCBI): domain Eukaryota; kingdom Metazoa; phylum Chordata; class Mammalia; order Artiodactyla; family Cervidae; genus Dama; species Dama dama. The sequence goes on along the minus strand of NC_083695.1, from coordinate 97,136,040 downwards.
GCTATCTATTTTACATACGGTGATGCAAGTTTCCATGTTACTCTTTCCATACATCTCACCCTCTCCCCATGTCCATAAGTCTATTTTCTACGTCTTTTTCTCCATTGCTGCCCTGTAAATAAATTCTTCAGTATCATTTTTCTGGATTCCATATATATGCATTAGAATATGATATTTATCTTTCTCTTTCTGACTCACTTCACTCTGTATAATAGGCTCTAGGTTCATCCACCTCGTCAGAACTGACTCAAATGAGTTCCTTTTTATGGCTGAGTTATATTCCATTGTGTATATGTACCACAAGTTCTTTATCCATTCATCTGTCGATGGACACCTAGGTTGCTTCCATGTTCTAGCTATTATAAATAGTGCTACAATGAACAATGCGATACACGTATCTTTTTCAATTTTGGTTTCCTCAGGGTATATGCATAGGTGTGAGATTGCTGTGTCATATGGTGGTTTTATTCCTAGTTGTTTAAGGAATCTTCATACTGTCTTCCATAGTGGCTGTATCAATTTACATTCCCACCAAGAATGCAAGAGTGTTCCCTTTTCTCCATACCCTCTCCAGCATTTATTGTTTGCAGACTTTTTGATGATGGCCATTCTGGCCAGTGTGAGGTGATATCTCATTGTAGTTTTGATTTGCATTTCTCTAATAATGAGCAACGTTGAGCATCTTTTCATGTGTTCGTTAGCCAAACACATTTTCGTGTGTTTGTTAGTCTTCTTTGGAGAAATGTCTGTTTAAGTCTTTGTCCCACTTTTTGATTGGGTTTTTGGTTTTGCTGGCATTGAGTTGTATGAGCTGCTTGTATATTTTGGAAATTAATCCTTTGTCGGTTGTTTCATTTGCTATTATTTTCTCCCATTCTGAAGGTTGTCTTTTCACCTTGCTTATAGTTTCCTTTGCTGTGAAAAAGCTTTTAAGTTTAATCAGGCCCCACTTGTTTACTTTTGTTTTTATTTCCATTACTCTAAGAGGTAGATCATAGAGGATCTTGCTTTATGTCAGAGAGTGTTCTGCCTATGTTTTCCTCTAAGAGTTTTATAGTTTCTGGTCTTACATTTAGGTCTTTAATCCATTTTGAGTTTATCTCTGTGTATGGTGTTAGGAAGTGTTCTAATTTCATTCTTTTACACGTAGCTGTCCTGTTTTCCCAGCACCATTTATTGAAGAGGCCATTTTTGCCCCATTGCATATTCTTGCCTCCTTTGTCAAAACTAAGGTATCCAAGGGTGCATGGGTTTATTTCTGGGCTTTCTATCTTGTTCCATTGATCTATATTTCTGTTTTTGTGCCAGTACCATACTGTCTTGATGACTGTAGCTTTGTAGTATAACCTGAAGTCAGGAAGGTTGATTCTCCCAACTCCATTCTTCTGTCTTAGGACTGCTTTGGCTATTCGGGGTCTTTTGTGTTTCCATATGAATTGTGAAATTTTTTGTTCTAGTTCTGTGGAAAATGCCATTGGTAATTTGATAGGGGCCACACTGAATCTGTAGACTGCATTTGATAGTATAGTCATTTCCACAATATTGATTCTTCCTGCCCAGGAACATGGGATATCTCTCCATCTGTTTATGTCATCTTTGATTTCTTTCATTAGTGTCTTATAATTTTCTGGGTACAGTTCTTTTGTCTCCTTAGGTAAGTTTATTCCTAGATACTTAATTATTTTTGTTGCAATGGTGAATGGGATTGATTCCTTAATTTCTCTTTTTGATTTTTCATTGTTAGTATATAGAAATGCAAGTGACTTCTGTGTATTGATTTTGTATCCTGCAACTTTGCTAAATTCACTGATTAGCTCTAGTAATTTTCTGATACTATCTTTAGGGTTTTCTATGTATAGTAGTATCATGTCATCTGCGAACAGTGACAGCTTCACTTCTTTTCTGATATGGGTTCATTTTATTTCTTTTCTTCTCTGATTGCTGTAGCTAGTACTTCCAGAACTACATTGAATAATAGTGGTGAAAGTGGACACCCTTGTCTTGTTCCTGATCTTAGGAGGAATATGTTCAGTTTTTCACCATTGAGAATAATGTTTGCCGTAGGCTTATCATATATGGCCTTTACTATGTTGAGGTAGGTTCCTTCTATGCCCATTTTTTGAAGAGTTTCAATCATAAATGCGTGCTGAATTTTGTCAAAGGCTTTTTCTGCATCTATTGAGATTATCATATGGCTTTTATCTTTCAATTTGTTAATATAGTGTATCAACTTGTTTGATTTGCATATATTGAAGAATCCTTGCATTCCTGGAATAAACCTAACTTGATCATGGTGTATGAGCTTTTTGACGTGTTGCTGAATTCTGTTTGCTAAAATTATGTTGAGGATTTTTGCATCTATGTTCATCAGTGATACTGGCCTGCAGTTTTCCTTTTTGGTGTTGTCTTTGTCTGGTTTTGGTATCAGGGTGATGGTAGCCTCGTAGAATGAGTTTGGAAGTGTTCCTTCCTCTGCAATTTTTTGAAAAAGTTTTAGAAAGATAGGCATTAGCTCTTCTCTAAATGTCTGATAGAATTCTCCTGTGAAGCCATCAGATCCTGGGCTTTTGTTTTTTGAGAAGTTTTTGATCACAGCTTCAATTTCAGTGCTTGTAATTGGGTTGTTCATAATTTCTATTTCTTCCTGGTTCAGTCTTGGAAGATTGAACTTTTCTAAGAATTGGTCCATTTCTTCCAGGTTATCCATTTTATTGCCATATAGTGTTCATAATAATCTCTTATAATCCTTTGTATTTCTGCATTGTCTATTGTAATCTTTCCTTTTTAATTTCTAATTTTGTTCATTTGATTCTTCTCTCTTTTCTTCTTGATGAGTATGGCTAAAGCCTTGTCAATTTTGTTTTATCTTCTTAAAGAACCAGCTTTTAGTTTTATTAATCTTTACTATTATTTCTTTCATTTCTTTTTCATTTATTTCTGCTCTGATCTTTATGATTTCTTTCCTTCTACTAATTTTGGTTTTTTTTTTCTTCTGCTTTTTCCAGTTGTCTTAGGTGTAAAGTTAGGTTGTCTACTTGATGTTTTTCTTGTTTCTTAAGGTAGGATTGTATTGCTATAAACTTCCCTTTTAGAACTGCTTTTGCTGCATTTTATAGGTTTTGAGTTGTTATGTTTTCATTGTCATTTGTTTCTAGAAATGTTTTTAATTCCCTTTTGATTTCTTCAGTAACCTGTTGGTTATTTAGCAACATGTTGTTTAATCTCCATGTGTTTGTGTTTCTTATAGTTTTTTTTTTCTTGTAATTGATATCTAGTCTTATAGCATTATGGTTAGAGAAGATGCCTGATACAATTTCAATTTTCTTAAATTTGCTGAGGTTTGATTTGTGACCCAAGATGTGGTCTCTCCTGGAGAATGCTCCATGTGCACTTAAGAAGAAGGTGTAGTCTTCTGCATTTGGATGGAATGCCCTGAAGATATCAGTGAGATTCACCTCATGTAATGTATCATTTAAGACTCATGTTTCCTTATTAATTTTCTGTTTTGATGATCTGTCCATTGGAGTGAGTGGAGTGTTAGTCTCCTACTGTTATTGTGTTACTGTCAACTTCTCCTTTTGTATCTGTTAGTGTTTGTCTTATGTATTGAGGTGCTCCTATGTTGGGTGCATAATTATTTACAATTGTTATTTCTTCCTTTTGGATTGATCCCTTGGTCGTTATGCAGTGTCCTTCCTTATCTCTTGTAATCTTCTTTAAGGTCTATTTTGTCTGATATGAGGCTTGCTACTCCAGCTTTCTTTTGCTTCCCATTTGCATGGAATATATTTTTCCATCCTCTCACTTTCAGTCTATATGTGTCTTTAGGTCTGAAGTGGGTTTCTTGTAGACAGCATATATATGTGTCTTGTTTTTGTATCCATTCAACCAGTCTGTGTCTTTTGGTTGGAGCATTTAATACATTTACATTTAAAGTTATTATTGATATATATGTTCCTATTGCCATTTTCTCAATTGTTTGCAGGTGATTTTGTAGATCTTTTTTCTTCTCTAGTAGTTCTTGACTATATAAGTCCCTTTAACATTTGTTGTAAAGCTGCTTTGGTGGTACTGAATTTTCTTAACTTTTGCTTGTCTGAAGAGCTTTTTATTTCTCCATCAATTTTGAATGAAATCCTTGCTGGGTACTGTAATCTTGGTTGTAGATTTTTCCCTTTCAATACTTTAAATATATCCTGCCATTCCCTTCTGGCCTGCAGAGTTTCTGCTGAAAGATCAGCTATTAAGAGTATGAGGTTTTCATTGTATGTTACTTGTTGCTTCTCCCTTGCTGCATTAAATATCTTTCTTTGTGTTTAGTCTTTGTTAGTTTGATTAGTATGTGTCTTGGCATGTTTCTCCTTGGATTTATCCTGTATGGGACTCATTGTGCCTCTTGGAGTTTATTGACTATTTCCTTTGCTGTGTTGGGGGAATTTTCAACTATAATCTCTTCAAAAATTTTCTCATACCCTTTCATTTTCTAGTCTTCCTCTGGGACCCCTACAATTCAAACGTTGGTGTGTTTGATATTGTCCCAGAGGTTTCTGAGAATATCTTCAGTTCTTTTCATTCTTTTTACTTCATCCTCCTCTTCAGAAGTTACTTCCACCATTCTATCTTCCAGCTCACTGATTCATTCTTCTGCTTCAGGTATTCTGCTATTGATTCCTTCTAGAGTATTTTTAATTTCAGTAATTGTTTTGTCACTGTATGTTTATTCTTTAATTCTTCTAAGTCTTTATTAATTGATTCTGTCATTTTCTCCATTTTGTTTTCAAGGTTTTTGATCATCTTTAGTATCATTATTCTGAATTCTTTTTCAGGTAGTTTGTCTATTTCCTCTTCCTCATTTATTTGGACTTCTGTTTTTATAGTTTGTTCCTCCATTTGTGTAGTATTTCTCTGCCTTTTCATTATTTTTTTTAATTTATTGTGCTTGAGGTCTCCTTTCCCCAGGCTTCAAGGTTGAATTCTTTATTCCTTTTGGTTTCTGCCCTCCTAAGTTTGGTCCAGTGGTTTGTGTAAGCTTTGTGTAGGGTGAGATTTGTGCTGAGTTTTTGTTTGTTTTTCCTCTGATGGGCAAGGTTAAGTGAGGTGGTAATCCTGTCTGCTAATCATTTGGTTTGTATTTTTGTTTGTTGTTTAGATGAGGTGTCCTGCACAGGGTGCTACTGGTAGCTGGGTGATGCCAGGTCTTGTACTCAACTGGTTTCCTTTGTGTGAGTTCTCACTATTTGATACTCCCTAGGGTTAGTTCTGGTCCCATCAATTCATGGCAAATAGATGGGGAAACAGTGGCAAACTTTATTTGGGGGGCTCCAAAATTACTGCAGATGGTGACTACAGTCATGAAATTAAAAGATCCTTGCTCCTTGGAAGAAAAGTTATGACCAACCTAGATAGCATATTAAAAAGCAGACACATTACTTTGCCAACAAAGGTCCATCTAGTCAAAGCTATGGTTTTTCCAATAGTCATGTATGGATATGAGAGTTGGGCTATCAAGAAAGCTGAGCGCCAAAGAATTGATGCTTTTCAACTGTGGTGTTGGAGAAGACTCTTGAGAGTCCCTTGGACCACAAGGCGATCCAACCAGTCCCTCCTAAAGGAAATAAGTTCTGAATATTCATTGGAAGAACTGATGCTGAAGCTGAAACTCCAATCCTTTGGCCACCTGATGCAAAGAACTGACACATTTGAAAAGACCCTGATGCTGGGAAAGATTGAAGGCAGAAGGAGAAGGGGACAACAGAGGATGAGATGGTTGGATGGCATCACTGACTCAATGGACATGTGTTTGAGCAAACTCCAGGGGATGGTGATGGACAAGGAGGCCTGGCATGCTGCAGTCCATGGGGTTGCAAAGAGTCAGACATGACTGAGTGGCTGAACTGAACTGAGGGTTGGTTCTCTGGTTGTCTAGGGTCTTGGAGTCAGTGCTCCCACTCAGGGCTTAATCTATCTCCAAAGACCAGCCTATGTTCAATCTACTATGAGGAATTTCACCTGAAATGAAAGGGCCTTTATTTGAGTTCCAAAAGCCAGTGTACAAGAACACAATGGAGATCTCTGGTTCAGAAGAAACTCTGTATTGTCTGCCACATGGACAGGCCTCCTTGGATTGCAACAGATGACTAGAGGGTCTGTCCTTGGAAGTGGTCAACAGAACTAATAAAGTCAATTTTTAAAAAAATGATAAACACAAACACTGAACTTAAGAAACATGAAAAATATCAAAAAGAAAGAAAGAAACTGAAAGGAAATAGGAGAGAGCATTTGATGGAGATAAAAAAGCAAAGCAGAAACAGTGATCACTGTGAGGCTTGCCTTCCACCATCGTCTGTCTGAGGAAACATCCTGATTCTCACTCAATCCAGGGAAACACAAATTAAAGCCACAATGGGACACAAATATACAGCTTAGAATAGCTGATGTTGAAAAGACTGACAACATCAAGTGTTGGAAAGGATGTGGAGCAATTTGAACTCTCACTTGTTGGTGGTGGGGGTGAAATCTAGTAGAACCACTTCGGAATAAGGTCTGTAAGTATCTTATAAAACTAAATATGTGCCAACTATATTTATGGTATATATTTATAAATACATACCATAAACATACACCCAAAAAGACTTGTACAAGAATTTTGGAATGGCTTTATTCATTCACCCAAAAAGCAAAAATAGCCCAGTAAGAAAACTGAGAAAACAAACCATTGTATAGTCATGTCATAGAAGGCTCCTCAGCAATATAAAGAAACAAATTTTAGATAAACACAACAACAGATCCCAAAAACATTATGCTAGGTGAAAGAAGCCTTACATCAAAGAGTATATGTTGTATGATTCCACTTTATGTGAAATTCTAGAAAATGCAAACTATCTTATTGTAGAAAAAATGAGAACTATGGTTCTGTCAGGGGAAGGTATGAGATCTTCCTGAGAATGAACATGAAAAGGCCCTCTGGAGGTGATGGTAACATTCCACAACTTGATAGGTATTAGGTTACACAGCTTTATGCATTTTCAAAGTTCAATGAATATGTAAGATTTTATTATATGCAAATTATACAACAAAAGAAAATTGAATTTTGAACTCTAGTTAACACATGTTGAGATACTTAGGAGGAAATATACTGAAATTTGTTATGTATTTTGAAATGCATCCAAAAAATATAAATTCATGGGTGAATAGACAGATGGATATAGAAGGTCTGACATCCTAATGTAAGTATGGAGTAGGTAACCATTCCCTTCTCCAAGGGACCTTCCTAACCCAGGGATCAAACCTGGGTCTCCTGCTTGCAGGCAGATTCTTACCATCTGAGCCACCGAGGAAGCCTCAGTCTCACTTTACTTCAAAGTAAGTGTAATTAAACATTAAAGACAAAATCTAACAGTGGATATATGGGTGTTTATTACAAATTCTTTCAACTCTGCTGTATGTTGAAATTTTCCACAATAAAATTTTGGGAAAAGACAAGTAAAAGCTCCAAAATATCTGGATATTTTTAAAATGTATGGAAACAAAGAAGAACTTGAAAGACAAAGTAATTTTGAAAAAGAAAAATGGAGCTAGAAGAATCAGACACCCTGACTTAAGACAATATTACAAAGCTACAGTAATAAAAACAGTATAGTATGGGTACAAAAACAGAAATATAGATCAGTGAAACAGGACAAGATTCCACAAATTAACTCACACCTATAGTCAACCAATCTATGGTAACAGAGAAAAGACATACCATGGAGAAAAGACAGTCTCTTCAGTAAGTTTTGCTGGGAAAACTGGAAAGCTACATGGAAAAGAATAAAATTAGAACATTCTCTAACACTATACACAAAAATAAACTTGAAATAGATCAAAGACTTAAATGTAAGGGTGGACATTATAAAACTTGTAGAGGAAAACATAGGCAGAGCACTTGACATAAATCACAGCAACATCTTTTTTGAATCACCTACCTTAGAGTAATGAAAATCAAAACAAAAATAAAAACGTGGCCTAGTTAAACTTAAGAGTTTCTACACAGCAAAGGAGATCATCAACAAAATGAAAAGACAATCAAAGAATGGGAGAAAATATTTGCAAATGATAAAGCCATTTGCAAGGGATTAATCTCCAAAATATACAGCTCAAAATCAAAAAATGGGAAGAAGATCTAAATAGACAGATCTCCAAAGAAGACATGAAAATGAAAGTGCTACTTTCTCAGTCTGCCTCTTTGCAACTTCATGGACTGCAGCCCGCCAGTCTCCTCTATCCATGGAATTTCTCAGGTAGGAATCCTAGAGTGAGTTGCCATTTCCTTCTCCAGCGGATCTTCCCAACCCGGGGATTGAACCCAGGTCTCCTGCATTGCAGGCAGATTGTTTACTGTCTGAACCAGCAGGGAGGCCTCATACAGATGGCCAAAAGGCACATGAAAAGATGCTCAATAGCACTATTAGAGAAATGCAAATCAAAACTACAATGAGATATCACCTCACACCAGTCAGAATGGCCATCATCAAAAGGTTTACAAACAATAAATGTTGAAGAGGGCGTGAAGAAAAAGGGAACCCTCCTACACGGTTGGTGGGAATGTAAACTGGTACTGCCACTGTGGAGGAGAGTATGTGCTCTCAGCATGTGTGTTTCAGTTATATCTGTGTGCAACCCTATGGACGCCAGCCAGGCTCCTCTGTCCATGGGATTCTCCAGGAAAGAATACTGGAGTGAGTTGCCATGCCCTCCTCCAGGGGATCTTCCCAACCCAGGGATTGAACCCATGTCACCTGTGTCTCCTGCACTGCAGGCAGATTCTTTACCACTGAGCCACCAGGGAAGTCCCTGATAACAGTATGGGGATTCCTTAAAAAACTAGAAATAAAACTATGTGAGTCAGCAATCCTGCTAATGGGCACATACCTGCAAAAACCATAATTCAAAAGGGTACATGCACCCCTATGTTCATTGCAGCACTATTGACATAGTCAGGACATGGAATCAACCTAAAGGTCCATCAACAGAGGAAAAGATAAACTGTGGTGTATATGTATACAATGGAATATTACTCAGCCATAAAAGGAATGAAATGTGCTATTTGCAGCATCATGGTTGAACCTAGAGATTATCAGACAAAGACAAATATCATATGGTATCACTCACATGTGAAATCTAATTTTAAAAAAATACAAATGAACTTATTTGCTAAACAGAAGCGGACTTGTAGATATTGAAAGCGAACTTCTGGTTACCAAAGGGGAAACAAGGGATGCTGAGGAGGATGAACCAGGAGCTTGGGACGAAGCTGAGGAGGACCCAGAGGACTCAGGAGATGTCAGGAGATGTCTGAGGAGCCTCACAGCCAAGTTGCCACGGGGTGGGGGTGTTGAAAGAAAAGGAAACCACAGCTAAGCAAACAAGCTGTTTCTATAAAAACCACTCGTCTAAAGGACACTGAGAAGGATAAAATGGGTAGAATGAAGCATGAAACAGAGTTCATGATATACAAGAGAAATGATGCTTCCATAACTAAATAAGCTCTGACCTCTGAAAACTGATGAACTGCTCCTGATGCTAAGTATTCACGAGCATTTTTATTTTCTGTAAGAAGAGGAGGGCAAATACAAGAACCCTTCCCCCAGACACACACTGGCTCACTGTATCTCACTGTAAGCACTGTTCACTGAACCCATAGTAGGCAAGGGGCGAGCTAAGGCTGGAAGAAAATGTGAGGAGCTGTAGGAGCTGCAGATGGATTTATTCTCTCCTGGCTGCTGCAGCCGCCGTAGCAGCAGACATAACACAACACACACCCTCCAGGCCTTTCCAAGTGGAAGTTATATATGCTTACAGAACAAAAGTAGCCGGTAGCCAAGCGAATACCTCATGACACACATGTGCAGTGCTATAAGTGACATCAGCTGTTACTTAATCATTATTTACAAGACATGGGGTGAGATCAGAGGACACGGGGTTAGACCGCCTGACCACAGCCGTCTTGGCTAATTTGTTCTTTCCCTACATTCCACCCCTTCAGGGGTTTCTTGCCTCACAATCTGCATGCAATCCATCTTCTGAGTAACACTGACCTTCGAACCCACATCCTGCAACAGCAGTAGATGCTACAACAACAAACAGTTACATTCCCAACACATAGCAAAACCCAACTCCAGGTATCACCTGGAACTCATGTTGCGGTCCTTGCCCTCAGGGGGCTACAACAGCCACCCACCACACATGGAGTACCTTTACCTTCCATGGTCAGGTCTAGTCCACTGTCTGTCCTTGACAAATCAGCCCACATTTGCATCGGTGTCACCCGGATGGGACTCCCGCCAGCTCAAGCCCCCTTCAGGATCTTCACACTTTCAAAATGGCATCTCGCATACCCTCCCTGGACTTCTCTCAACAAGGATCCACAAACCCCCCATAGGTGCTGGGCCCACCCCTGTATCCCAGAGTTGCAAAAGCCAAACTGCCAAGGTCTCCCCTTGCTTTTGCCAAAACTGCTTATTCAAGTCGACAAACTCCACCCGAGTACATGGTTGATATGTCATGAACCCTGTCGCATTGGGGGCCCCTGGAGTTTGTCCCCCCGGCCATAGGCTACTCATGCTTCCTACCTGCTGCACAACGGGGCTTGCTGCCAGGTGGGGACCTGCAGTCTCACAGAGTTCATCATCATCCGTAGTCTCACCACGCTCATCTGGCTCGCTGGCAGAGGTGCTGGGTTCTTGCTCTAACTCCAATATACGTTGCTCTAGCTCTTGCAAGCGTCTCCGCACACTGCGTACCAGCACAGCCTTGGGTAGGGCCCAGTCCACATCCGCCTCCAGGGCAATCGGGAAAACCCACCCCAGGGTGCTGCCTTGTTCAAGCAAACGGGAACTCACTGCCCCTGATGACTCTCAGTGCTAGCCGGTGAACTGTCCATCGCCTATCTGTCTTCCACTGGAGCCCACGCTGAGAGGATCGCAGCCACATGGTACCACATGCTATATGGTGGCCCCTGGCTTCCTTCATCCGGTGAAGCCTCAGGTATGCCTGCTGGGTATCCTGCTGGCTATACCAACTGTCTCACTGTATCTCACTGTGTGTACTGTTCGCTAAACCCCTGGTAGGCAAGGGACAAGCTAAAAGGCTGCGAGAAAAATGCGAGGAGCCATAGGAGCTGCAGACACGTCTTTCTCCTGGCTGGCGCAGACAGCCATCAACAGCAGACATAATATAACACAAAACCTCACACCTGCCAGGGTTTTCCAGGTGGAAATTATATACGCTTTCAAAACAAAAGTAGCCTGTGGCCGAGCAAGTACCTGGTGATGCATGTGTGCATCATGTGTGCTGTAAGCGATCTCAGCTGTTATATAACCATTATTTACAAAACGTGGGGTGAGAACAAGAGGGCGTGGGGCGAGAGAGCCTGACCACTGCCATCTTTCCCTACACACACGCACACACACACACACACACACACACACACATACCCAGGAGCTGGCCTCAGTGTTGAGGCCACATAGTCCCAATAAAAGCATTCCTCCTCCCTACCAGAAAAAAAGGAACTGAGATATGGAAGATCACCAAAGCAAATGGAAACCAAAATAGCAGGTCTATTGCCTGAAAAAACATGTCATGGAGGAGGGGATCTCGCCGAGGGCCTGGAACCTAGTGGAGGCAGAGCCCCAAGTGTGCACTCTACGTGTGTGTGCACGTGTGCTCACAGTGCTGTCACGGCTCTGAGATCTGGATATGTGAAAGCTGTCCATTCTGGGCCAGGTGGGACCCCAGTCATCTCTCTACAGGCTTCATACCCTCCATCTCTGTTTTACTGTCTGTGTCCTGTTGGCACACGGACTAGAGACATATACATGCCTCAGTGCCCTCACATGTCTTTTCAGATATGTTTTATTATTTTTACATGGCATCTGTTTAGTTATTTTGGGCTGTGCTGAGCCTTGGTTGCTAGGGCGGGGCCTTTCTCTAGCTCTGGCACAAGCCTCTCCTGCTCTCCAGCAGGTCTATGGGGCACACGGGCTCCAGCAGCTGCGCTTCCCAAGCTCCAGAGCACAGGCTCCATAGTTGCGGCACCCAGGCCTGATTGCTCCCCAACACCTGGGAGTGGGCTCCTCCCGGATCGGAGACGGAACCCACGGACTCTTTACCACTGAGCCACCGGGGAAGCCCCTCACACACGTTTTTAAGAAGACAGTCGTTAGCAAGTCTGACCGCAGGGTGAACATTTCTTTCTTCTGATGCCTCTTTCACACATTGTCCACAAAGAATATCTCGTTTGTAAGAATAAAAACGTTGCCTGAGTAAAAACCATCACAATATTGAAAAATAATGATCCTCCAATTAAAAATAAAAGTCGCCTGAAAATGAAGAACTATCAGGGCAATGGGAACAAGCGGACCCCACTCCTCGCAAATTATGCGTGCTGGGAACACAGCTCCGCTGATGGGCTGGAAGGGAGCGGTGGCCCCCAACGGCAGCACAGAGCGAGCGGGGGCACCCAGCATCTGGGACCCAGCCCGCCCGCTCAGAGGGGAGGCGATGGGGGTGAGATCCCCAGGCCTAGCACCCGTCACTGCTGGATGGGAACCGGCAGAGGCACGGACTGGGCATTTGCACTGTTCAGGATTTCTGTGGTTAATGAACCCATTCCCACAAGCGCAAGGCGAGACTCATTAAATCGAGGGAGTTTTATTAGTCAGGAGAGGAGGAGATTGTTAAGGAAGCTTCCAAAGACAAATCTGTCAAACCTAGGAAAAACCGAAGCTCGCCCTGGAACCGCCCCAGGGCAGAAGAGCAGGTGGAGAAGGAGCGGTGGGCTCACAGCCCTGTGCACGCCGCGCCCATGTCGTCATAGCTGGAGCCCGAGGACGCCTGCAAGGGGGGCTCCTGTCCCATCTGCAGGGGGCTACCTGCCTGCAGCATGACGGGCATGTCCTCTGCGGGCAGGTCACCTGAGGGCCAGAAGAGGCGTGGGTTACCAGGCTCATCAGGTCTCAGGGGCTCCCACGCTCCGTGCACAGGCAGGGCCCACTGGGGCGGCACACAGGGGTTATGCAGGACACCTGGTCCAGTTTGTCCAAAAGACTCGCTGGAGGAGTTCAGGCCATGTCCCTCGAGGGAGAGAGTAAGGGAGGGGCTGCCTGGCTTCTAATGACTGCTCGCCAGTCCTCCTGGCCCCTGGCCCCAGCGCATCCTTGGCGGTGGGCTCTGCTGGCCTTCTCTGACCCACCCCAGGAGCCTTGGTTCAGGTGCTTAACTCCCCTGGGTTGATTCCAGGTATGCTCTGCCCCCCACCCCTTAACCACCAGAGCAGAGTGTGGGATCCCAGGGATGGGTCAAGATTGGTTGACCTGTAGACACCTTCTGTCACTCTTCCTCATGGGCCAGGAGGCTGGCTGGCTTGGCTGGGTCTCCTTAGGGCAGAGGGGCCTCGGGGAACCCAGGACAGCTAAGACAGCGTGCAGCCAGCAAATACTGCATGGGCATGGGGAGGGGTGCACACTTGTGTGTCCATGAGTCCTGGAGCCCGGCCCTGCTGCTGCCCGTCCGAACATCCCCCCACAGGCCTCCTGCCACCCTGGGAGCACAAGGCTCCTCCCTGCTTCTGGCAAACTGGTCCCCACCCGCCCCGAGGGCCCACCCTAATGTCACCTGGGGCCTGAGGCAGGACCCACCCCATCACATCTCTGTACATTAACTCTGCTCAGCACATGTCCTTGTCTGACCCCAGAGATCTGTCTTCCTTGCAGCTTTTCAGACAACCAGGCTGCCAGCACCTGCCAGACACTCACTCACCATCCGTTCATGACAAGCTCTGCCCACCTGCTGCATCATGGACATTAGTCTCATCAGAAATGGCAGAGGGCTTTGGGGAAGCTCATGGTGGCTATGCCTCCCCATCCTGATGACAGCCTAAAGGCAGAGGTGCAAGGCCCATCATTCACCAGTCAGGGAGGTCCCAGGCCTCAGGCCTGCACCACTTGAGTCTACCCATTCCTCAAGGATCTGCTCATAGATGACCTCAGAGACTTCCTCGTGTCCTTGGGATTCTGCAAAGGAGCACACTGAGAGACCCCACCCGGAGAGGTCCTGGAAACAGAAGAGCAGCCTCTATACGGGTGGGGAGCAGCCCAAGCTGCCAGGGCTGCCGCATGATTCAGACGGGTGTTTGCAGGCAGCAGTGTCCTTGAAGCAGTCTCCAATTTCAGCCTCGGCGCTCTGGGCCCTTGCGGCCCCGGAGCTGAGAACACCTGTCCCAGGCCGGGGCCTCACCGTGTCCTCTCCGGCCCCAGCACCTCTCCTGTCTGTCCCGGCCCTTCTATCCCAGGCCCCTATCTATCTATCCCAGGCCCCTTCTATCCCAGGCTCCTTCTATCCCAGGCCGGGGGTTCATGGTGTCCTCTCTGGCCCCAGCACCTCTCCTGTCTGTCCCAGCCCTTCTATCCCAGGCCCCTTCTATCCCAGGCCGGGGGCTCATTGTGTCCTCACTGGCCCCAGCACCTCTCCTGTCTGTCCCAGCCCCTTCACAGCTCCAGCTCAGCCTCCAAATGGAGGTGTGGACTCTAGTCATGTCCCAGGTCAGCAGCTCTCTGCACCTATGAGTCTGCAAAGGCAGCTGGGTGCCCACATAGGGTCGGATAACTCAGAGAGATGGGTGCAGGGTGACAGTGTGGAATCCAGGTCAGATCCGTGGCAGGGGGCTTGCACAACCAACATACAAAGACACTAGGCAGGGCTTGTCTTTGGGAGCATCAGCCTAAACCCAGACAGCAACAAATAAAACTACCTCTTGTTTCAGATATCAGAAGATTGGCAGCAGGAATTTGCCTGCCTCCATCCTTCTGTCCTTAAATGTAAAAGGATTCCCAGTGCTGATGGTTATATTTTTATTAACTTGCTGAACAACTTGTGAGGTCAGAGATTAAGTAACAATTTCCTTTCTAAGCATTTGCCTACTTCTTGATAAGTCTCTGAAAGTGTCCATAACAGCACTACCGTACAAGTTCCAAATAATCACATTCTGAGAATCTCTTCCGGAGACAGTTAATTACAAAGGATGGTGAACACTTGCACTGTCATCATATTATAGTTATCAGTAGCTATAGTTAAGGGCCCAGTAATAATACCTCACGTACTGATCACCTGCACATTTGAACACTGTCTGACTTAACTCTGCAATGGCACCGTGAGGGTGAGGGAGCCACAAGGCTCTGGCGGGGCTGGGCTGGGACTCAACCCCACACCCGTAGTGTAATGCATCTCTGGTTGAACCCAGGGTGCTCTGATTCTGCTAATGTACTGAACAGGGGCTGAGACACATCAGACCTGACACCACACCCACGGGCACCCCCTCTCAGAGCCTGAGAGACAGGGACACGTCCTGGGGGGCTGTGTCCAGCTGAACCCTTACAGCTGCTAACAGGAGGCTTCAAGTCACCTCTACCCCCCTGGCCTCCTAACACAACAGTCAGGCAATGGTCTGCCTCTTTTCTGTAGTCCAGTCTCTATAATGAATACTGTTCCTTAAACTACACTTAAATGCAAATTCATGAAATGAACAAAGATAAGCATAACAGTTGATAACACAAAGGAGAAGTCCTATCACAAGGATGTAAATATTTGAAGTATAACGAAACTGCCTGAATCATCCTCCAATGCTGCCACTGAAAATCTCAAAAGTGAACAATTTTAGATGAGTGAAATCATCAGTGAATAGAGTGTAAATGGCAACATGAGGAGACTTGCCACTGACAGGTTAACGAAAGTCATACTTATTGAGTGAGCTGAGTCACCACTCAGGTTCCAGGTTAGCAAAACCTTCCCCACGTTACAATTTTGCTAAAATTTATTTTTTCTATGTAGTGTTCTTTTCTATAGATGACTCATTATGTGTATAATTACTAAGGAGTTAATATCTTTATATTTTAAGACTTTTTACACAAATAAATTCATAAATAAGGAAACTTCCTTTGTCAGATCCTACAGGCTGGTGGTGGTTTGGAAAAATGCTCCTCATCCTATCAAACCTGCCTCTGATCCTGGAATTCCTGATCCAGGCAGCTTTGCCCCCAGCAGATAGCTCATCGTGTCTGGAGACACTTCCGGTTGTCACAGCATGGGGGAAGGTGCTGCTTGGCACCCCAAGGCACCCAGGATGCCTATGGCAGAGTTACTGGCTCCAGACCTCAGTAGTGAAGCCCTGGTCAGCGGGCACAAGAACCTCTGGGATTACCGAAGCAGCTCCACACCCTCCCCCTACCCGCCCCCCCACGCTGTGTGGGACACGTGTGCATCCATCTCCTGCTTTCTCCACTGGGTCTCCTTTCTCACTGGCCTGGGTCCCCAGTGCACTCCTAAGGGCCAGGACACTTGAATTCCAGGACACTTACCCCTGCCCCGCAGCTTCCCAAGCAACATCCTAGCCGCCAGCCCACTGAAGACAAGGCCGAGCAGTGCCCCCAGGATGATGATGGCCATGGTGGTAGGCAGGGTCCCCTGTGAGCCTGGCAGGGGTGCCTGGCTGGACTCCACATGTCCTGCAGGGAGATGCCCAGAGGGGAGAAGCGTGCTCAGTGTGGTGTTCAACTGAAGGCCCCCTTGTGTTCGTGCTGTGGGTGAAGCCCTGGGTGTGAGAGGCACGGAGCTGTGAGAGCCCTGTGTGGGGGAGCTCAGGGGACTCAGCCAGGCAGCAGTGATGCCCGTGGGAGAGCAGTTCAGAGGTGTGTGTGCATGTGTGTATATTGTGGGGGTATGTGTGCATGCATGTATACGTTTGAAGGGGTGTGTGTATGTGTATGTTGTGGGCGTGTGTGTGCAGGTGTGTATATGTTGTGGGGTGTGTGTGTATGTCCATATGTTATGGGGGTGTGCATGTATGTATATGTTGTGGGAGTGTGTGTGCACATGTGTATATGTTGTGGGGGGGTGTGCACGTGTGTATGTTGTGGGGTGGTGGGCATGTTTGCATATGTTGTGGAGGTGTGTGTGCGCAAATGTATATGTTGTGGGGGTGGGTGGGCATGTGTGTATGCTGTGAGGGTGTGTGTGTGTATGTGTATATTGTGGGTGTGGGTGTGCATGTGTGTATATGTTGTGGGGGTGTGTGCACATGTATATATGTTGGGGGGGGTGTGCATGTGTGTATGTTGTGAGGGTGTATGTGCCTGTGTGTATATTGGGGGGAGTGCATGTGTGTATATGTTGTGGGGGGTTGTGTGCATGTATGTTGTAGGGGTGGGTGTGCACATATGTGACTGGCACGAAAAGTCTATAGATAACTCTGGAGCAAAGGTGAGGTGCAGCTGGCTCTGCTGGGGTTGGAGAAAGGGTTGTGCCAAGATGGAGCACAGGCTGGGTCAGTGCCAGGAAGAGTCCAGAAAGGCAGGCTGACCCCTGGACATCAGCCCAGCTCCAGAGGAAGAGCCACAGAGCATGACCCCACATGGGCCCTGAGGACGCGCTTCAGGGGAGGCCTGAAGGTGGGAAGCCCAGCTAAGAGACTGCGGAATGTGTCCAGCCAGGGCCGGCTCTGGCCTGACCCTCCTTGAGATCAGGCTTTCCTAAGCTGCTCCTCCCATGTCTGCTTTTCCTATAAGAAAGAGGGAGTCACACAGGCCTCCAGCTGAGGGCAGATGGCACAGCCCACCTGTCCTTCGGCCTCTGAGCTCCTGGTGTTGCCCCAGCAAGACCACTCTGAGGATGGGCTGAGGGGACATCTCCAAGGTGGGCTGTAGCCACATTCCAGCAGAGACAGGAGGGACATGAGGACAGCGGGGCTGCAGCCCCTGCCTGGGCCAGTCCTGAGCTGCCCAGCTTCACCAGGGGCCCACTGGCCAGCGCTCAGGTTTGCAAAGTCCTCAACCCTGGACCCAGTGGACCTCCCCACCGACTGGAGCCCGAGTGTTCCTGCACGGCCACCTTTATCCCCAGAGTATGTCAGGGATGCCCCCACGGGACATGGACCAACTAGGCCACATTGGCAGCTCAAGAATCCAGCACACACATGCATAAACACACACACAATTTACACATGGACACAGGCACACAGCGCTCACACATTCACACATTCACCCATCACACTCACACAATCACAAGTATATCAAACAGACCCCATGTGCCACACCGCCTGGTCCAGGCATGGCTGCAGGAAAAGGGCCTGGTGAGTTCCCAAGCCCTGCACTGTGGGACTCTCCTGCTCCAGAGACCCCAGTACTCCTCACGGACACTTGGAAGCTTCCTGGGATTAGGGGCGCAGAACAGCGGGAAGATCCCCAGCCGTGTAACAGTCCCGTCTGGGTAGGACACTCCCACCCACCGGGTCCCCCTTTCGTCAACTGGTTCCCATCCCTCCCACCAGTCTGCTTACCCCATTGAAGGGGCAGACGGAGCCCCCCCGGACCACTCACCCGCGCAGCGCACGCCCGCGTCCTCCTTGTGCCCGCAGTCTCCGCGGCCCCACGGCTCCGCCGGGCAGCCCCACAGGGAGGCCTCGCAGCCCCGGCACCCCAACTCATCCAGCCACACGGGCCCCGAGCCTGGTTCGAAGGCGGCCCCCGCCAGGGCGCCCACAGCCCAGCCGCACCCCAGCTGCCGGCACACGACCTCAGCGTCCGCCAGGTCCCAGGAGTCATCACACACGGTGCCCCAGGAGCCCGCGAGCCAGAGCTCCACGCGGCCGGAGCAGCGGTCCTCACCCCCGCGCACGCGCAGCTCGCCCTCCTCTGCAAGAGGGGTCTGTGGTCACCGCGGGGCAGGACCCGGATGGGGAGAGGATTGGTGGGGGGGGGGGGGGGGGGGAGGAGGGACAGTGGGGGGGTACCTGGGCAGCTGCCCATCAAGGAGCAATTGAGGGCCTCCCCGGAATCCTGCGTCGTTGTCCCTGATGATCCTGTTGGATTCAAATAGCGGTTCACCCAGCATAAATGCTCAGAGAAGCTTCAGAACGGAACCTGTGGAGCCCAGAGACCCCACCACCCCCAGCCATCGGTGAATGGCAGCCCCTGCGGATGACCTGTCAGGACACTGAAGCTGCCTCGAGGGCCCCCAGAGTCTGCCCACTGGCAGTAGGTGGCAGGGCCTACCTGCACAGGTGATCCAGACTTCCTCTCCACGGGTGCAAGAGCGCGGGTGCCAGGGGGCTGAGGGGCACGGCCACAGCGTGGAGTTCCGCAGCCGGCGGCACTGGATGTTGTCCACCCAGGAGGTGTCCAGGCTGCTGTGCCCCGGCCTGTTCTCCAGCCAGCCCTGCTCCCCGCAGCCCAGCTGCTGGCAGATGATGGACAAGCAGGCGTCCTTCAGGGCGTTACTGCACACGGCCCCCCACGTTCCGCTGTGGAACACGTCCCACCGCCCGGCACAGGGCCCGGCGCCACCGCACAGCCTCAGGGCCCCTGCCTCTGGAAGACAAGCCCCTCGGGTCAGGGGCTCTGGAGGGGGAGGCCGAAACCGGGGCCCCCAGCACCGAGACCCGAGCCAAGCCAGGGCCTCTGGCATCCAGCTCACACCACCACGTCCCCGTCCATCCCCACCCGAGAGGGGAGCAGCGGCCCACAGGGAGCCAATTTAGGCCCCAGCGCCAATGCTGCGATCCCTAGTAACTCAACTGACTGTAGAAATCTGTCCCTGGAAGTCACTCAGATACAGAATAACCCTTTTAAACAACATGATCAATTTAGCAGTGACTGTAAAAATTCAACAACAAAAAAGGAATTAGCCCGATCTCTGAGTCTGTCATTGGTCCCGGCTGGTCAGCACCCAAGTAGTGTCTTGTTACCCTGGAGTGGTGAAAGTCCAGGAGCAAGGAGTATGTTAAGCCGACTATAACCTGACCACACAGTGGAATAGGACGCCACCCCCTAAAATAAGTCAAAAGGGCCATAATCAGAATGCATCACAATACATACATGGGGATAAACTGAAGAACTGAGACAGGAATTGCATCTGACAGCATCTTAACTAAGTAAAATAGGCTTAGAAAATAAACGGCAGGAATTGCATCTGTGACAGAGTAAAAGCGGCCACTCAGACCCCCGCCTGTCCCTGCCCCCTCACCGAGTCTACTCCCAGCCCTGGATCTGGGCTGACCTCTGACCTTCCACCAACCAAATGCATGGGGCAAGAGTGACCGGTGCCCGCTCCACGCCCGGGCCTCGTAGCGCCTGCCTGCCTCTGATCTCCCCTCGGAACCCCGCTGCTGCCAGGCTAATCGGGACAGCAGAGTCCCCACCCCTGCCAACAGCCAGGTCCCCTACAGAGGCCTGTCCGCCAGCGAGCACCAGCAACTGCCTGAGGAGCCCAGAGCACGGAGGAAGGAAGAGCTTCAAGCTGAAAACAGTGGGAGTGAAACCTACATCCAAGGACAGAAAGACCAGAAGTGCCAGCAGAGCCAAGTGTGAAGTGGACAGCACCTAGAGACCCTCTCCCAGGAAGCAGGAGGAAGGAGCAGAGACCCCACCCCCACCAGATGAGTGACAAGGTTGGGGGAGCCAGAACAATGCGCCTGCTACTTGAAAAGAAATGCAATGACTTAAGTAGAAGCAGTCATCTAAGACATCCAAGAAAGTTACAGAAAACGTTCCTAAAGCAAAAATAGGAACCAAACTCCATCAGAAGAGGCCAAGAGCCCACGCGGGGATGCCCACCCCCTCTCAAAGGGTTTCCCAGAGACCCTGGAGGAGGAAGGAAGCACAGATGCCTCCAGCGTGTGACAAAACCCCATCACTGAGAATAATCGCACCCAGACAAGATGCACACAAAAAGCCTCAGAGATGTATGAGCTAAAAGCAAGCAATCTTCCTACCATGCCTCAACAATACTCTGGAAAGAACCGGTCCAGCACACTGAAATGTGGATCAAAATCAAGAATTCACGACAGGGAAGCCCTAAAGTCCAAATGTGAGATGGGCTTCCAGCAGCTGCGGAGAAAGGCCCCCAGTGCTGCTCCAAGAGCAGGAGCAAGGTGAGCTCACTCTGCCCACCGCCGGGCACCTCCCAGTTTCCCCACCCCACCCCACCCCACCCCCGCCCACAGGAGCAAAGAAAGGGGCGTCAGTCGCTCAGCATCACTGCAGCAGGAGGGCACTGAGGAGTCAAGTGCAGAGTTCTTCAAACCGGCAGGGGAACAGCCCTGGACGTTTCAGTGCAATCCCAGGAAAGCACTAGCCATTACGTTACGCACGAACACCGCGAGACCGACCCCTGGAGACCCAGCGGCCCTGGGAGGGCACTTGGGTCTCAGCACCCACCTGAGCAGAGGACACCGGCGTCCTCCTTGTGGCCGCAGTCGTGTCGGCCCCAGTCTCCCGACGGGCACCGCCACAGCGCGGCCTCGTGGCCCTCACAGGCCAGCTCGTCCATCCAGATGCGCCCGGCCCCGGCCCCGAAGTGTGCGGCCCCCGGGGAGCTGAGCGCGTGCCCGCAGCCCAGCTGCCTGCAGACGACGGCTGCGCCGCGCAGGTCCCAGGCCTCGTCCAGGACGCGGCCCCACACCCCGTCCAGGGACACCTCCACGCGGCCATCGCAGCGGCTCTGTCCGTCCCTCAGCCGCAGGGCGTCGGGGAGACCTGGGAGCGGGGGCCGGGGGGGAGGAGGACACTGCAGGGCGGCGGGGGCCGGCGGGTGGCACCCGGCCTGTCCCGGGCCGAGGACGCCGCCTCCCAGCGCAGCCCTGTCCGCTCCCGGCCTCCCCTCCGGCCGCGCTCGCGCTGACCCACCTGAGCAGACGGCGGCGGCTGCATGGCCGGGGCCACACGCGGGCGCCCCCAGGGTGCTCACGGGGCAGTCCCACAGGTGGGACTCTGTCCCCGCGCAGTGCACCTTGTCTGGCCAGAGGGCGGAGGCCCCGCCCCCAACGTGGCCCCCTGGGGGCGTGGCCACCGCGTTCCCACAGTCGAGCTGGTGGCAGAGGACAGTGGCGTCTGCCAGGTCCCAGTGGGCGGCACAGAGGGGCGCCCCGGCCCCCTGGACCTGGAGCTCCACGCGCCCCTCGCAGGCGCTGCTGCCGTTGACCAGCCGGAACTCTGCAGGGGGAGGGGGTGTCAGCGTCGCTCCCCCGACGGGCCCTGCTCCTGGCTCTTTCTTCCCTTCACACCCAGGATGGGGGTCCCGGGTCCCCTTCTCTGCCAGCCCCACACCCGCCTCAGCGGCAATGCCCAGAGGATACATGTGTGCAGGGCTCTGTGCCGGCCTTGGGGTCACATCCCTCTGTCCCCAAAGCCTGCCCGCAACCCACAGAAGCAGCACTTCCTCAAGGGGATGGGCTCACCTCCTGGAAGGAGGCCCCTTGGGGCTGGGCCAGCTGCATCCTGAGAGGGAGGCTGGCAGGGAGCGGGCAGGGCCCAGCCTGGGAGCCCCGCCTCGTGGCCTCACCTGAGCACCTGAGCCCCGCATCCTGGCCGTGCCCACACTGGTGCCCGGGCCCCGAGGGCAGTGGAACAGCAGGGACTCATTGCCCACACAGCGGAAGGCCTCGGTCCACACGAGCCCCGAGCCCTGGCCAAAGTGGGTGCCCTTGGGTGTGGACACGGCCATGCCACACTGCAGCTCCCGGCACACCACGTGGGCAGTGGCCAGGTCCAGGTCAGCATCACAGACGGTGCCCCAGGTCAGGCCCCGCTTCACCTCCAGGCGCCCAGCACAGGAGTGCTCACCACCCACCAGCCTGGCCTCCATATGTCCTGTGGGCACAGAGAGTTCACACCATCCTTCCCTCTTCAGTGGTTTCATGGGTACTCTCCCTTGCACCCAGGGACCACCCCCCCGGGGGGCTCCCCACACCCACAGTGGTCTCTTCTTACATCCAGTCCCTCTTACGACTTCCTGGGGCCGTTGGAGCCTCTCACTTGCCACACATTGGTCCGCAGTGGTCACAAAGCAGTTGTGGCCATCCCTCCTGGACGGCCATCTTCGTGTTTCTGCCCCCACCGCCAGGCTGCCTCTAAGCACTGCATGGTGGCAAGTGCCTGTGACCCTGAGGTGGCAGGTGGAGACAGGGAAAGCCAGCAGGCCTCCCGAGGAGCATGGGACCTGGGCTGCCAGCTTCTCATCCCGTCCAGACCAGGGAGCCCTGCACTATTTTGTTGGCTCAGGCAGTTGACTGAACTCGGAAACTGTCTTGTGTGTTTCCAATAAGCCCCAATTACAGCTGAAGTTAGCCCAGAGATTCTCAAAGCTAGCTGCACCCTACTCATGCGGGGGTGTGTTGAAAAATCCCCTAAAGGTTCTGATGGATTCTCCCCATGAGGGGCCCGGTGGACCCCTGGAGACAGTGATCCCTGAGCACCACGACGCTGGTCACTGTTGCACCTTCTGGAGAGAAGTGCAGAGAAAGGCACCAGCCGGCTGCCCTGCACCCACTCCTCCTGCTGCTTCTGTGGCTGAGGTTCTGGGTGCCAAGAGCCACGAGCACAGACCCAGCACACCCTGGCACTCACGGTGCCCAGTGGCTGAGCCCGGCATGCTCTCCCATCCCTCCCGCCCCTTTCTTTATTGAGGTCACTGGGGCTGAGCTGCTGTCACTGACAAGCAGGACCTGGGCCATCATTTCAGGTCAACGTTGGGTGGAGGACAGCCTCCTCCCACCCCACCTCACCTCCCAAAGTAGCACCCTAAACCATCCAGCTCTTCCTTTAGACACAAAACTAGCACTTTCAAAATTCCATCCTGCACTGATTTCTTGATGGCAAGGCCCTCAAGCGTGTGTGTGCAGCAGGAGAGTGACCACTTACGTGGCTCAGGAGCCTCTCGGAGGAAAGTACTACCTCTGTTAGAGAACCCTGGAAAGGCCTAATCTGAGGGGGAGGACCGTAACATTTCTGGGGAGAGTCCTTTTCCTCCCCCAACCTCCAGGAAGCATTCCTAAAATCATGAAACGTTGGGCACCAGTTCTTCATCGAGAGGTCACCCAACTGACCCCACAAAGGGACACGGAGACCAAGAACCTCAAGTCACGGAGACCAAGAACCTCAAGTTATGGGCAGCCCTAGGTCAACTGGGGTTAGGCCACGGACACACGATCTAAAGGGTCACAGGGGCTCTAAAAGATCAGGAAGCAGCTTTCTTACCTGAGCAGATCACCTCACCATGTGAGACACAAGGCTTGAAGTTTGCCCAGTTGATCTTGCAGTTCAGGACGGTTGGCTCAGAGCCCTCACAGACAACAAACTGCTGCCCCTTTCTGGGACCTTCTGTCTCTGGTGGGGGGCTGGGAGCCTGGAGCATTGAGCCGCACCCCAGTTCCTTGCAGAAGACAGTGCCGGCCTCGACTGACTGCGGGTCACAGGAAGTTAGTGTCTGGTTGAAGTGCTCCAGCCCCGAGACGCCAGCGCAGGGGCTCCTTCCACCCACCAGCTTTACCACCACCTCCAGACCCCCTGCAAAGGAGCGCGTCTCAGAGAAGGCAGCCATGTCACTGGCCTTGCAGGTACACCTCTCAGGCTGCAGGGTTCCTGCCTGCTCCTTGGGGAGTGGGTCCTCCCCGTTCCTCACGGCCGAGCTCCCAGCTCCCAGGTCCCCCTGCCTGGCTCCTCCACTGTGTCCAGAACAGTCCCCAGGAGTCCTGGCTTCACCTCCGAGATCCTGCACCAGCCTTTCAGCACCCACCCCTGCCCTGCACCTGAACATTCTACTAGAGGAGATGATGCTCACCTCCCCCACCCAATAAACTCCACTTGCCACTCCCGACCCCCACCTCGTCCAGGATCCCAGTCCCACCTCAGCCTTGGGCACAGAGAACCCCCACCACCCATTCTGTGACCCCACCCCCTCACTTCCATGCCCCCCATCCCCCTCATCCAGCTCCCACCCCCACTTCCTATTGATTATTACTCTTCTCTGAAAGTCTGCACTCCCATCCCTATCCCTGACCCCACAGCCCTGATTGACCCTCCTTGGAAGTGATGCCAGGCCTGCATGCAATTCCCTGCAACCCACCCACCTGCCCATGCGGGTCTTCCTCCACACACACATTCCGAACCTATAGCTTGATGGGTGTAGGCAAATGCATCCGCATGTAACCACCACTCAACCAAGACCCAGCCTTCACACTCCCCGAGGGGTCAGGAGCCTGGCAAAAATAGCCCTCCCACTGAGAGCATCAGGCTCGGTTCCCTGCTGAAACTTTGGGTGCCTCTGAGTGCCCCTCCACCAGCCAGGCCGGACTAGCATCTCCCTGACTCCCTGACCTGTGCAGCGGGAATCTCACTGCCACTCTTGAGTCATCGGCCTGAGGGCCACACAGATGCGATTTGCCCAGATGGACACTGCTCAGAGGACTGGGGGGCTTCTGAGCCCGGTCCCCAGGCCACAGGCCCTTCCTGTGCTTCTGTGAAAACTGCATACCCACGGCTAGTGGTCCCTGGGGCTGTGGCACTGGGGCCTCTTCCCCGCCTGCTAGGAGCAGGACTTCGGGGTCACCTGGCATTCCCAGGTCCAGCACAGGCCCTAGTGCGGGTGTCAGAGGGAATGGAGGGAGGGGCAGCCCTTACCCACGCACATCACGGCTGGCACCCAGTCGTGCGGACAGGGTTGAGGGCCCCAGGTGCCCAGAGCTCACTCCTGGATGGAGGACTCGTTGCCCTGGCAGGTCAGGCCATGCAGCCAGGGCTGAGCCATGATCTCAGGACCCGGGACCTCCCTGGGGGCACCCAAGGGGGCCCCACAGCCCAACTCCCTGCAGACCACTGCGGCCTCCGGGGAGCCCCAGGTGTCTGTGCACGCAGTGCCCAGCTAGCCTCGGTGTTGGAGCAGCAGGATCCCGTTGCAGCGGGTGATGTGAAGGAAGATGGTCAGCTGCTCCTTGGGGGCCGCTCCTGTGGGAGATGCAGGCTCCGGTTAAAGAGCACCGTGCGACTCTGCCCCCAGACCAGAGGGGTCTTTCCAGGAGCCCAGGAACAGGCCCTTCAGAGGCCCAAGGTCCTTCCATGGGACAAGTTCAAACCTGTTCTGAGTGAGGTCCTAACACCCCCAGCAGCCCTGACCATTTCGGGGCCTCTGGGCTGGCCATGCTGGGGTCCTCCTGCCCCAGCTCAGAGGAGGCCCCACCCTGATGCCTGCATCTTCATCATGAAGGTGCTGCAGAAGGAGCCCCAGGGCATCTGCCCCAACTCGGGCCGGATCCCTGGGCCTTGGGCCTCTGAAGTAGCATCCAGGCCCTTGTCTCCAAACCTCAAGGCTGCCACCTCCACCCCCAGAGGACAAGGGGGCTCTGAGAGCCCACCATGGGGGCAGACAAGGACCAGGCCACCATGACCACCCTCCCAGGGCTTTCCCAGCAGGAGAGGGAAGGGATTCATGGTTCCTGAATCCTCCTGGAAGAAGGCAGGACATGGCTGGAGGGGGCTGGGAAAGCGTGGGGACCTCAGGAGGGCAGGCTGGGGTGGCTTGTGGGGATGGTGCTCAGGCCCAGGCAAGGGTTAGGGAGAGGGAGCAGGTAGGTGAGCATCCAGGGGCCTCAGGTGTGGAAGGGACCAGCAGCAAGGGGCCAGAATGGACACAGCGCTGTCTACACTGCCCCCAAGGTGGAGGGTCCGTCCTCCCTGCCTGCCCATCCAGGTCACCGGGTGTGTGACCCAGCCTGGATGAGCATCTCCAAACACGGGGGCCACACCCAGCCCCTCTGGGCCCTGAGAGCAAAAATCTGCTCATGCTCCTTCACCCAGCTCTCCAGAGATGGCAGTTGCACACTCGCACACTCACATACATGTGTGCACAATCACTTGCACACTTGAGAGGGTTCAGAACCCCCTCTGTCCCTGTCTGACTCTGAAGGATAAAATCCCTCCCGAGGGGTTCGCTGCCTAACCGGGGCAGCCGTGCGGCCAGAACCCATCTACAGCAAGGCAAGAGTGAGGGCCAGCCCCACCCTGGCTCTGGTGAGAGGAAGGCCCGGCAGTGGCGACAGCTGGTGTGTCTCCTAACAAGGCTGCAGCCAGAAGATCGGGCTGGAGCACACAGCGTGTGCAGGACACTTCTGTGAGCAGGAGCAGCACCCCGCAGCCCCAGCCCAGAGAAAGGCAGGGAGTCAGCCAGGTCAGGACGTGGGGTCAGGGCAAAGCCGGCTGAGGCCACTGCTTGGCGCCGTGGAGGCCTTAGGGGATTTCCTTGAAATGAGAGGAGACTGGCTGTCAGTCTGAGACTCAGAGAAGGAAGACTGAAGGACTCCTGGGAGACCAGAGAGGCCAAGAGAGAAAGATTAGGAACGGAGGGAAGTAAAGCTAAACCCGACCCCCTCCCCACCTCGCAGACCCTCCATGGCTCCAGGCCCCCGCACAGAGGGAGGAGGGGCTACCGAGCTTCTTGGACCAGATGTTGGAAGCCTCGCGGGGGTGGCAGGGTGTGCATGGGGGAGACGGGCAAAGCAGGGCACAGGGGAGGTGGTGAGGTGAACAGTGGTGGAGGAGATCCCAGACCAAGCACCCATGGGGGTATTTTTACCAACAAACTGTATTTTTAAATCATTCTACATTGCAAAACATCTTCTGAAGAATCATGATCAGTCAGAAATCTCAGAACTGAGGCTGGGCCCTGGCCCAGGGCATGGGAGCCCAGTCCAGCCATGCCCAGGGCGGAGCAAGGCCCACCCTTCCCGAACCTGCCCGTCTCCAATGCCCCTGGAGCTGGAGCGAGACACTCACCTGGGAGAGCAGCCTGGAGGGTGAGCACAAGGGGCCCAAGGCCCAGGAGGCAGAGAGGGAGCCTCATGATGCAGCCTGCCCAGCTGCCACAGTGAACGCCCTGGGGCTGCGCTGCTGCAGAGCAGGCAGAGGCTGGGGCGAAGGCGCCAATGAGGGCTCAGAATTTATCAATGGCTGCACCCTGTGATGCTGCACACACGGGCCGCCAGTGGGTTGCACAGCCCTGCGCACCCCCTGGACCCCTGTAGGTGCAAGGAGGGCGGCCCTGGGCGGTGCCTCTATCCGGACAAGCATGCCTCCCGGCAGAAGGTGCGGCTGCAGAGGCCTCAGGGGGCCGCCCTAGCCGCCTGTAGCCCTGAGCCGCGGTCACTGGGAGGCGTGCAGCTCTGGGTGCCTGGAACCACTAGGGTGCAGGCGGGCGAGGTCCCTGCGCCCAGGACACCACCAAGTGGCAACCTGGAAAGGCAGCTCCGTGCCCAGCGAGTTACCTGAAGTGGGCGTCCTCAGCCCTGGTGGCGCGAGGCCTGCCCGGTGCCGACGGCTGAATGCCTGGAGGGGAGAGCAGGAGTGTTTCTGTGCCGGAAGTGAAGAGACGGGAATGCCAAGTCCGAGGCTGTGACAAAGCGGAGAAACAAGCTCAGGCCGAGAAGGCAGGCCCGGTGGAGGCCCCGCGCCCCGCGGAGGAGGCCAGCGCGGCCAAGGCGGCATGCGCAGGCTGACGGTGGGGGCAGAGGGGAGACAGCGCACGTCCAGGCGGGGACGCTGGGAGTGGACGCTGGACCAGTGGGAGGAGGGGCTTTGGGAGACCCAGGGAGGCTGCAACCCTAAGTCAAGTGGTCAGGGAAGGCTCGGGAATAAGGACCTGAAAGAACGCAGCTGGGGAGTGTCACAGAGAAGACTTCTGGGGCAGAGGCAGCCAGTGTCGAGGCCCTGGGGTGGGAGAACCTCGCCTGGTCCTGCAGCAGCCGGGGGCCCTGGGGCTGGGGCAGGGCAGGGGAGGAGAGGACACACAGAGATGACTGACCTCCACTCGGGGCACAGAAGCCCCCGGGGGCCTGAGAGGGCATGAGCAGTGTGGCCCTCACTCTCCGGATGGCAGGGGAGAAACTGCAGGGAGACTCTAGCAGGGCAAGCAGGGGCCCTGGCCAGGGCTAGGCAGGGTCGTGGCAGGAAGAGCCCTTTTGCAAGTGAAACTCACCACATCCACCAGATGTGAGGGGGGAAGAATCGCAGGTGGACCCCGGGACTGAAGGAGCAGAGGTGAACTACAGCCAGAGACAGGCTGCTTTTGATAGAGGTTGGATATTTCAAAGATAAGATTATTTGTCTTTGCACTTTGTTCAGTCACTTCAGTTGTATCTGATTCTTTCCGACCCCATGGACTGTAGCCCACTAGGCTCTGTTGGTAGGATTTTCCAGGTAAGAATACTGGAGTGGGTTGCCATGCCCTCCTCCAGGGGATCTTCCCAACCCAGGGAGTGAACCCCCATCTTCTGCGTCTCCTGCACTGAAGGTGGATTCTTTACCAGTGAGCCACTTTAAGATATAACTAACACCAAGATATAATCAACATACCATAAAATTCGCCATCTGAAACTGTAAAATGCAGTGGCTTTTAGGACATTCACAAAGTTGTACTATCACCAGCACCATCTAATTCCGGAACACTTTGTCACCCCGGAAGGAAACCCCGTGCCCACTGGCCGTCACTCCCCAGCGCCCTCCTCACTCTCAGCCCCGCCACACCTGGCCTCGCCCCGGATGCGCACAAACGGAATCACGCGTCGTGTAGGCTTCTGTGTCTGACGCTGAGCTTCACGTGCTCAGGGCCTTCCCTGCTCTGTCCTATGTCAGTCTGGTACTCCTTTCACGGCTGAAGAGCGCCCCGCTAGGGGGAAGGGCCACCCTCCCAACTGTGTTAATGGACACTTTTGGGTGTTATGAATGATGCTGCTGTGGGCATTTGTGTACAAGTTATTGTACGAACACACATTTCCACTTCTCCTGGGTATGTACCTAGGAATGGAACACCGTGTCACGGCTGACCTGAGGCGGCCTCTGAGGCTGGACGCCCGCTTCCCAGAGCAGCTGCACTGCTCACGGTGTTGTAGCCCCGCATTTCAGGAAACAAACTCACTCAGAAGGACAACGCAGATAGTGGAGTGCAGTTTATTACACAGGCGGCGCCAGACAGAGTCTCCTTGGAAGAGTTCAGGAAAGGTCAAAAGGAGACACCGCGTGTCTGTCCACTTCCCAGAATCCCTCTCGCCAGCATCCATCTTGACTGAGTGATCATTCTGACTCAGAGTCCCTCCTGGTGGTGCATGCCTCACTCAGCCAAGATGGATGGTGGCGAGAGGGATTCTGGGAAGTGGACGGACACGTGGTGTCTCCTTTTGACCTTTACCAAACTTTTCTGGTTGGTGGTAGCTTATTAGTTCCATATTCCTTTTTTTTTTTTTTTTTTAAATATATATTTATTTATTTGACTGCATGAGGTCTTAGTTACAGAGACTTAGTTAGAGCACATGGGATCTTGTTCCCTGACCAGGGTTTGAACCCGGGCCCCCTGCATTGGAAGCAGAGAGTCTTAGCCACTGAACCACCAGGGAAGTCCCTAGTTCCATATTCCTTACCAGGACCTCCTGTCACAAAACAACTCATGCAAATGGTTACTAGAGAGCCTGGCCAGGGTGGGTGGTTTCAGTCAGTGTGCTTCCCCTAACACGCTTAGCCAAGGACACTGACCAGTTTTTGTGAAAACCTTATATACCCTAAGTGTACGTGCCCAAATCCACCTCCCCAAATTCCCTGAAACTAGTCTGAACAAAGGAAAAGAAAGATACAATCAAAGTTAACCCGTGATTCATATGCCTTAAGCCTAGGTAGTTAACAATAGGCCTATGGTCATACCCCAATAAGCATAATAGAATGTATGATTCTATTCGGTTACACAGATAATTAGGGTATTCTTTTAGGAGAAGACTCTTGAGAGTCCCTTGGACTGCAAGGAGATCCAACCAGTCCATCCTAAAGGAGATCAGTCCTGGGTGTTCATTGGAAGGACTGATGCTGAAGCTGAAACTCCAATACTTTGGCCACCTCATGTGAAGAGTTGACTCGTTGGGAAAGACCCTGATGCTGGGAGGGATTGGGGGCAGGAAGAGAAGGGGATGACAGAGGATGAGATGGCTGGATGGCATCACCAACTCGATGGACATGAGTTTGAGTAAACTCCAGGAGTTGGTGATGGACAGGGAGGCCTGGCGTGCTGCGATTCATGGGTCACAAAGAGTCGGACACGACTGAGCGACTGAACTGAACTGACCTGAACTTTAGGTGATGGAGAGTATAGGTAGGAGCCCTGGGGCTCTTCCTTCTGGGGGCCTGGTTTTCCAGTTGGTACGTCGTTTCCATAGATACAGGACCTAGAGCTCAAAGTCCACAGTCCGGCCCAAGATAGAGTCCTGCTTTCAAGGTGGAACCTGTTCTGTCTGTTTCCACCTTCAACATGTCTGCCTCCCAAGTGTGAGGTCTCTGATTTCTCCATCTCCTCACTAACACTTGTTAGTGTCCGTGCCTTTTACAACAGCCCCCGTAGTGGGTGTGCAGTGGAGTCTCCCTGGTTTTGTTAGGGGAAGCACGCTGATTGAAACCGCCCACCGTGGCCAGGCACCACAGTAACCATTTGCATGAGTTTTAAGACAGGAAATCCTGATAAGGAATACAGAACTAATAAGCCACCACAAACCGGAAGAGTTTGGGAAAGGTCGAAAGGAGACACTGCGTGTCCGTCCACTCCCCAGAATCTCTCTCGCTAGCATCCATCTTGGCTGAGCGATGCGTGCGCCACCAGGAAAGACTCCGAATTAGAATGATTGGCCAAAGACCACCCAGAAACTCATCCCATCACCATAAAACCCCAGACTGTGAGCAGTTCTCCTGGGTTCCCTCACCCTCCTGCTCTCCACCCGGGTGCCCTTCCCAATAAAATCTCTTGCTTTGTCAGCACATGTGTCTCCTCGGACAATTCATTTCCGAGTGTTAGACAAGAGCCCAGTTTCGGGCCCAGGAAGGGGTCCCCTTTCCTGCAACAAATGACGACTCTGGTGGGGACTCTTCTTCACTGAGACTGACATCCTGACCACTTGGGGTACTCAGGGGCCAGCTTGCCTGCCAATGGACCAGACCCAGTGGCCACAACTGGGACCTTTTTGTCCCTGGTCTCCTCCTGACACGGACAACTGGCCAGAGTGCCCCGACCGGTAAGGAACAAGAGACTTTACTGACCCTCTCCCCTTCCCTCTCTCTTTCCTCTCATTAACCCTGCCCATCCTTCCCTGTTTTTCTAGTCCCCCGATCCTGGACGCAGGAATCTGGTGGAAGGGCCTCAGCCTGAGCTGAGGGTTGGAGACTGATCACCTCCTCTTAGCAGAGAAATCCAATTCTGGTTCTGATTTCTGGTAGGGCCAAGTTCCAGTCCTCCCTTCTCTGGAAGCTCAGGGAAAAGTCCCGTAATGCCTGGGTATCTGCAGGTGGCAGGAGACGTCTGTAAGGCCATACCTTTTGCCCCCCTTTCCCGCCACCTCCCCCTTCTTCTTTCAACCTGGCTTCCTTTCCTCCCTTTGAAATCTTTGAAGACATCTGAAGTTCTGTGTCTCTATAGAAGGTTTTTTGAGAGACTGTATTCTTGTATGTAAGGGAGTGTCTGATGAAGACTGCCAGGTTTATATGTATGTGTTTTAACTCTGTGTTTTGTGTTGTGATTTTTGATGGCCATTTTGCTTTGTCTGGCCACCATTTGGTTTAGACCTGCCACCATTTTGTTAGAACTTGATTTTCTTTCCCTGTGCCTTGAGACCAGGGCTCTCAGGAACACTTATCTAGATCTTCTCTAACACCTGAGACTGAGGGAAAAGGGAAAAAGCCTTAAAATTTTTTATTTCAACTGTTTTTATAAACTAGTAAATTTTATATTGTAATATCTAATTCATGACTAAAGTTAGAAAATGAAGCTAAATCTTGCACTGAGTCTATCTAAATGTGTCTTGGTTTGTCTTTGTCTCTGGGTAATATTTTTTAGGTTAATTTGTAAGTGAGCTCTATTGAATTGGCTTAAAGAAAGGTAAGCACTTACAAATCAAGTAATCCTAAATTAAACAATAAATTCCAGGTTCATGTGAACTGGGAAATATTCCATTTTAAATACCTGATATTAATGTTTGTTTGTTGACCTATCTAATATAGACATGTCTTAGAGTAATTAACATGAAGTAGAACATTTTCATTGTACCTAGGTTTAATATAAGTTAAATATTATATCTGTTACAAGTTTGTCAACAAGGACATTACCTTGAGTGAAGAAACTTCTAAAAAAATGTAAATGAGATATGAGCTTTTATATAAACTCTATTAGGAATAATTATTCTTTAGGAATATCTGTCTAAAATAGTCTCTCCAGACTGGCATAACTTGAATTTCTAAGGGTTGTGTTGGAAGTCTATTGAATAGTTAGGTCATTTCCAAATAAAATAAGATTTTGAAACATTTACTACCAAACACTGATTTCCTTTTACAGAGAAACTAAAGAGATTTGGGAGTATAAATGAATAATGTTTGATGCCATACTAAAATGCTTTTAAGAAAACAAGGGTTTTAGAAATTATCACTGGTATTTATGCTCCCCAATCTATAAAATGCTAATATAAAAGTTAGCTCTTGGTTGCTAAAGGAAAGCAGAAAGTGTGCTTTCAGTAAAAAAAAAAAAAAGTATGAAAAAAATACTAAAAAGAGTTACTCATGATCAGGATTTTCTAAAATTGGATTACAATTAGTTAGATAAATGGATTTTGTTAGGAATGACACAGCCATAAGAAAACTGGTTAAAGCCAACTAGGTCCAAGATGGCGGAGCTGACTTTCATTAGACCTTGAGCCTTGGTATTTGCGCCCATTGTGACATATCAACAAGCTAAATGATACACCCATCAACGTTGACTAAATCTGACCAAATGTTCTAAACACTTTTAATTGATCTTTTCGATAAAACTTCCTAAATCGAATTCTTTTCAAGTTCCTTTGACCTCTAGCTAACTTTGGGGTGCTTCAGAGGGCCCCTGAAACATCCCAAAGAGAGATATTAAACTGTGTTTATTTGGTTAGTTAAATTACATGAAAAAGATTATCAAATGAGTAATAAATCTGCTCATGTTATAATGTATGGTAAAATTAGTACAGATATCCAAGAAATTATATGGAGTTTTTAACATTTTGATATGTCTTGGTATTCTAATGAAAAATCTGATGACTTCACAAAAGCTAACAAAGGACTGAATGAACCAGCGAATATGCTCATAACTTTTATGGTTTCCTCTGAGAAATTACAGGTTTGAATCTTGCGTTTTCCGGGAGTAGGGAAAACCTTTCTCTCAAACTAATTATGAAAATAATTCGGTAAAATTATATGTTATAAACAAAACAATTATATTTTCTGTCTGACTCCTTCAGAAATTTGAAACTCTTAGGCTTTCAGTAAGTTTATCAAATGAGCTAGGAAGGTTATCTCACTAACAGGTACAAAATCTCAAGGAATTTTTGAGAGCTTAAAGAGGGAAGAATTCACCTAGATTTCTTAGGCAAAATCTGTCATAAGCCTTTGGTGTGAGTTTCCCAGCCCTGTTTTATTTTAAAAGTTCAGTCTGAGATTCTATAAATGTTTCAGCAAAATAAAAAGTCTATGATCAATCATGGTTATATAAATCATCAGACCAAAATTAGTGAGAACAGACTTATTTTGCAAACAAGCCAGCCTGAATTTGGTTATATTTGATAAAAATGAAGGTAATTTTAGGGAGAAAAAGATGTTTCAACAAATGTTAAATCCCAGTTTGTTAATGGAGGTCTACCAATGGAGGTAGTAAGACTCATTTCTTAGATAGTTCTTTGCTGTTATGTGATATTAATGTAAAATTTAATTGAATTCTTAAAGAACACCCTAAGTTTGCTTCTGAAGCTTATCTCAGTAATCTATCTTTGGATGAAGATCAGATGGCCCATGACCTGCAACCAGGACTGGAAAAAGACATAATTTAAGGGACTGTCTCCAACTTGGATGGAAGGACTTTTTTATCAGGAGAAACTACACTACACCAGGATGAAAAGATGAAGACATCAGAGATAGACTGCTTGCCCAAGATGCTGGACCTGATTCGTATGATCATTTATAATGTTTTCTTGACTTCTTAGACCTTTGCATATAAATCAAATGCTTTTCTATCATAGGCCTGATCCTATGCTAATTTTAGAAATCAATCCAATTGTTGGGTTTGTGGCCAATTACCTGTGTCTAGTTCTGGGTTACCTTAGTAAATTTCTCTACTACAAGGCTCTAACTGGTTGGCCCTGAGAAAATTTACTTACAAAAAAATAAAATTATAGTCATATTCAGGTCACTGTGATATTACTAGATGGGACCCCCTCACCAGGCCAATTAATAATGCCTGCTCTGACTCTGGCCATAAATTTGAGCATTCTTCTATTACTCAAGCTCAATCAACAAGCAAAGTTTCAGCAAAGGAGGAAAAATCTCCCACAATTATGGGATGGATTTATATAGATAACACCAGGCTATGGTAATTTAAGTTTAGTCTCCTCTATGTTGGAAACAATTAAATCATACTAAGGATAATCAGTCTAGCAATACTAGAAAACTGGGCTGTGTGCTTTATAGACAGTGCCAATATATAATTTCCCTAGGAGATAAAGATTCGTGCAGAGTAGACTAAGTCAGACGACCTGGGATATACTGGGCTACATCTAATGGAAGCTCTTAAGTCTTACTTGTGACTTTACTAATACTGCTGGCTATGTTCTTTGTATTTCACCTGTTTTTCAAAATTGCTGTTTCCTACATTGCCAAATGTGTGACTGAGGCCCCTGATAGGATAATATATAGTTCCACATGAGATCGATGATGGTAACAGTGTAACTCTAGATATGGGAAGAAGCAACAAGAGGGAATGTTTTCCTGGACGAAGAGGCTAGTAAGACAGGTGGTCCAGAGAATTTTGGATACTGTTTTATGGCCTAGTCCAGTAACAGCACATTGGGTGGCCTGTCAACAAAATCTTTGCCAAACCTGAGAATGGATATTCTCAGCACCATGGGATAAAATGGTCATGAAATGCCCCCTCAAAATCATGGTCAAGTTTATGAGCAAAAAGGGGCTCTGACAACTAAAGATTGACACTTGCCATCTACATCTACAGAGATTAAATCATGGCCACTGCAACTGCTGACTTTCAATGGCCCTGAAAGGAGTTCAGGGTGAAAATCAGGAATGAAGCACTCTGTGCTCTGAGAAAAGCTGGCAGAATAGGCCTTCAGATAGTTAGATCTTTTCAGGAGAAGATTTTATGAGTTCCAATTCTTGCATCTTCTCATACCTAGAAAAACACTGACGTCATTAATGGTGACATCTGCTTTGGCTATTAAGGAATATTTTACAATTAAAAGTCAAAACACAGTAGCTACGGTTCAGACACCCTGGGAAATAACTAGGTGTTACTATGGGTGTAACTTCAGATTAGACCTTGTATTGCTAAACACTTGAGTTTTCTGAGTCGTGTCATGCTTAGATGCCACCATTCTCCAAACGATGTCTGCTAAAAGCTAGTAACTTATACCTTACTTTTTATAAAACTAGGCAACTAGCTACCTGGCTAAAAGTCTCCCTGAAGTGCCAGGTCCAGACTGGGTTTCAGGCCTATTCGTCTAAAAAGAAAGAGATTTATTTCGTCTATTAAAATTCCAGTTACCCCTCCTCCAGCTACTACCAACTGGGTCTGTTACAACAAAATGGCAGACCAAGGGATTGAGATTTTAATCATACAAGGCTCAGACCTAGGACTTGGAACTCAGGAATACTTCCAATTCAGTGTCTATTCTCCAAGCTGAGGCAGTCCTTTGCCCTATTTTGACAGGAAGTTATCACAGTCATAGTTGCCCTGTTCCCTAAATTAAAACTAATGACATCCCACTCCAGTACTCTTGCCTGGAGAATCCCATGGACGGAGGAGCCTGGTAGACTGCAGTCCATGGGGTCGCTAAGAGTCGGACACGACTGAGCGACTCTACTTTCACTTTTCACTTTGATGCATTGGAGAAGGAAATGGCAACCCACTCCAGTATTCTCGCCTGGAGAATCTCAGGGACAGAGGAGCCTGTTGGGCTGCCATCTATGGGGTTGCACAGAGTCGGACACGACTGACGTGACTTAGCAGTAGCAGGAGCAGGACTCTGTGGGACTCTGGAGTACAGATCTGCTGTGTGTTCTCCATTTCTTATCTGTAGGATATAGGCGTCATTCAGCTTCCTTGACCTTCCCTGAGTTCCAAAGGGTGGATTCAAACAATTGCTAATCAGGGAGGGGAGGGATACAGAAACAGAGGCGAAACAATCAAACGGTGGTACAGCCTTGAGACAGGGTCCCGTTCCTACTCAAAGAAATATGCATAACAATGTCTTTCAGTTCTGGAACTGAACTGGAGCCCCCACCCAGGTGGAGGATGGTAACTTCAGACTAAACACAAGATTCCTGGGGCATAGCTCCACCACCAGCCAATCAAAAAATTTTTAAAAAGTCACAAACCCTGCAGCCCTCACCCCAAATGTTACCTCCTGTTTCTGGGGACCAGTGATGACCATCCTGTTAGGTCTCCTGTTTGGCCCCTGTCTATTTCATCTCTGAGAGGAGCCAACAGTTTCAAACTAAATTGCTGTTATTACAAGGGTGGGAGCTGATTTCAGATGTGGAACACCCCAACTTAGATCAGGTAGAGAGAGACTTCTGCTCTGCTAGGCAGGCCTATGCCCAGGCACAGCAGGAAGAAGTTACAGAAGAAAGAAACCTCCACCCCAATTCCCAAGAAGCATCTTGAGTATGAAGTCTCTCAGGGGGGAGTTGTTAGGGGAAGCACGCTGATTGAAACCGCCCACCCTGGCCAGGCACCACAGTAACCATTTGCATGAGCTGTTTTATGACAGGAGATCCTGGTAAGGAATACAAAACTAATAAGCCACCACAGACCGAAAGAGTTTGGGAAAGGTCGAAAGAAGACACTGCGTGTCCATCCACTTCCCAGAATCCCTCTTTCTAGCATCCATCTTGGCTGAACGATGCGTGCGCCACCAGGAAAGACTCCGAAATAAAATGATTGGCCAAAGACCACCCGGAAAATCATCCCATCACCATAAAACCCCAGACTGGGAGCCACGGGGCAGAGCAGTTCTCCCGTGTTCCCTCACCCTCCTGCTCTCCACCCGGGCGCCCTTCCCAATAAAATCTCTTGTTTGTCAGCACATGTGTCTCCTCGGACAATTCATTTCCCAGTGTTAGACAAGAGCCCAGTTTCGGGCCCAGGAAGGGGTCCTCTTTCCTGCTACAATTTTGATGTGCTTTTATGACGGTCCCCCAGTGGATGTGCAGTGACGTCTCCCTGAGGTCTTGCATTTCTTCTCTGGCTGACGACGCTGAGCATATTTTCATGTTCTTGCTGCCCACCAGCTCATCTTCTTTGGAGAAGTGTCTATTCAGATCTTCCACATAACTTGGAATGGGGTTATCTTTTCACTGATGTGTTTGTTATAATAGTTCTTTACATTTTCTGGACACTTGACTCTTATTAAGAATATAATTTTCAGATATTTTCTTCTATTCCAAAGTTTGCCTTTTCACTTTCTTGATATTGTCCTTTGATGCATAAAAGGTTTTAATTTTGATGAAACTCAATACACCTTTTTTCTTGGTTGTTTATCCTTTGGGTGTCATTTCTAAGAAACCATTAAGTCAAGGTCATGAAAGTCTATTCCTATGTTTTCCCTAAGAGTTTTACGATTTAACTTTTAAATAAGTCTTTGATGCGTTTTTTTCTTTTTTCTTAAATTTATTTCTTTATTTTAAATGAAACAAAGATGAATATTTTTAATGATAAGAGATAAAATTCACAAAGAAGATAGACATCATAAACCATTATGTACCTTAACAACAAAGATACATAAAGCAAAAATCAGAAGAAACATAAGGGAAAAGAAAAATATATAATCATAGTGAAATATATTAACATTTCCTTGAGAATATTTTATCAAGCACAGGAAAAATAAGAATAGGAGCATCTTGAATGATGTTGAGAGGGTAACAGGCAGGAAGACCAGGAGTCTCCAAAGAGAGGAAATAGACTGCAAGCGTCAGACATTTTTTCTCTCTCTCTTAAGTGGCAGGAGGAAACAAACTAGTGTTAGATTTTTTTTTTTCCTCTACTCTAATACAAATTTAAAAAGAGGTTTCTCTTAAAATTCTGTGTTGCCATAACAACACCTGGTTCCACCTGAACTTAACTTTTCTCAAACCTTGAGGTAACCAATACATTTTTCTTATGGAAATGTTTGTCTTCAACTATGTCAATGAACTATGTGCTCTGTCTTCAAGTTGTTTCTGCCTAAGACTCAGAACTGACTCGACAAACCAGTATGTTTTACTCATGCAAACGTTCTCTTAAGCTATGTTAATGAGACTGTTTGAACCAGAGATCAAATTGCCAACATCTGTTGGATCATCGAAAAAGCAAGAGAGTTCCAGAAAATCATCTATTTCTGCTTTATTGACTATGCCAAAACCTTTGACTGTGTAGATCACCACAAACTATGGAAAATTCTACAAGAGATGGAAATACCAGAACACCTGAACTGCCTCTTGAGAAACCTGTATGCAGGTCAGGAAGCAACAGTTAGAACTAGACATGGACAATAGACTGGTTCCAAATAGGAAAAGGAGTACATCAAGGCTGTAATTTGTCACCCTGCTTATTTAACTTATATGCAGAGTACATCATGAGAAACGCTGGGCTGAAAGAAGCACAAGCTGGAATTAAGATTGCTGGGAGAAATATCAATAACCTCAGATATGCAGATGACACCACCCTTATGGCAGAAAGTGAAGAGGAACTAAAGAGCCTCTTGATGAAAGTGAAAGAGGAGAGTGAAAAAGTTGGCTTAAAGCTCAACATTCAGAAAACTAAGATCATGGCATCTGGTCCCATGGGGACCCATGGTTCCCATCACTTCCCCATCATGGCAAATAGATGGGGAAACAGTGGCTGACTTTATTTTGGGGGGGCTCCAAAATCACTGCAGATGGTGACTGCAGCCATGAAATTAAAAGATGCTTACTCCTTGGAAGAAAAGTTATGACCAACCTAGATAGCATATTAAAAAGCAGAGACATTACTTTGCCAACAAAGGTCCATCTAGTCAAGGCTATGGGTTTTCCAGTAGTCATGTATGGATATGAGAGTTGGGCTATAAAGAAAGCTGAGCGCTGAAGAATTGATGCTTTTGAACTATGGTGTTGGAGAAGACTCTTGAGAGTCCCTTGGACTGGAAGGAGATCCAACCAGTCCACCCTAAAGGAAATCAATCCTGAATATTCATTGGAAGGACTGATGCTGAAGCTGAAACTCCAATACTTTGGCCACCTGATGCGAAGAACTGACTCATTTGAAAGGACCCTGATGCTGCGAAAGATTGAAGGCAGGAAGAGAAGGGGATGACAGAAGATGAGGTGGTTGGATGGCATCACTGACTCAGTGGACATGAGTTTGAGTAAACTCCGGGAGTTGGCGATGGACAGGGAGGCCTGGCGTGCTGCAGTCCATGGGGTTGCAAAGAGTCAGACATGACTGAGTAACTGAACTAAACTCCCTACCTGAATACAGCAACTGGGAATCTGTAGGCAGCTTGCACAGGTCCAGGAAGTTCAGATTGAACCTGTGGCAGAAGATGCAGGACTCTGTTTCCTTACAGTTCATGACCTTAGGCACTCAGCCCTCAGGGATCCCAAAGAGGCGGGGTCTGGATGCCTGGAGCGCAGAGCGGCACCCCAGCCTTCTGCAGGACACCTGCCTCCACTGCGTGCAAGCCGCCCTTCAGGACAGGTGTTCCCGTCCACGCTCCCAAAGGTCCCAGCACAGGGCTGCCCACCGCTCAGTCCCTGGGTGGCCAGCGTCCCATTGCACACAGCAGCACAGAAGCCCGCCTTCCTCACCTGAGCCCTGCCGCCATGAGGGCATCTCTCCGCGTGCAGGAATCAGGGCACTGGGGCAGAAAGGCCCTTCCCTCCCTCCCAGGACCCCGGGGAGGGAGGCAGCCGGAAGGTGCATCGAGCTACGCAGCCAGGTGCCCGGCATCGCGGCAGGAACGCACCCCTTGCCCTCTGGCTTCCAGAGCTTCGGTGGGCTCCTCGCCAGAGCGGAGAGGGCCAGAGGCGAGCCTCCCTCAGCCACGGGCCAGGAGGTGGGGTTGGCCTGGGGGTGGGGTCGGAGCGCCGCGCAGGAGATGGTCGTGAAGGTGAGAGTCCCCTGAACCCTGAAAGGGCTGGGGCATGAAAAGCAGCTGGGGAAGTGCCGCCCTGCCTTCGGAGAAGACACACGGCTCAAGAAGGTGCCCTGCGTAGGGTCATCATAACAAGGGGAAGGCGGAGGGTCACAGCCCAGGGCTCCTGGGCTTCTACCCTGGGGGCTGTCTCAGGCGGGCGTGGGGCGTGGCGGGGAGAGGGGCGCGTCCCACCTGGGCCGCGCGGTGCTCACGCATCCACACGGGCAGCCCCCACGGCCCCACGGCCCCAGCGCGCAGCCCCAAGCGAGGCCCATGCACCGCCTGCCCTGGAGCAGGGAGCGAGGCCTCTCTCCCTTGGCCGCCGAGGAGGTGGGGGCGTGGCCACCTGCAGACACCCATGCTTCCCGCCCTCCCGCCCAGCGGTACCTGCTCACCAGGCCCTGGCTGGGGGCCCGCCCTGCAGCAGAGACAGGGACTCGATGGCTAGGCCTTCCAGACAAGAACATGGGAACTTCGTGGATGGCAGAAAGGTGCTTCTTGTCCAGGATTTTCAAAGCTTAAAAATCTAATTTCCTCTTCCATTCCAAATTTGTGCCCTTAATTTCAACTTTCCCAAGTTTTCTCATGCTTTATTTTGATGGCAACAACGACATTAACAAAGTAAAAGGTTAACACAAATGAACATTCACGGACCATGTTCGGTGGCATCTCTGGAGTTGGGGCCCTGCCTTTGACATGCCTGTGGTCACTTCCCGTCAGGTGGCTGGGCCAGGCTGAGCCAGCACCCCCAGTGGGCCCCCATGGGGCATCCTCCCAGCCCAGGGCCCACAGGGCACCCTCCCCGGGAGGGAGGGTCACAGCTGCAGAGGGAACAGCAGCAGCCTGGCCCCTCTGCCCCTGAAGCCGCCCAAGCACAGGCCAGCCTGCAGTCCTTGGGTGCAGGAGGTGGCCTCCTGCTGATGGGAGCCAGTCTGAGTCAGCCCATGAGCCATACCTCGTCTCCCCAGCCCATCTGCCGGCCGGACACGTGAAGTGGAGCCGCCTGTGGTGAGACGCAGGCTTGGCCTCCTTCAGAGCTGGGACCCTGTGGAGGCCAGGCTGGAGCCAGGGGCCACGCTCGGTAGGAGGCACGCCTTTCTGCCTACACACAGAGGTATGCTGCAGAATGAATCCACGCTCCGGCGTGTCATGAACCAACCCCTTAAACACATGACTCTCAGAGGGTGGTGTCCTTGGAAAGCAGCCAAAGCTGTGACAGCAGGCGAGTGAATGAGACATCAGCAGCCACTGAGCACGCAGAGCAGGCCAGGCTGCACCTTCTAGTGGGAGACGCATGGGGACAGGGAGCGGGTGCCACGTGCTGCTGGCCATCATGCTCAGGGCTTTGCATCTTTGAAAAGAAAAGTTCTCAGTGGATATGAGCCAGGATGCTGAGGCATTCTTTTCTGAGTGATAGAATATTTGTTTTTCATTTTCTCTCTTGCTTACATGAGTTTTTGAATGTGCATTATCTTCTAAGCAGAATAAGATCAATAAAGGTTACTTTCCAAAAGATTTGCCAGAGAACCAATTTTACAAAGAGCAGCCCGGGTTGTCAGATGATGTGGAGAAGACAAGGGGTTTCTAGAGAAGTCAAGGGCCCGTCAGCCAGGACCCTCTGTGCATCAGCCCCAGCGCCTCCCAAACCGCAGCCTGCACCAAGCACTGAGCCGCACCCCAGCTCGGACCTCAGGGGCGCGCGGACCAGCAGCAGCCTCAGTGGGGTCCCCAGGGGGCTCTACTCACAGGGTGCCTAATCAGCACCCCCAGGTGGACTGAGGGGGCTGGGAGCCCGTGGGGACGAGCTCACACTCCGCTCTGAAGGCAGTGTAACCAGAATGCTGGGGGCAGGAGAAGGGAGAGGCATGCAGGGAAGGGCAGGTGCATCCTTCCCGAAGTCCCCACCCTCTCTGACTGCTGGGCTGGCACCCTTACTCTGTTCGGGCCTCACCCCACTTCCTGCCAGCTCACGTTCCTCCAACCCAGGGACCTTCTCCCCCTGCACCCCTGCTACCACTCCCAGGCCCCCCCCCCCAGATGTCCAGTGCACGCCAGTAAGCCAGGCTGGCCAACTCTGGGCCAGCAGGCAGGCCTCGAACATGCACAGGGGTGCAAGGTGGGCCAGGAAGCCCCTGTGTGTCCCCCAAAGCTCTGTGAGGAGCTGCCCCGGGACCTGGTGACTTGCCCTCCTCACTGCGCCCGAGGCCCTGCCCAGTCCCTCTGGACATTAGCCTGATCATCTTCCTCATCAGGGCTCCCATCCAAGGGAGACCTTCATGTTCACGTCCTCCAGCAGCGTGGTCCCTGAGACCACAGCAGCCTCTCTCTTGCAGTCCAAGGGTGGGGCACAGGGGAAGGGCCGGGAGGTGGGAGGCAGCAGACAGAGACCCTCCAAGAGTCCAGGGCCAGTGGTGGTCACTGCAGGCTGGCCAGACCCTGAAGTTAAACATGGAAGGTAGGTGGTAATCAACAGCAGTGCTGGACAGACCCTGTAGGGGAGGGATCACAGGAGAAGTAAGCCTGCTCTTTCCCAGGGTGCTGAGATAGGAGGTGGGAGTCCAGAAAGATCTACACATGGAGGAGGGGGGCCTGGTCATTTGCAAACTGATACCAGACCCACACAGGAAGAAGATACAGGGCAACTAGCTTCCCAAAGAGGGTGTCGTCAGGGAGCTGTGGTCACAAGGGGCTTGGTGGGGGCATCAGGGCTGGACATGCGTGAACACTGGGGACCGTGGCACAACACCTGAGCCAGGTCAAGCACGTCCGCAGATGAAAGGAGGGGTGGCCGGAGCTGGTTCATCAGGGACCACGCGCACACACAACTCAGGAGACCCGTGAGGACAAGAGTCCATGACAGCTAAAGACCCTCGGGGCCCACCCAGACCAGGGCGAGGCAGAGAGGGGGCCAGAAACAGACCCCAGGCCGTGGTGGGCATCTGAGGAATGTCTGA
The DNA here is from genome assembly GCF_033118175.1 of Dama dama. Lineage (NCBI taxonomy): Eukaryota > Metazoa > Chordata > Mammalia > Artiodactyla > Cervidae > Dama > Dama dama. The sequence goes on along the minus strand of NC_083695.1, from coordinate 97,092,027 downwards.
GATGAATTATGGATGAGACATTTAATAAAACTCTTTAAGAAACAAGGAGGATGAAAGCCCCAGGCACACTGGCCTCTCCCCTGCCCTGGTCTCACTGATGTCCCCTGCAGCCGGCTCGTGGTCAGCACGTCCCAGGGCAGAGGCCACTGGGGTCTTCCTTCCCAGCCTGAGGTGTGAGGAGGCCCGGGCTATGAAGAGCCCCGCCTGCACTGAAAGAGAAAGACACCCGTTGGGGACCCTCAGCAACTCCTCAGAGACCCAGGACTCCCGGGCCCTGGCTTCCTGCTCACCGTGAGGCCAGAGGGCGAGACAAGGACGGGGCAGGGGCCGGGCTGCTGCTGGCGCGCCTCCTCCCACCGCGTGCTCAGCCCCTACAGCGGCTGCCGCTCGAGAAGAAACCCAAAGAGAAGCCCAGGCCCCTCCCTAAACTCCGAGTCTATCCCTGAGAAGATTCTAGTCTAAGGGACAACTTGGAAGGGAGAAGCAAGTGCCCCAGCACCAAGCCTGTGGGGGGAGTGAGTCACGCACACACGGAGGCGTTCTCGGGCCTTTAGATGTAGGGGTGGGCCGGAGCGGAGCCCCGGGCGAAGCAGCAGTAGAGCAGGAAGAGCACCATGGACGCCACGGCGCAGAGCTGCACACCCGTGGGACTCAGGGGAGCGCCCTCCTCCGCGCCGCCCTCCTCCGCGTCGCCCTCCTCGGGCTCGGGCTCCGCCACGTCGTCATACTCCTCCTCCGGCACCACGGCCCCGGACGCTCCAGCAGCCTCGTCTTTCTCCCCGGCGGGGGCAGCTCCAATGTCCTCATAAACACCTTCTGAGGGCAGGCTCCCCAGCATTCCAGAACCTGCAGGGGTCACACCAGAGCCCTTTAGCTGAGACACTCCCAGCAGTTAAGCCCGCCCACGGGGCCCCTGCGGGGTGGCCACACGTCCCAGGACCCTCTGGACCCTGGGCTCCTCTGCCGCAGTTCCCCACGGATAGCAGCGGCCACACGCTTCCCCAGGCACAGCATGTGGGAGCTGTCCCCAGCTGCATGGAGGACAGAGGGGTCCAGATACCCTTGGAGCCCTCTGTCCCACCCAGGCAGCCCTGGGACTGTGGATTCCCCCGTCTGGCCCCTCTCAGAAGTGGGGCAGGGCCCAGCGTCTCCAGTCACCAATAACTCATGGATTTACTTCGCAGGAAGTTGCCATAGGCTGTGGTGGAGCGGCAGGGACAGACAGAAGCTGCGATGGGCTAGGGTCTCAAAGCACCCCCCCCCCCCAGCATTCCCACCCCCAGGGACCACGGTCAACCCCACCCACCACGCCCACCTACCCCTGCAGGCACCTCTGGCCCGGAACCACCAAGCCCCCAGGACCAGGGAGATGACGAGCAGCAGGGGGCCGAGGGCCAGGCCGAGGGTCATGGGCAGAGTCCCAGCCTCGAGGGCAGGCGCCAGGACCAGAGGGCTGCCTGGGAAGACAGGGAGAGGAGGGTCTCGCCCGTGTGCCTGCTCCTCCTGGGGCATTGTGACCCTCGGCCTGGACCACCGGAGCCCCTGGGGGGGGGCACCCAGAGGAGAGGTGGGCCTTGTGCTTCTGTCCCAGCTGGCCCCGAGGTCACAGCACTAAATCCGGGAGGGGGGCCAGGAGGGAGGGGCCAGGAGGGTAGCTCTTAGCGTCCTGACGGCTTTGGACTCAGACTCGGTGTCTAAGAGGACACAGTGTACCGGAACTGAACCCCACAGTTGGCAAGAGAAAGGCCCAGAGGAGATGCCCAGCAGATGGCCCAGCAGGGCGGGGGCTGGCTGACCCTCCCTGGGCGCTCTGCCTGCCTGGCCCAGGGCACCTGTAGAGACATCCAGCACGGCGGTCCTGGGATCCTGACCTCCACCCAGCAGCCAGGTAGATGTGGGAGAGTCCACAGAACCTCTGAGGCAGAGCCTCTACAGGGCCTCTCAGGGTGGGGTAGAGCCCCCCAGGGTGGGGCAGAGTCCCTCCAGGACCCCTGTGGATGGGGCAGAGTCCCTCCAGGACCCCTGTGGGTGGGGCAGAGTCCCTCCAGGACCCCTGTGGGTGGGGCAGAGTCCCTCCACAGCCCCTGTGGGTGGGGCAGAGTCCCTCCAGGACCCCTGTGGGGGCAGAGTCCCTCCACGGCCCCTGTGGGTGGGGCAGAGTCCCTCCAGGACCCCTGTGGGGGCAGAGTCCCTCCAGGACCCCTCTGGGTGGGGCAGAGTCCCTCCAGGACCCCTGTGGATGGGGCAGTGTCCCTCCACGTCCCCTGTGGGTGGGGCAGAGTCCCTCCACGGCCCCTGTGGGTGGGGCAGAGTCCCTCCAGGACCCCTGGGGTGGGGCAGAGTCCCTCCAGGGCCCCTGTGGGTGGGGCAGAGTCCCTACAGGGCCCCTCTGTGTGGGGCAGGGCTCCATGCAGGGCCCCTCCGGGTGGGTTGAAGCAGAAGGGCCAGAGCTGAGGCCTGAGGAAGCGCTCACCTACCTGATGCCGAATGTAGGGTGACGGCCTCTCTGTCACCTGCAGGAAAAGTGGGTGGGATCCAAGTGAGAGCCTGGGCTGTGGCCAGCCAATCCACCGGAGCAGCACCGCAGCCCCGTCAGGCTGAAACAGCTCATGGAGACAGCCTCCACCCCAGCATCCAGGGGACCAGCTCAGAGCAGCCTCAGGGCTGGACTCTGCAGCACCAGGGCTGAGGGGGCGCCAAAGGAACCCACCGGGCGCCCCATCCCCAGGCCCTAGGAAGGCCTCACCCAGCCACCCACCCAATGGAGGGGCAAACGGAGCCCCGCCTGGATCGCTCACCCCATGGAGGGCACCGACGGAGCCCCACCTCGACCCCTCACCCCATGGAGGGCACGGACGGAGCCCCCCCGGACCACTCACCCGCGCAGCGCACGCCCGCGTCCTCCTTGTGCCCGCAGTCTCCGCGGCCCCACGGCTCCGCCGGGCAGCCCCACAGGGAGGCCTCGCAGCCCCGGCACCCCAACTCATCCAGCCACACGGGCCCCGAGCCTGGTCCGAAGGCGGCCCCCGCCAGGGCGCCCACAGCTCAGCCGCACCCCAGCTGCCGGCACACGACCTCAGCGTCCGCCAGGTCCCAGGAGTCATCACACACGGTGCCCCAGGAGCCCGCGAGCCAGAGCTCCACGCGGCCGGAGCAGCGGTCCTCACCCCCGCGCACGCGCAGCTCGCCCTCCTCTGCAAGAGGGGTCTGTGGTCACCGCGGGGCAGGACCCGGATGGGGAGAGGATTGGTGGGGGGGGGGGGGGGGGAGAAGGGGCAGAGGGGGGGTACCTGGGCAGCTGCCCATCAAGGAGCAATTGAGGGCCTCCCCGGAATCCTGCGTCGTTGTCCCTGATGATCCTGTTGGATTCAAATAGCGGTTCACCCAGCATAAATGCTCAGAGAAGCTTCAGAACGGAACCTGTGGAGCCCAGAGACCCCACCACCCCCAGCCATCGGTGAATGGCAGCCCCTGCGGATGACCTGTCAGGACACTGAAGCTGCCTCGAGGGCCCCCAGAGTCTGCCCACTGGCAGTAGGTGGCAGGGCCTACCTGCACAGGTGATCCAGACTTCCTCTCCACGGGTGCAAGAGCGCGGGTGCCAGGGGGCTGAGGGGCACGGCCACAGCGTGGAGTTCCGCAGCCGGCGGCACTGGATGTTGTCCACCCAGGAGGTGTCCAGGCTGCTGTGCCCCGGCCTGTTCTCCAGCCAGCCCTGCTCCCCGCAGCCCAGCTGCTGGCAGATGATGGACAAGCAGGCGTCCTTCAGGGCGTTACTGCACACGGCCCCCCACGTTCCGCTGTGGAACACGTCCCACCGCCCGGCACAGGGCCCGGCGCCACCGCACAGCCTCAGGGCCCCTGCCTCTGGAAGACAAGCCCCTCGGGTCAGGGGCTCTGGAGGGGGAGGCCGAAACCGGGGCCCCCAGCACCGAGACCCGAGCCAAGCCAGGGCCTCTGGCATCCAGCTCACACCACCACGTCCCCGTCCATCCCCACCCGAGAGGGGAGCAGCGGCCCACAGGGAGCCAATTTAGGCCCCAGCGCCAATGCTGCGATCCCTAGTAACTCAACTGACTGTAGAAATCTGTCCCTGGAAGTCACTCAGATACAGAATAACCCTTTTAAACAACATGATCAATTTAGCAGTGACTGTAAAAATTCAACAACAAAAAAGGAATTAGCCCGATCTCTGAGTCTGTCATTGGTCCCGGCTGGTCAGCACCCAAGTAGTGTCTTGTTACCCTGGAGTGGTGAAAGTCCAGGAGCAAGGAGTATGTTAAGCCGACTATAACCTGACCACACAGTGGAATAGGACGCCACCCCCTAAAATAAGTCAAAAGGGCCATAATCAGAATGCATCACAATACATACATGGGGATAAACTGAAGAACTGAGACAGGAATTGCATCTGACAGCATCTTAACTAAGTAAAATAGGCTTAGAAAATAAACGGCAGGAATTGCATCTGTGACAGAGTAAAAGCGGCCACTCAGACCCCCGCCTGTCCCTGCCCCCTCACCGAGTCTACTCCCAGCCCTGGATCTGGGCTGACCTCTGACCTTCCACCAACCAAATGCATGGGGCAAGAGTGACCGGTGCCCGCTCCACGCCCGGGCCTCGTAGCGCCTGCCTGCCTCTGATCTCCCCTCGGAACCCCGCTGCTGCCAGGCTAATCGGGACAGCAGAGTCCCCACCCCTGCCAACAGCCAGGTCCCCTACAGAGGCCTGTCCGCCAGCGAGCACCAGCAACTGCCTGAGGAGCCCAGAGCACGGAGGAAGGAAGAGCTTCAAGCTGAAAACAGTGGGAGTGAAACCTACATCCAAGGACAGAAAGACCAGAAGTGCCAGCAGAGCCAAGTGTGAAGTGGACAGCACCTAGAGACCCTCTCCCAGGAAGCAGGAGGAAGGAGCAGAGACCCCACCCCCACCAGATGAGTGACAAGGTTGGGGGAGCCAGAACAATGCGCCTGCTACTTGAAAAGAAATGCAATGACTTAAGTAGAAGCAGTCATCTAAGACATCCAAGAAAGTTACAGAAAACGTTCCTAAAGCAAAAATAGGAACCAAACTCCATCAGAAGAGGCCAAGAGCCCACGCGGGGATGCCCACCCCCTCTCAAAGGGTTTCCCAGAGACCCTGGAGGAGGAAGGAAGCACAGATGCCTCCAGCGTGTGACAAAACCCCATCACTGAGAATAATCGCACCCAGACAAGATGCACACAAAAAGCCTCAGAGATGTATGAGCTAAAAGCAAGCAATCTTCCTACCATGCCTCAACAATACTCTGGAAAGAACCGGTCCAGCACACTGAAATGTGGATCAAAATCAAGAATTCACGACAGGGAAGCCCTAAAGTCCAAATGTGAGATGGGCTTCCAGCAGCTGCGGAGAAAGGCCCCCAGTGCTGCTCCAAGAGCAGGAGCAAGGTGAGCTCACTCTGCCCACCGCCGGGCACCTCCCAGTTTCCCCACCCCACCCCACCCCACCCCCGCCCACAGGAGCAAAGAAAGGGGCGTCAGTCGCTCAGCATCACTGCAGCAGGAGGGCACTGAGGAGTCAAGTGCAGAGTTCTTCAAACCGGCGGGGGAACAGCCCTGGACGTTTCAGTGCAATCCCAGGAAAGCACTAGCCATTACGTTACGCACGAACAGCGCGAGACCCCTGGAGACCCAGCGGCCCTGGGAGGGCACTTGGGTCTCAGCACCCACCTGAGCAGAGGACACCGGCGTCCTCCTTGTGGCCGCAGTCGTGTCGGCCCCAGCCTCCCGACGGGCACCGCCACAGCGCGGCCTCGTGGCCCTCACAGGCCAGCTCGTCCATCCAGATGCGCCCGGCCCCGGCCCCGAAGTGTGCGGCCCCCGGGGAGCTGAGCGCGTGCCCGCAGCCCAGCTGCCGGCAGACCACCTGGGCGTCCCGCAGGTCCCAGCTGTCGTCACACACGGTGCCCCACTCGCCCGCGTGGAGCAGCTCCACGCGCCCCGCACAGCAGCCCGGCCCCGCGGCCAGGCGCACCTGGAGGTTCCCTGCAGACGGAGAGGCCAAGTCAGGGCGCTGGGGCCCCAGGAGGGGGTCCTGGGGGCTGGGCCTGCACTCACCGGAGCACACGACGCCCGCGTCCCGCGACACCCCCGCGGACACCAGCGGGGCCGCGGACACACTGCACCGCGTCAGGCGGGGCTCGGTGCCTGCACAGGGCACGCGGCTGAGCCCCAGGGGCACCGTCCCGCGCGCAGGCGCCGCCACCTCGTAAGCTCGCTCCGCCGCGCCGCAGCCCAGCTGCCTGCAGACGACGGCTGCGCCGCGCAGGTCCCAGGCCTCGTCCAGGACGCGGCCCCACACCCCGTCCAGGGACACCTCCACGCGGCCATCGCAGCGGCTCTGTCCGTCCCTCAGCCGCAGGGCGTCGGGGAGACCTGGGAGCGGGGGCCGGGGGGGAGGAGGACACTGCAGGGCGGCGGGGGCCGGCGGGTGGCACCCGGCCTGTCCCGGGCCGAGGACGCCGCCTCCCAGCGCAGCCCTGTCCGCTCCCGGCCTCCCCTCCGGCCGCGCTCGCGCTGACCCACCTGAGCAGACGGCGGCGGCTGCATGGCCGGGGCCACACGCGGGCGCCCCCAGGGTGCTCACGGGGCAGTCCCACAGGTGGGACTCTGTCCCCGCGCAGTGCACCTTGTCTGGCCAGAGGGCGGAGGCCCCGCCCCCAACGTGGCCCCCTGGGGGCGTGGCCACCGCGTTCCCACAGTCGAGCTGGTGGCAGAGGACAGTGGCGTCTGCCAGGTCCCAGTGGGCGGCACAGAGGGGCGCCCCGGCCCCCTGGACCTGGAGCTCCACGCGCCCCTCGCAGGCGCTGCTGCCGTTGACCAGCCGGAACTCTGCAGGGGGAGGGGGTGTCAGCGTCGCTCCCCCGACGGGCCCTGCTCCTGGCTCTTTCTTCCCTTCACACCCAGGATGGGGGTCCCGGGTCCCCTTCTCTGCCAGCCCCACACCCGCCTCAGCGGCAATGCCCAGAGGATACATGTGTGCAGGGCTCTGTGCCGGCCTTGGGGGTCACATCCCTCTGTCCCCAAAGCCTGCCCGCAACCCGCAGAAGCAGCACTTCCTCAAGGGGATGGGCTCACCTCCTGGAAGGAGGCCCCTTGGGGCTGGGCCAGCTGCATCCTGAGAGGGAGGCTGGCAGGGAGCGGGCAGGGCCCAGACTGGGAGCCCCCCCTCGTGGCCTCACCTGAGCACCTGAGCCCCGCATCCTGGCCGTGCCCACACTGGTGCCCGGGCCCCGAGGGCAGTGGAACAGCAGGGACTCATTGCCCACACAGCGGAAGGCCTCGGTCCACACGAGCCCCGAGCCCTGGCCGAAGTGGGTGCCCTTGGGTGTGGACACGGCCATGCCACACTGCAGCTCCCGGCACACCACGTGGGCAGTGGCCAGGTCCAGGTCAGCGTCACAGACAGTGCCCCAGGTCAGGCCCCGCCTTACCTCCAGGCGCCCAGCACAGGAGTGCTCGCCACCCACCAGCCTGGCCTCCATGTGTCCTGGATAGGAGACAGTTCTGACATGTACAGGGCTTCTCAGCTCAGAGCTCAGCCCTGAGCCCCCCTGTGGACCCTGAGCAGTCCTGTCAGAGGCGATCATCTGCCTGCAGCAGGGCCTGCTGAGCAGTGGGAGAACTGATGGCCAGAGACCCTCCATCCCCATCACAACAGACGCTGCACAACCTCTGTCTGCCCGGGGCAGTGGCATCAAGACCCTCCTTGTCTCAGAGGCTAGGTAATGGCCCCCTGAGGGCATGCCCCCGAGGGCACCAAGGAGAGTGGACACTTTACCTCATTTCCACCCGGAATGTACCAGGATCTAAGAGACCAGATTGTTCCCACTACTGACCCTGACTTGTGTGAGACCCACAGTGGTCACAGTCAACGCAGCACAGACGCGGCACACGGCCGGGACTGCACCCGCCCTTGGCTTCCGGCCCGCACCTCTCCTGGGCCACCCTGCACTCCAGAGGCAACGGCTGTACGTGCCCCCGGCTCCATCCTGTGCCTTCACCTCTAGGTCTCTGTCCAAAGCAAGGAAGAGCTACAGAGTCCGTTCTCAAGGAGACTTTCCTGTCTGCCTTCACTCACCTTCCCCGGCCTGCTCTCGCCTCCGCCACAACAGGTGGGCTGCACAGGGGCCATCTCCCCCACGTTGGCACCCCAGGCCTCAGGCAGGACTGGGCCAGCGAGAGGCACTCCCAGGGCGCACTCTGCTGCAGCCCACTCGGAGCATGGAGGGATGGCCAGCCCATGGCCAGCTCCCTGCTGTCCCCACCCCACCCCACACCAGGATGGAGGGTCCACCTCACCTGAGCAGACCACCTGGGCATCTCGCTGGAAGTCGCAGCCACTGCGGAACTTGTTGTTCAGTCTGCAATTCCGGATGGTCAGCTCATCGCCCACACAAGTCGTGTACTTCCTGGCGATGCTGCCATCTTGACAGGGGGCCTGCAGGGCAGGGCCACACCCCAGCTCCCGGCAGAACACTGTGGCCTCCTCCCGGTGCAGGCCACAGAGATGATCCACCCCGTTCACATTCCTGATCTCAGGGAGCCCCGCACAGGGGCTCCGGCCCTTCACCAGCCGCACCTCCCGGAAAGTGCCACCTGTGAAGCATAAAGGGCATCGCGCACAGTGCAGGCTCTGCTGACCTCAGGCCTCGATGACAGCCGTCCCCAGCAGGGCCCGGCCTGAGCCAGACCAGCCCTGTGCCTCGCTGAGGGGTCAGCGTGGGGCTGCTCAGAGGCCCTCCTGGCTCAACAATCTCTGGACACCCTCGTTGATTTTTCAACAGACACCTGCCTTCTCGCTTTGCTCTGGGCCCCACAAACCACCCTGTGGGTCAGTTCAGACAGGACGTGAGGTGCCAGACACAGCCCTAGACCCTCCAGACAGACCTCCAGGGAGAACATTCGAGCTGGTGATGGTGATAAGATGCCTGCACAGTCCGTGGGGCTCCCTCAAGTGTCGCCCCCACCCCTGCCTGCATGTCCACCCCCTCACTGCGCTTCTGCCTGCTTGTGCATTCTCCCTCGGTCTCTCCCTGGACAGCAGGCTTTGTGCAGCCAGTTTCGTACTGTTTACTCATGGCTGCATCCCCAGCGCCCAGAACACTGCCGCTGCCTTGTAAAGAAGGGATTTCTTAAGCAAAACACAGAGGCCTGCTGACACAGGAAGAAGGGAGAGCTGAGAGCCGGCCTGTCTCAGATAGCTCTGGGGGCCCCCACTGAGAGCCCTGGGACCCCTCGTCCCCCCACACCCCAGCCCACAACTTACTGGAACACAGAGCCACCACCACCCACTCGTAGGGGCACTCGCTCTTCGTCCAGGCCCCCAGTTTGCACCCCCAGAGGGAGGCCTCGTCTCCCCTGCAGGACACATTGTGGAGCCAGGGCCGCACCGCCTCTCTGGGCAGCGGGACATACTTGGGGGCGCCCACGGCCCAGCCGCAGCCCAGCTGCCTGCAGACCACGGACGCCTCCTTCAGCGTACACTCCCAGTTGCACACGTGTCCCCAGGCCCCTTCATGCCAGACCAGCACCACCCCGTCGCATGGACTGGGCCGGTAGGCCAACCGCAGGTCATCGGGTCCACCTGCAGATGGAACGGGCCAGTGAGGGCCGGCAACAGCAGAGAGTCGGTGGTGGTGACGACAGTGCCTGGGGCCCCTGCCAAGGCCTGACTCCGAGGCCTCCGTGCAAAGCCAAGTCCCGCACCGCAGAGCCGTCCAGACGGGTGGTGGGGCAAGGGCCCTGAGTGCCCTCCTTGGCCCGCCGGAGCCCCCACATCCTGGGTGACCGCAGGCCCAAGGCATGGAAGTCCCCTGTCCTCTGCCTGGCATGGCGGGCTCCTCCCATCACCCATCCCAGCCTCCAGCCGAAGGTCATTTCCCAGCAGCCCCGCAGCCCCTCATCTTCCTGCTCACCCCCACCCCACATCTCTGACTGCCCACCCCCTGCACCCCAGCTCACTTTCCTGGGGGCTGCCTCCTGGGTCTCCAAGAGTCTCAGCCGCCCCCTGACCTTCCAGTCCCACCGGGAGCAGGGTTGCACTCCTCACTAGGCCCCTGCACCCCGGTCTTTCCTACACAGCCCCCCTTGTCTCGGACCCTGGACTGTCCTCACCACACCACAGCCCCGGAAGCCCCTCATCTTGGCCCCTGGACCCTCCATCATCCTACCGATCCCTGGGCTGATGCAGGGGGGTCAGATAGCCTCCGCAGGGACAAGTATGCCCAGCTTGGGCCAGACCACCTCCAGGGCCTGTCCCGGACTCGTGGGGCAGGAGAGAGAGGGGGACCCCCAGCCTTCAGTACAGAAGAAGGCACATTCCTCCCACCACCCTCCAGGCCTTCATCCACCGCTCCCACCCGCTCCCAAAGCCCCCTCACACCCACCCCTGCTCCTCTGGACATACATGTGCACAGTGTGCGCCTTTTTAACACAAGCCAGCACCCCTCCCGCCAGCCAGCCTCACTGCGTTTCAGAACCCAGCCCCCCACCCTTCACGCGCTCCAGCATCACCCAGACCCCACCCCACCCAGCGTGCCCCTCTGTCTGGCTTTCTGTCGCCTCCTGCTGGACCCTGGATCAACCTGCCCAGTGACCTTTCCCCCCGTCAGCTCCCAGGGCACCTCGCCCCCTCCCCAGCCCCAAGACACACTCACATGCGTCCACACACAGCTGCCCAGCCTCCTCTCACACGCATCCCTGCCTGTACTCGGCATTCACTCTCCACCACTCTTCGCGCAGACCCGCACGCAGGCCGCACGGCGCCCTCTCACCCAGCCTCTCTGTGCTGTCTCCCAGCAGGACACCCGTCCACAGCTCCTGCCATGACCTAGCTCTTGGCTTCTGGACCCAGCAGCCCCCACCCCCCACCCTGACGTGGCGTCTCTCCGGGACTGGCTCACCTCCGTGGCCCAGCACCAAACCACACTCACCATCACAGCCGGGTGCCCCCAGCTTGCCTACACCCACCCACCACCTGCCTGCCCCAAGGGAAGGAGACGGGGCAGCTCCCTGCAGAACCCATCAGCATCCCCTGTCCGTCTGGGTCACTGGGGCCAGACGCCAGCCATGTCCCTCACTCCGTCTGGACTCTGGCCAGCCCTGCATCCTGGACTCCGAGTGGCGGGGCCGGGGGCTCTGGCTCACCCCGGGTGGAACCTGCTCAGTCAGCGCAAGGACCAGCATCTCTGGGTGTCTGCACTCAGGAGCCCCACATGTCTTCTGCCCTAGGACGTGGCCCCACTTGGGCTGAGCAAGACCCCAGCAGACAGCAGACAACACGGGACCGTCATACCCCAGGGCCTCAGCCTCTGTGGAGCAGAGCCTCCAGAAGGTTCCATGGGTGGAGGAAGGAAACTCTTACCAGTGGGGGCGGCCCTGGTCCTGAGGAGGAGGATGCCAAGGTCCAAGACCCAGAGAGCCACCTTCATGGCCCTGCAGCTGCAAGCCAGCTCCACGGCTCAGCCTGTGCAAACGCAGGGATCACAGTCCAGGGCAACACATAGAAGCAGGGCCATCAGCAGCCCCTCAGGACCAATGCTGCCACGAGGGCCTTTCCAGGGCGTATCAGTGGTTCTGTCTCCATCTGTGGGCAGAGCAGCCAATGGCTGGCAGCCCCGAGCATCACCAGACCGAGCGGGGGGCCCGGCCTTTGGGTTTCCTCCTCTGCTGAAAACGCTGACAGGGTAGCTGCACTCAGACCCAGCAGACAGGCAGGTGGTCCAACGGGCTCACGGCCACAGCAGCAGCCAAGCCCTGCCCTCCACCCAGGCTTCAGCTCCCCATCATGAGTGGTGACACAGTGACCCCAGACATCATGGGGACCAGCAGGGACACAGTAGGAGTCCCAAAGCACAGAAGAACAAGACAGGCCATGACAGCTTTACAAGGGCTCTGAGACCTAAACTATCATTGGAACTGAGGCCACAAAAGAAGACTGGAACCTACACACTGAGTCCAAACAGAATGGACACCTGCTGAAATAGAAGATTTAAACAGAATCAAGAGTGTCTGACATCACAACCAACGTGCCTGGGGTACAACTGAAAATCACTCACCATGAGAAGAACCAGGGAAACCACATCTGATGGTAAAAGACAATCAGCTGCCAATACTCGTCAAAATTATCTGAGGACTTTCAAGCAGTCATTATAAAGATGCTTCTATTATAAGTTCCAAATTCTTTTTAGATAAATGAAAAAAATTCCAGCAAAGAAATAGAAGTTATAAAAATGAAACTGGAACACTCATACTTTGCAGTCAGAATGGTAAAATAGTGCAACCACTTTGGGCAACAATCTGGCAGTTCTTCCAAATGTTAAACACAGAGGTTCCCTAGGGCTTCCCTGGTGGCTCAGATGGTAAAGAATCTGCCTGCAATGTGGGACACCTGGGTACGATCACTGGGTTGGGAAGATCCCCTGGAGGAGGGCATGGCTACCCACTCTGGTATTCTTGCCTGGAGAATCCCCACGGACAGCGGAGCCTGGTGGGCTACAGTCCATGGGGTCTAAAAGAGTCAGACATGACTAAGCACAGCACACAGTGGTCCCCTATGACCCAGAAATCCTGTGTATCAAAGAGAAATGAAGTTATGTCCAAGATAGGCAAGAAGGCGATATCGTGCAAATCAGGGAATTATAGACATTACTTTGTAATCATTTAAATGGAGTATAATCTGTAAAAATACTGAAACTCAGCTGTACAACTGAAGCCTCAGATGATAAAGAATCTGCCTGCAATGCAGGAGACCTGGCTTTGATCCCTGGGTTTGAAAGATCCCCTGGAGAAGGGAATGGCTACCCACTCCAGTATTCTTACCTGGAGAAGTCCATGACAGAGGAGCCTGGCAGGCTACAGTCTGTGGGATCACAGAGTCAGACATCATTGAGTGACTAACAGATACACCTGAAACTAATACTGCAAATCAGCAATACTTGAATATTTTAAAGATAAGTTCACATAAAAACTTGTGCACAAATATTCATAGTAGCATTATTCGTAATAGAAAAAATAGAAACAACCTAAATGCACTTCAGTCAGTGAGTGGATAAACAAAATGTCATATATCTATCCCATGAAATATTCAGTTCAGTTCAGTTGCTCACTCCTGTCTGACACTTTGTGACCCCATGGACTGCAGCACGCCAGGCTTCCCTGTCCATCACCAACTCCCAGAGCTTGCTCAAACTCAAGTCCATCAAGTTGGTGATGCCATCAACCACCTCATCCTCTGCCGTCCTCTTCTCCTCCTGCCTTCAATCTTGCCCAGCATCAGGGTCTTAACCAATGAGTCAGTTCTTCACATCAGGTGGGCAAGGATTCGAGTTTCAGCTTCAGCATCAGGTGGGCAAGGATCAGTGCTTCCAAAGACTGATTTCCTTTAGGATGGACTGGTTGGATCTCCTTCCAGTCCAAGGGACTCTCAAAAGTCTTCTCCCACACCACAATTCAAAAGCATCAATTCTTCAGTGCTCAGCTTTCTTTATGGTCCAACTCTCACATCCAAACATGACTACTGTAAAAACCACAGCTTTGACTAGATGGACCTTTATTGACAAAGTAATGTCTCTGCTTTTTAATATGATGTCTAGGTTGTCATAGCTTTTCTTCTTTTAATTTCATGGCTGCAGTCACCATCTGCAGTGATTTCGGAGCCCAAGAAAATTAAGTCTCTCACTGTTTCCATCGTTTCCCCATCTATTTGCCATAAGTGAGGGGACCAGATGCCATGATCTTAGCTTTTTGAAGGTTGGGTTTTAAGCCAGCTTTTAAACTCTCCTCTTTCACTTTCATCAAGACATTCTTTAGTTCTTCATTTTAAGCCATAAGGGTGGTGCCATCTGCATGTCTAAGGTTATTGATATTTATCCCGGCAATATTGATTCCGGCTTGTGCTTCATCCAGCCCAGCATTTCCCATGATGTACTCTGCATATAAGTTAAATAAGCAGGGTGACAATATACAGCCTTGATGTACTCCTTTCCTGATTTGGAACCAGTCTGTTGTTCCATGTCCAGTTCTAACTGTTGCTTCCTGACCTGCATACAGATTTCTCAGGAGGCAGGTGAGGTGGTCTGGTATTCCCATCTCTTTCAGAATTTTCCACAATTAGTTGTGATCCACACAGTCAAAGGCTTTGGCATAGTCAATAAAGCAGAAGTTGGTGTTTTCCTGGAACTCGCTTGCTTTTTCTATGATTCAATGGATGTTGGCAATTTGACCTCTGGTTCCTCTGTCTTCTCTAAATCCAGCTTGAGCATCTGAAAGTTCACGGTTCATGTACTATTGAAGCCTGGCTTGGAGATTTTTGAGCATTACTTTTCTGTCATGTGAGATGAGTACAATTGTGTGGTAGTTTGAATATTTTTTGTCATTGCCTTTCTTTGGGATCGGGACGAACACTGATCTTTTCCAGTCCTGTGGCCACTGCTGAGTTTTCCAGATTTGCTGGCATATTGAGTGCAGCACTTTCACAGCGTCATCTTTCAGGATTTGAAATAGCTCAAACTGGAATTCCATCATCTCCACTAGCTTTATTTGTAGTGATACTTCCTAAGGCCCACTTGACTTCGCATTCCAGGATATCTGGCTCTAGGTGAGTGATCACACCCTCGTGGTTATCTGGGTCATGTAGATCTTTATATAGTTCTTCTGTGTATTCTTGCCACCTCTTCTTAATATCTTCTGCTTCTGTTAGGTCCATACAATTTCTGTCCTTTATTGTGCCCATCTTTGCAAGAAATGTTCCCTTGGTATGTCTAGTTTTCTTGAAGAGATCTCTAGTTTTTCCCATTCTATTGTTTACCTCTATTTCTTTGCAATGATCACTAAGGAAGGCTTTCTTATCTCTCCTTGCTTTCTTTGGAACTCTGCATTCAAATGAGTGTATCTTTCCTTTTCTCCCTTGCCTTTAGCTTCTCTTGTTTTCTCAGCTATTTGTAATGGCCTTGTTTTTCCTGAGGATGGTCTTGATCACTGCCTCCTGTACAATACCATGAACCTCCGTCCATACTTCTTCAGGTACTCTGTCTGTCAGATCTAATCCTTTGAATCTATTTGTCACTTTCACTGTATAATAATAAGTGATTTGATTTAGGTCATAGCTGAATGGTCTAGTGGTTTTCCCTACTTTCTTCAATTTAAGTCTGGCTTTGGCAATAAGGAGTTCATGATCTGAGCTACAGTCAGCTCCCAGTCTTGTTTATGATGACTGTATAGAGCGTATCCATCTTTGACTGCAAAGAATATAATCAGTCTCAGTATTGACCATCTGGTGATGTCCATGTGTAGAGTCTTCTCTTGTGTTGTTGGAAGAGGGTGTTTGCTATGACCAGTACATTCTCCTGGCAAAACTCTGTTAGCCTTTGCCCTGCTTCATTTTGTGCCCCAAGGCCAAATCTGCCTGTTACTCCAGGCATCTCTTGACTTCCTACTTTTGCATTCCAGTCCCCTATAATGAAAAGGACATCTTTTTGGGGTGCTAGTTCTAGAAGGCCTTATAGGTCCTCATAGAACCATTTAACTTCAGCTTCTTCAGCATTACTGGTTGGGGCATAGGCTTGGATTACTGTGATATTGAATGGCTTGCCTTGGAAAC
Source organism: Dama dama (assembly GCF_033118175.1). Taxonomy (NCBI): domain Eukaryota; kingdom Metazoa; phylum Chordata; class Mammalia; order Artiodactyla; family Cervidae; genus Dama; species Dama dama. The sequence goes on along the minus strand of NC_083695.1, from coordinate 97,076,385 downwards.
GAACAGAGATCATTCTGTCGTTTTTGAGATTGCACCCAAATACTGCATTTCTGACTCTTTTGTTGACTATAAGAGCTATTCCATTTCTTCTAAGGGATTCCTGCCCACAGTAGTAGATAAAATGGTCATCTGAGTTAAATTCACCCATTCCAGTCCATCTTATTTCACTGATTCTTAGAATGTTGATGTTCACTCTTGCCATCTCCTGTTTGACAACTTCCAATTGGCCTTGATTCATGGACCTAACATTCCAGGTTCCTATGCAGTATTGTTCTTTAGAGCACTGGACTTTACTTCCATCACCAGTCACAACCACAACTGGGCATTGTTTTCACTTTGGCTCCATCTCTTCATTCTTTCTGGAGTTATTTCTCCACTCTTCTCCAGTAGCATATTGGGCACGTACCGACCTGGGGAGTTCATCTTTCAGTGTCCTATCTTTTTGCCTTTTCATACTGTTCATGGGGTTCTCAAGGCAAGAATACTAAAATGGTTTGCCATTCCCTTCTCCAGTGGACCACATTTTGTCAGAACTCTCCATCATGACCCATCCTGGGTGGCCCCACACAGCATGGATCATAGTTTCACTGAGTTAGACAAGGCTGTGGTCCATGTGATCAGTTTGATTAGTTTTCTGTGATTGTGGTTTTCATCCTGTCTGCCCTCTGAGGGATAAGGTAAGAGGCTTATGGAAGCTTCCTGATGGGAGAGCCTGACTGGGAGAAACTGGGTCTTGTTCTAACAGAACAAGATATTCCCATGAAATATGAGTCAGCCACTAAAAGGCATGAAGTACTAACAAATACCTCAGTGGGATGAACCTTGAAAGCATCACGCTGATTGAAAGAAGTCAGCCACAAATGACTGCATGCACGGTTTCATTTACATGAAGTGTCCGAAATAGGCAAGTCCGTAGCATAGAAAATGGATTGGCAGTTGCCAGGGGCTGGAAGAAGGAGGAAATGGAAAATGACCACTGATGGGGACAGATCTCCTTTGGGGTACCATGGATTGTTCTGACATTAGCCAGTGGTGATTGTTGAATGAATCCACTAAAAATCACTGGATGATACACTTTTAAAAGATGCATTTGTGGTATGTGAATTGTATCTCAATAAAGCTGTTAGGTTTTTTTTTTAAAGAACCAAATGGAAATTATAGAACTGAAAATACAATAAGTGAATTAAAAAAAAAAAAAAAACTCACTTAGTGGACTCAAGAGTAGAACAGACATGACAAATGATAGCATCAGTGAACCTGAAGAAAAAAAATAGAATTTACTCAGTGTAAACAGCAGGAAAAAAAGGAAAAAGTTAACAGAGCCTCAGAGACCTCTGGGACAATAAATAAAGATCTAACATTGCTATCATTGGAGATTTGGGGAGGAGAGAAGAGAATGTCAGACTAAAAAAGAATTTGAAGATATAATGGCTGAAAACTTCCCAAATTTCATAGAAGATGTAAAGTTACAGATCCAAGAAACTGAGTAAATCCCAAAGAGAATAAACTCAAAGAAATTCACATGAAAACACATAATAATTAAACATTTGAAAACTAAGGACAAAGAAAAAAATCCTAAAAAAATTAGCAGAACTACCCTTAAATAATGGCTAAAGAAATCCCTCCAAACAGAAAGAAAATGATAATAGTAAGATGGGCCTTTCTGAAAGGAAAGAACAATGAAATAGGTAAAAGTAGAAAGGAACATAATAGACTTTCACTTTGTGAGTTTCTTTAATCACGTTTTATGACTGAAGCAAAAGTTATAACATCTGAAGTGGTGCTCAGTGTACATAGAAGCCCATAAATAGAGTGTGACATTTTACCACTTCAAGTGAAATACAGAAGCTTGACTTACGTTTAGGTTCCTTTACCCTCCTTGGGCCTCCCTTGTGGCTCAGCTGGTAAAGAATCCTCTTGCAGTCTGGGAGACCTGGATTTGATCCCTGGGTTGAGAAGATCCCCTGGAGAAGGGAAAGGCTACCCACGCTAGTATTCTAGCCTGGAGAATCCCATGGACAGTCCATGGGGTCACAAAGAGTCGGACACAACTAAGCGACTTTCACTTTCACCCTCCCAATTTAAAAATACAATTTCCTAAGTATCTGATCTAAATATATGTGCTTCACCTGTAAGTGGTGATAAGTTACTTATATGTATAATAGCTAGAGCAACTAATAAGAAAATCATACAAACCTCAGGGGGATCAGTCAAGATGGTGGAGTAAGAGGAGGTAGAGCTCACCTGCTCCCAGGGACTCACCAAAAATACATCTCCGTGCAGAGCAGTTATCACTGGAAACTGGCAGAGGGCTCCTGTACAGCCAAAACTGTAAGAAAGATGCATATGTTATTCACGCATTTTTTCTGATCACAACTGTATGAAACGGTAGAAATCAATTACAGAAATAAAAAGAAAAAAACAAATATGTGGAGACTAAACAACATGCTGCTAAAATAAAAACAAAAAAAATTGGTCAATGAAGTCAATAAGGAAATCAGAAAACACCTAGAGACACATGAAAATAGAAACACAACTCTCCAAAATCTATGGCACGCAGCAAAAGCAGTTCCAAGAACTGCTTTTAGTAACATAGTAACACAGGCTTTCCTCAAGAAAGAAGGAAAATCTCAAAGAAGCTCACCTGCCACCTGAAAGAAGTAGAAAAAGAACAAACAAGCCCCAGAGTCCTCAGAAGGAAAGTAATCAAGAAGATAGACATAACAAAGTAGAAGAAATCTGTGAAACCAAATGTTCTCTGAAAAAAAATAAAATTGATAAACCTATAGCCAGACTCACCAAGAAGAAAAATGAGAGGAACCAAATAAAAAAAAATGAAAGGAGAAATAACCAGCATGCAAAGTGATACAAAAACTCGTAACAGAATACCACAGTTATATGCTAATAAATTGGACAACATAGAAGAAATGGACAAATTTCTAGAGATATACAACTGCCAAGACAGAATCAAGAAAATGAAATTTGGGACTTCCCTTGCAGTCCAGCAGTTAGGACTCCACACTTCTACTTCAGGGGCATGCGTTCAATCCCTGGTCAGGGAACTAAGATCCCACAATCTGGGTTGCATGGCCAAAAAAACCCCACAGAAAACAGATAATTTAAAGAGACCGATCATTAGAAGTGAAATTGAATTTGTGATTAAAAAAAAAAAAACCAGAAAATAAAAGTCCAGGACTGGATGGCTTCACAGGGGAATTCTATGAAACATATAAGAAAGAAGTAATACCTATCCTCAAATTATTCCAAAAATGCAAGAGATTGGGACACTCCCAAATTCACGTTACAAGTCTATCATTACCCTGATACAAAAAATAGACAGACACTACAAAAAAATAAAATTACAGGTCAATATCCTTGATGAATAGAGATGCAAAAATGTTCAACAAAATATTGGCAAATGGAATTCTACAATATATAAAAAGGATCATGTACCATGATCAAGTTGGATTTATTCTGAGGGGACACAAGAATGGTTCAATGTTCTCAAATCAATCAATGTGATACACGTTACCAAAAGGAAAGATACAAATCACATGATCATCTCAATAGTCACAGAAATGCAAATCAAAACAAGGCGATATCACCTCACACCTGTCAGAATGGCTATCCAAAAAGTCTACAAGTAACAAATGTTGGCGCAGAGGTGGAGGAAAGGGAACCCTTGTACACTGTTGATAGGAATGTAAATTGGTGCAGCCTCCATGGAAACAATACAGAGGTTCCTCAAAAAAGTAAAAAGTGAACTACCATAGGATCCAGCAGTTCCACTCTTGGGCATATATCCAGAAAAAATTAAAATGCTAATTTGAAAAGATACATGCACTCCAGTGTTAATACAACAGCCAAGATATGGAAGCAACCCACTGCCCATCAACAGAGTAATGGGTAAAGAAGATGTGATGTATATATACAATGGAATATTACTCAACCATTAAAAAGAGTGAAATTCTGCCATTTACAGTGGACAGACCTAGGCTTCCCAGGTGGCTCAGTGGTAAGCAATCCACCTGCCAATGCAGGAGACTCGAGTTCAGTCCCTGGGTTGGAAAGATGCCCTGGAGAAGGAAATGTCAACCCACTCTAGTATTCTTGCCTGGAAAATTCCATGGACAGCAGAGGCTGGTGGGCTACAGTCCATGGGGTTGCAAAGAGTCAGTCACAACTGAGCATGCACACACAGATAGACCTAGAGAATATTATACTTAGTGAAACAAGTCAGAGAAAGACAAACACTGTGTGATATCACTTACATGTGAAATCTAAAAATAATACAAATAAATGTATATGCAAAACAGAAACAGACTCACAAATGTAAGGGGAAAAAAAGAAAAACAATGGTTACCAAAGGAGATAGGGAAGGGAGAGGGGAAAATTGGGGGTATAGAATTAAGAGATACAAAATACTATGTAGATATAGAATAGACAAGCAACAAGCAGAGCTTTATAGCACAGGGAGTCATTATCTTATAACATCTTTTAATTTAGTGTAATCTGTGAAAGTCCTGAATCACTGTACATCTGAAGCTAATAAAGAAGTGATCAAAACAATAATAAAAAAAAAAAAAAATGGAAGGAAGTACGCCAGAGGCACACAGGGGCGAACTGAAAGGACTCCCAGAGGCCAAATGCAGAACAGTGTGAGCAACTACATAAATAAAGCAACATCAGCTTACAACCCAAAGTTGTCGTTGTTCAGTTACTAAATCCTGTCCAACTCTGCAGCCCCATGGATTGCAGCACACGAGGCCTCCCTGTCCTTCACCATCTCCTGGAGTTCGCTCAAACTCATGTCCATTGAGTCGGTGATGCCATCCAACCATCTCACCCTCTGTCATCCCCTTCTCCTCCTGCCCTCAATCTTTCCCAGCATCAGGGTCTTTTCCAATGAGTCGGCTCTTCAAATCATGGGGCCAAAGTATTGGAGTTTCAGCCTCAGCATCAGTCCTTCCAATGAATGTTCAGGGTGGATTTCCTTTAGGACTGACTGGTTGGATCTCCTTGCAGTCCAAGGGACTCTCAAGAGTCTTATCCAACACCAGAGTTTGAGAGATCAAGTCTTCAGAGCTCATTCTGCTTTACGGTCCAACTCTCATAACTACTGGAAAAACCATACCTTGGACTTTAGTCAGCAAAGTGATGTCTCTGTTTTTTAGTATGCTGTCTAGGTTTGTCATAGCTTTCCTTCCAAGGAGCAAGCATTTTTTTAATTTCATGTCTGCAGTCATTATCTGCAGTGATTTTGGACCCAAAAAAAGAAAATCTGTCACTGTTTCCATTTTTTCCCCACCTATTTACCAAGAAGTGATGGGACCGGAGGCCATGATCTTAGTTTTTGAACGTTGAGTTTTAAGCCAGTTTTTTCACTCTCCTCTCTCACCACCATCAAGAGTCTCTTTAGGTCCTTGCACTTTCTGCCATTTGAGTCATATCATCTGCATATCTGAGGCTGTTGATATTTCTCCTGGCAATCTTGATTTCCAACCTGTGATTCATCCAGCCCAGCATTTTGCATGACGCACTCTGCATATCAGTTAAACAAACAGGGTAACAATTTATATAGCCTTGTCTTGCTCCTTTCGTAATTTTGAACCACTCAGTTGTTTCACTTCCAGTTCTAACTGTTGCTTCTGGACCTGCATACAGGTTCCTCAAGAGACATGTAAGGTCGTCTGGTAGTCACATCTCTTTAAGAATTTTCCACAGTTTGTTTTGATCCATACAGTCAAAAGCTTTAATGTAGTCAATGAAGCTGAAGTAGATGTTTTTCTGGAATTCCTTTGCTTTCTCTATGATCCAATGAATGTTTGACCTCATACCATAGGCAAAAATTAACACAAAATATATCATAAACTTCAATGTAAAAATCTAACATATCAAGAAAACATAGGAGAAAATCTTTTTGACCTGAGATTATGCCAATATTTCTTAGATATGACCCAAAAATACAAAATATAAAATAACCATAGATAAATGGACTACATCAAAATTAAAAACCTTTCTTTGAAATAGGACAAAAAGACAAACTACAGATGAGAAGGAAATATTTGAAAATTAAACATCTAATAAAGGACTTCTATTCAAAAGATAATAAATTCTCACACTCAAGGATAAGAAAACCACCCAACGATATAATCAGCAAACTATTTGAACTTCACCGAAGAAGAAACATAGATGTCAGATGACTCTCTGGGGAACTGCAACTTAAAACAGCAAAGCAGCCGTACAGGCCTGTCAGGAGACTGAAGCGCCGCGAGGCCGCTGGAGCTGACGGTCCACAGCCCCCCGGGGAGGCGGGGCCTCTCAGAGTGGGCGACACACCCCGACCCGTGGTCCTGCCACCCGACTCCTAGATGGCTACCCAGGAGAAGTTAACAGCCGTGTGTACGGAAAGCTTACAGGGGAATGTTCGTAACTGCATTATTCACAGTAGACAAAAACTCAAGCAACCAAAATGGCTGCCAACAGGCAAACATGGCAAATCCATGTGTGTTAGCCACTCAGTCGTGTCCGACTCTTTGTGACCCCGTGGACTGTGGCCCGCCAGGCTCCTCCATCCCTGGGATTCTCCAGGCAAGAACACTGGAGTGGGTTGCCATTTCCTTCTCCAGGGGATCTTCCCAACCCAGGGACCCAACCCAGGTCTCCTGCGTTGGCAGGCGGACTCTTTACGGCCTGAGCCACCAGGGAAGCCTCAAAAATAAGGTAAGTCTTTGCAAACAAGAAGTGGGAGGGAGTTTTCTCACTCTGATGAGAACTGTCACCAGAACAGAGCTCGCAGCCAGTGTCCTACTTTCTGAGACCAGAAACAGGCTACTCTCGCTTCTCTGTCTGACTTTGCCCTGGAGTCTTGACCGGTGTGGTGAGTTGCGGGAAGAAAACTTGTAAGGGTTGGAAATGAGTGTGAAGCTGTCATTCTCCCAGACAAGGTCCCTGAGAATATAAAAATCCAGAAGAAGCTATGGATAGGTTAGTAGAATTCAGAAGTTTAGCAAGATAACTGGATTACTTGTGTTGACTAAAAAAAAGATACACAGTGTGAGAGTTGCAAGTTAAGTTTTATTGGGGGCAAAAAGAGAACTGCAGCTTGGAGACAGCAGCTCAGACAGCACTGAGATTGCTCCAAAGAGGCGGTGGGGGAATGTCAACTTATGAGACTTTGGTGAAGGGGGGAGTTCAAGGCCATCAAGTGCTTGTACTTTATAAAAGTTCCTCTGCTAGTCACGAGGAGCTGATGTCACCATTAAGGAATTTAGTGATTTTCTAGATACGAAGAGATGGAAGGATTGGGACCATAAAATCAGTTCCTGAAAATATCTAACTATCTAAAGACCTGTCCCACCAGATCCCCTGGAACACAGAGTCCTCGCTTTCCACGCTGAGTCCCCCTCAGCGGGCGCTGGCGTTCTGCAACTGCAGCCGCACAGCGTTCAGTCTCCCCAGAGGCAGACGGCAGGCGTCCTTGTTGCTTTTGTTCAGTTGCTGGCAAATGCTCTTGGCAAGTGCCAATTTGTAGTTGACACTTGTCAATAAACAAGTCACTTGATTTTCTACATGTAAGAATAAACAGAAAATTAATTCTTTTAAATAGCTACGCTTTATAAAAGCAACAAAAGTATTAACTATTTAGGAGTAGCTACTGAATGAAAAGCTGGCTTAAAACTCAAAAAACTAAGATCAAGGCATCTGGTCCCACCACTTCATGGCAAATAGATGGGGAAACAATGGAAACACCGACAGACTTTATTTTCTTGGACTCCAAAATCACTGCAGACAGTGACTGCAGCCATGAAATTAAAAGACTCTTGCTCCTTGGAAGAAAAGCTATGACGAACCTAGATAGCATATTAAAAGGCAGAGACATTAACTTTGCAGACAAAGGAAGGGGACTAAACTTGGCAAAATGATTCTAAATTTTACATGGACCTCCAAGGAGGCACTCGTGGTAAAGAACCCGCCGGCTTATCCTGGGGACCTACGAGAGGCAGGTTCGATTCCTGGGTCAGGAAGATCCCCTGAAGAAAGGAATGGTTACTCACTCCAGTATTCCTACCTGGAGAAGCCCATGGACAGAGGGGCCTGGCGGGCTACAATCCATGGGGTCACATAGAGTCAGACACCACTGAAGCGACTTAGTATGCAGGCACCAAACAAGTAGAAACAGCCATCCCAGGCAACACAAGCAGCACCGAGCGCCCCCTTTGGGTGAGTGGTCCGTGTGACTGAGGGTGTCCCACATGGGTTGGCTAGGCAGCGTGGGGCCGAAGAGCAGAGCAGGGGCAGAGAGCGGGGTACAAGAGTGGGTTCCCTCCTCCCGCAGACATGGCCAGTCACAGGCCTCCCTGCCCGGCTGGCACTAGCAGAAGGGAGGGTCTGACGACCAAGGGCAGAGGTCGGGGAGACCGGGGGACTGGGAGTTTCCACACTGAGGCTGGAAGTCAGAAGAGAAAGCAGGTGGAGACCCAGGAGCGAAGCCGGGGAGGGTTCTTGGGGTGCGGGGGTTGGGGTGCAGAGCTCAGCACAGTGGGGGGAGGCCAGCCCCACTTGCGGGCAGGAGGCCTCGGAAGTCCTGGGGACAGATAAGTTCTCTGTGCAGAGGCAGGAAGTCCAGCCCCTACCCTGTGGCTTGTTTTCTGAGAAGGTGGGGGTGTGGAGTTTAGGAAGCTCCTGGGGAGGCAGTTCCCGTGGCAGAGACAGAGAAGGGGCCTCGGCAGGGGAGGGTGACTGAACCCCAGAGACTGCATGTGGGGCGGGGGAGGGTGCTGTGCGAGTGACCCAGGAAACAGGCAAAACAAGAGGTCTCGGACACGGGGTGATGTGAAGCCGGGGTGTCGGTGGGGGTCTGACTCGGCATGGGGCGCAGGGCCCTGGGAAGTGGAGGTTGGGGAACCCTCGACCATGAGCCAAGAGGCTGTCCACAGATGCCTGGGTTCCCAAGAAGAGAATCCCCAACCACACACCAAGGTCTTCAACAGATGGCACGACGTCCCAGGCGCTCTGCAGCCTGAGATACTGCGTGCGTGCTCACCAAGGCTCCGGGAGAGACACCCGACCTTGACTCAGGGGGCGGGTTGGTGCCAGGCCCCGGAGGCTTGAGAGCAAGCCCTGAGCATGTGGGAGTGAGGGGCTGCTCAAAAGGCCGGAGCCATGCCCCCACGAAGGTTCCAGGGGCCTCCACACAGCCAGAGCCACAGGGCGCAGCAGACAGGGCCCGCCAGGCAGAGCAGCCCAGCCCAGAGCCCGCAGCTGCGCCTCTGCGGCCCGCCCAGCAGGAAAGGAGGGTGTCGGACGGAAAGACACGCCACCCACCCCATCAGCAACATCTCGGTGTCCTCCAGTGTCAGGGCTGGCCACACTCTCCGTCACTTAAATTACCCCCTGCATAGGTCGGCTTCAACAGCCTCAGGACGAGGCGCGGTCAGGCCCTCGCCCACGGCAAAGGAAAACCAGCCTCACGGCCAACATCTCCCTCCCCCATCTGCCCGCCCCAGGCTCCGCTCCTGGGCCCTGCCCCCCTCTGAGGGTTGGCTGGCTGTCCCTGTCGCCTGTGGGGCCCCTTCTCTGATCCAGCACAGACACCAATATGCCGGGGTGCCAAGGCCCACTTGTGGGGTCCCAGCCCCTCCCCTCACCTCCCCCGGGCTGAGGGTCTCAGCTCCAGCTCCCCTTCCTGCCTCACGGAGGAGTCTCCGTGCACCTCGTGTGACCCCCACAGTGGACCACCGGCGGGGGCGGGGGGGGGCAGGGGGCAAGTGGCAGGTGACCGTGAGTCTAGCAGGGGCCCCAGCTCCAGCCCTTCTGGGGGGCAGCACAGAGCTCGCCCAGGACAGCAGGTCTGGGCCGTGGCCTGGGCCCTTCCTGCAGCCCCAGCTCTGGCCAATGCCGGGCAGCGGCTCCTGCCTGAGGCCCCTCTGCTGCACCAAGCAGCTGCTGGGTAAAGAGAGTGTCCACTGGTCTGCACACCCTGCGCCCGTCACAGCAGCTCTGGCCCCAGGAGGAACGTGGGGAAGGAAGGTTTCCCTCTGAGGTCTGTTCCCAGCCCCGTGGCTGACAAAGCGGATCACATGGGCGGAGGCCTGGCCTTCCCGGGGGAGTTGCAGCTGCACGGGTCCGGCGCTGGCCCCTGGGAGGAGGGCGGAGAGCCCAGCCCTGTCCCCTCCTCCTCCTGTGTGAGAAGGCGGGGAGTGGGGACCCAGCTCAGCCTCCCACTTAAGACTCGGCTAGCTCGGCTGTGCCCGGGGAGGGGGCGGTGTGGGCTCCGGGAGCCTGCCCTCGGCCACTCTCCCCACGCAGAGAGGACCAGGGCCCCTGAGCTCCCCAAAAGGCCCAGCTCCTGCTCCTGTGACGCGGGGACCCTGAGGCGGCACCTGCTTCCGTCTTGGGCATCACCTGCCGTTTCTGACTGGAGGGGCCTCTTTACTGCGAAGGGGGTCTCTGCCGCTAGGCTCATCCTTCTGCCTCCTCAGAGCCCTGTCCTGGTAGGGACGCACCCAGATGGTCGTGGGGAACCGGACTGCCCTGGGGTGGGGTGGGGCGGGGTGGGTACATCCGCGGGCCAGGCGCCCAGAGCTGAGCTGAGCACCCGGGACCAGGCAGGGAGACTCGCTGGCCGGGTCCCTGCCCCAGAGATCTTCAGGCCCCCCAACAGGCAAGCGGGGCCCCGGCAGGGCTGGAGCGCGCCCGGCTCCACCCCAGGGCCCTGCCGTCTCGGCGTGGCTGAGACCACACCGCACACCTGTGCCCACAGCGACCTGGGCTGCCGGCAGCCGGGCCTGTGCCCCGACTGCGCTGGCGTGAAGGGCGGCGTGTCTGTGGCTTGGGGATTACCCGTGTGTCAGAACCAGGTCTGGGCAGGCGGCGTGGGGCAGAGGACGTCTGTCTGTGTGTCCTTGTCTGCCTGGAGGCGTGGGGTCCGGTGAACGGTGCTCTGCTGGGGCCTGTGGGCTCAGCAATCGTGTCAGGTTTGGGGAGCGCTTGTGTTCACTGGTGCATCCCCGTGCAGGACAGGGACCGCAGGTGTCTGTGTGAGGTGCCATGTGTCTGTGTGACGTGTCGTGTGTCTGTGTGACGTGCCGTGTGTCTGTGTGACGTGCTGCGTGTCTGTGTGACGTGTCATGTGTCTGTGTGAGGTGCCGTGTGTCTGTGTGACGTGCTGTGTGTCTGTGTGATGTGCCGTGTGTCTGTGTGACGTGCTGCGTGTCTGTGTGATGTGTTGTGTGTCTGTGATGTATCGCGTGTGTGTGACGTGTTGTGTGTCTGTGTGACGTGCTGCGTGTCTGTGTGATGTGCTGTGTGACGTGTTGTGTGTGTGATGTGTTGTGTGTCTGTGTGACATGCTCCGTGTCTGTGTGACGTGCTGCGTATCTGTGTGATGTGCTGTGTGACGTGTTGTGTGTGTGACGTGTTGTGTCTGTGTGATGTGTTGTGTGTCTGTGATGTATCGTGTGTGTGTGACGTGTTGTGTGTCTGTGTGACGTGCTGCGTGTCTGTGTGATGTGCTGTATGTGTGACGTGTTGTGTGTGTGACGTGTCGTGTCTGTGTGATGTGTTGTGTGTCTGTGTGACGTGCTGCGTGTCTGTGTGATGTTGTGTGTCTGTGTGACGTGCTCCGTGTCTGTGTGACGTGTTGTGTGTCTGTGATGTATCGTGTGTGTGTGACGTGCTGCGTGTCTGTGTGATGTGTTGTATGTGTGACGTGTTGTGTGTGTGATGTGTTGTGTGTCTGTGTGACGTGCTGCGTGTCTGTGTGATGTGCTGTATGTGTGACGTGTTGTGTCTGTGTGACGTGTTGTGTGTCTGTGATGTATCGTGTGTGTGTGACGTGTTGTGTGTCTGTGTGACGTGCTGCGTGTCTGTGTGATGTTGTGTGTCTGTGTGACGTGCTCCGTGTCTGTGTGACGTGCTGCGTGTCTGTGTGATGTGCTGTATGTGTGACGTGTTGTGTGTGTGACGTGTTGTGTCTGTGTGACGTGTTGTGTGTCTGTGATGTATCGTGTGTGTGTGACGTGCTGCGAGTCTGTGTGATGTGTTGTATGTGTGACGTGTTGTGTGTGTGATGTGTTGTGTGTCTGTGTGACGTGCTGCGTGTCTGTGTGATGTGCTGTATGTGTGACGTGTTGTGTGTGACGTGTGTTGTGTCTGTGTGACGTGTTGTGTGTCTGTGATGTATCGTGTGTCTGTGTGATGTTGTGTGTCTGTGTGACGTGCTGCGTGTCTGTGTGATGTTGTGTGTCTGTGTGACGTGCTGCGTGTCTGTGTGATGTGCTGTATGTGTGACGTGTTGTGTCTGTGTGACGTGTTGTGTGTCTGTGATGTATCGTGTGTGTGTGACGTGTTGTGTGTCTGTGTGACGTGCTGCGTGTCTGTGTGATGTTGTGTGTCTGTGTGACGTGCTCCGTGTCTGTGTGACGTGCTGCGTGTCTGTGTGATGTGCTGTATGTGTGACGTGTTGTGTGTGTGACGTGTTGTGTCTGTGTGACGTGTTGTGTGTCTGTGATGTATCGTGTGTGTGTGACGTGCTGCGTGTCTGTGTGATGTGTTGTATGTGTGACGTGTTGTGTGTGTGATGTGTTGTGTGTCTGTGTGACGTGCTGCGTGTCTGTGTGATGTGCTGTATGTGTGACGTGTTGTGTCTGTGTGACGTGTTGTGTGTCTGTGATGTATCGTGTGTCTGTGTGACGTGCTGCGTGTCTGTGTGATGTTGTGTGTCTGTGTGACGTGCTCCGTGTCTGTGTGACGTGCTGCGTGTCTGTGTGATGTGCTGTATGTGTGACGTGTTGTGTGTGTGACGTGTTGTGTCTGTGTGACGTGTTGTGTGTCTGTGATGTATCGTGTCTGTGTGACGTGCTGCGAGTCTGTGTGATGTGTTGTATGTGTGACGTGTTGTGTGTGTGATGTGTTGTGTGTCTGTGTGACGTGCTGCGTGTCTGTGTGATGTGCTGTATGTGTGACGTGTTGTGTCTGTGTGACGTGTTGTGTGTCTGTGATGTATCGTGTGTGTGTGACGTGTTGTGTGTCTGTGTGACGTGCTGCGTGTCTGTGTGATGTTGTGTGTCTGTGTGACGTGCTCCGTGTCTGTGTGACGTGCTGCGTGTCTGTGTGATGTGCTGTATTGTGACGTGTTGTGTGTGTGACGTGTTGTGTCTGTGTGACGTGTTGTGTGTCTGTGATGTATCGTGTGTGTGTGACGTGCTGCGAGTCTGTGTGATGTGTTGTATGTGTGACGTGTTGTGTGTGTGATGTGTTGTGTGTCTGTGTGACGTGCTGCGTGTCTGTGTGATGTGCTGTATGTGTGACGTGTTGTGTGTGTGATGTGCTCCGTGTCTGTGTGACGTGCTGCGTGTCTGTGTGATGTGCTGTATGTGTGACGTGTTGTGTGTGACGTGTGTTGTGTCTGTGTGATGTGTTGTGTGTCTGTGGTGTGTCGTGTGTGTGTGTGACATGCTGTGTGTCTGTGTGACGTGCTGCGTGTCTGTGTGATGTGCTGTATGTGTGACGTGTTGTGTGTGTGACGTGTTGTGTCTGTGTGACGTGCTGCGTGTCTGTGTGATGTGCTGTATGTGTGACGTGTTGTGTGTGACGTGTGTTGTGTCTGTGTGACGTGTTGTGTGTCTGTGATGTATCGTGTGTGTGTGTGACATGCTGTGTGTCTGTGTGACGTGTCGGGTGGCGAGCACCGGGGCTCCCCCTCCCACGCCCCCAGGAAGCAGCCTCTTGCTCCATCTTTCAGAGAAACGGGTGCTGGGTGAGGACAGACTTTGTTCCAAGCCCCACAGCCAGTCAGCGGCCGGTCTGAGCAGACGAGGCTGTCGGACCCCCAGGGGCCACAGCGGGGAGGGAGGACCAGGGGCAGCCCTGCCCAGGCCCAGCCACAGCAGGCCCAGCACCGCCCCCGTGGTCTAGCCAGGCACCCTCCTCCGCCTGCAGTCACTGCTGCCCCCAAGGGCCTCAAGGCATCCCAGGGTCGATAGTGAGTGCAGGTCCTCAGAGCTCATCCCCACCCCTGGGAGCCCAGCCAGGGTCCTGCCATGACCCCGCAGGACAGTTGAGTGACCGGAGGAGGGCGAGGTCTGAACCCAAGCAGACAGTCCCGGAGCCACACCAGGGAGCCTGGGGCTCCACTGGCCCCTGAAATCTCTGCGGAATGAAAACTGGGAGCTCCTGCCGGCTGGAGCACCTGGACACGGGGCAGAGATGAGAGGCTGGGGCTTCTGTTCCCCAGACACGCTCTCCAGAGGTGACCAGCCTGCAACCGACAGGGTGTGAGTCCAGCATCAAGCCTGGGCCCACTCGGGGCCATGTTCGAGGCTCTTACAGTGGACACAAAGCTAAAGTCAGTCACACCACCAATGAGCGGCTGGTCTGTAAATGGGTTTTGGAGGCCTGGAAGCTCACAGGGATGTCCAGAGGGCCCAGGACAGAGAAACAGGCTAGCGGGGCAGATGGGAGCAGCACAGGAGGAGAGAGACCCGGCTGCCCAGTAAGGTGGGGTGGGGGCTGACTCCCGCCTGAGGATCCAGCCCTTCCGAGCCCGTGAGAACAATTTCCTGTAACAGGAAGGAAGCCACCGCCAGCCGTGGCAGCCCCTTGACTGTCCCCTGGGTTGGAGGGGTGGAGACCCACACAGAATGGTCCTGCCCCAGAGCACGCCTGCGGGGCCAGGCTCAGACGGAACTGGCAGAACTGGCATGGAATCCCGTGGCTGAGGGCTGAAGTCACAGCTCATGTGTCCAGGGCTATGAGGGGACCCAGGGTGGGGGGACTTGGTCCCTGGGTGCTGCTAACCCTCTGGAGCCTGCTTCTCCTCGGGAACATGTGCCAGCCTTCCGGGGGCCTGCCGAGCGCTGCAGTGTAACCGTGGGTAAACTTGGCAGGGCTGTCATCACATGCACAGGGTGCCCTCACCTGGGGAGACAGTGAGCCCACCCGGATGCCCCACTCACTTGCCCACTGTCCCTGACCAGAGGCCCTGGGCCATGGCCCCCACCCATCCCGGCGAAGCCTGCCAGCAGGTCCCCAGATCAAGCTCTGAGGTGTCCTACAGGTGACCCACTCCCACTCCCCACAATAACCGCGTCTGCCTGCCGGCGGCCAGGCAGGCTAGCGGCCCCAGAGCAGACATCTGCCCAGCACCCACCAAGCACCCGTAGGAAACTCATGGTGCCGTGGACCCGGCGTGGGCAGCCGTGAGGATGCAGACAAGGGTCAGGACCCCTCCTCACAGGGAGCTGGGCACCACATGGGAGGCACGACGCCTAATCCGCCACCTCTGCCCCCAAGCAGGGCCATGCGGGCCCCATCCGCGGGGGCCAACCACTCGGAGGTGACCGAGTTCATCCTGGTGGGCTTCCCGGGCTCGCTGGGCCTCCACGTGTGCCTGCTGGTGCTGTTCCTGCTGGTCTACCTGCTGACCATCACCGAGAACCTGCTCATCATTGCCGTGGTCCATGCCAGCCCCGCGCTGCACAAGCCCATGTACGTCTTCCTCAGCAACCTGTCCTTCCTGGAGGTGTGGTACGTCTCCGTCACAGTGCCCAGGATGCTGCTCAGCCTGGTGGTGCCCGGGTCTCGCCGCATCTCCTTTGCAGGCTGCATGGCTCAGCTGTACTTCTTCCTGGCGCTGGCCTGCACCGAGTGCGCCCTCCTGGGCGTCATGGCCTACGACCGCTACGTGGCCATCTGCAGCCCACTGCGCTACCCAGCCATCATGAGTCCCAGCCTCTGCAGCCTCCTGGCCGCCGGCTCCTGGCTCTCGGGCTTCACCATCTCTGTGGGGAAGGTCTTCTTCATCGCGCGGCTGGGCTACTGCGGCCCCAACATCATGAACCACTTCTTCTGCGACGTGTCGCCCCTGCTGAACCTGGCGTGCTCCGACGTGGCCCTGGCCGAGCTGGTGGACTTCCTCCTGGCGCTGCTCATCCTGCTTGGGCCCCTGCTGCTCACCGTCTCCTCCTACACGGCCATCATCAGTGCCGTGCTGCACGTCCCCTCCGCCGCCGGCCGGCGCAAGGCCTTCTCCACCTGCGCCGCGCACCTGGCCGTGGTGGTCATCTTCTACTCCGCCTCCCTCTTCATCTACGCCCGGCCTCGTGCCATCTACTCCTTTGACCTCCACAAGCTGGTGTCCGTGGTCTACACGGTGCTCACGCCCCTGCTCAACCCCATCATCTACTGCTTGCGGAACCGGGAGGTCAAGGAGGCCCTGCACAAGGTGGTACAGAGGGCAGCCCAGGCCCGGGGCGCCCCCTCCTAGGACACGCTCCCACGTGCCCCGGGACCCCTCTCAGACAGACAGGACTGCCTACCGGGCCGGGAGACAGTGCTGGGCAGCCCAAGGCTCTGCGAGGGAGGCACTCTGCACCATCTACAGGAAAGATGAGGGGAACAGAGCCTCAGCACTGCGGGTGGGGGACCAAGTCCATGCTTTGCCCCTTCACTGAGGGTAGAGCCCACCACGGGGCCTCGCCCTGGGAGAGCTGGCACTGACCACCCCATCGCTGCAGCAGGTCCAGGTTCCGAAAGTCCAGCCACTCAGCCATCATGGCAGACGTCCCCCAGGAGGTGCCTAACGTCAGCAATTACAGGTACGTCCCTCTTTCAAAATGGGTGTACTTTCAAATCAAATGTCTGTAAAGTCATCATTTCAAAAAGCAGAGTGAAAATACTGGGTCACTGATTTGTCATTTAACTAATAAAGTGAGTACTGCATGCCAGCCTGCTGCCGGGTGCTACGAGGTGCTGCTGAAACCGGGGGTCAGGGACTCATGCCCGGCTGACGCGGTGGAGCAGCAGGTGCAACTGGTCAGAGCCGCACAGCAGGGCCTCTAAGGTGCCGGGGCCACAGGCCCCGTCCTGAGCCAGCCAGCAGGGCCTGGAGGCTCCACGGGGGGAGGGCGGGGTCAGTTCCTGCAGGACAGCAGCAGTGACAGGGACAGGAGGCAGAGGGGAGGGCAGACCCCAGGCTCGGCTGAGCTCACATCTGCAAACGCCCAGCAGGCAGCGCTCAGCCTGGATCTGGGGCTCCAGATGGAAGGCGCCAGAATGAAAGCCTCAGTGTCACCAGGATACAGTGGGAGCCGGAGTCAGGACCGTGCCCGAGGGCAGGATGCAGACCTAGGAGGGAAGAGGCCAGATACCACCCTCACCCTTGGAGAAAGCCTGAAGGATGCAGGCAGCGACCTGGACAAGAGGACCAGGCGAAACGAGGCGTGGATTCATCGCAGCAGATCAGACACCAGCGGGGGAGAGCAGGGTCCAGGGCTCGGGGAAGGGGGGACAGAGGGACGGCACAGACGTGCTCAGCGCAGGAGGAGCACAGGGAACAGGCAGGCGGCCTCGGCTGGGACGGAGGGCGCCTCCGGGTCAGTGGTCTCAGCCCTCAGCAGGTCCTTTTTTTTTTTTATTTTAATTGGAGGCTAATTACTTTACAATACTGCAGTGGTTTTTGCCACACATTGACATGAATCAGCCATGGGTGTATAGTGTCCCCACCCTGAACCCCCCTCCCACCTCCCTCCCCATCCCATCCCTCAGGGTCATCCCAGTGCACCAGCCCTGAGCGCCCTGTCTCATGCATCGAACCTGGACTGGCGATCTATTTCACATGTGATAATATACATGTTTCAATGCTATTCTCGCAAATCATCCCACCCTTGCCTTTTCCCACAGAGTCCAAAAGTCTGTTCTTTACATCTGTGTCTCTTTCACTGTCTCGCATACAGGGTCATCGTTATCATCTTTCTAAATTCCATATATATGCATTAATGTCCTGTATTGGTGTTTTTCTTTCTGACTTACTTCACTCTGTATAATGGGCTCCAGTGTCATCCACCTCATTAGAACTGATTCAAATGTGTTCTTTTTAACAACTGAGTGATATTCCATTGTGTGTGTAGCACAGCTTTCTCATCATTCGTCTGCCAGTGGACATCCAGGTTGCTTTCACGTCCTGGCTTTTGTAAACAGTGCTCAGCTGCCTCTTGTTGAGGCCACGACACCACACAGTTCCGAGCCCCAAGACCCTGGTGGGGCGCTCCCTCCCAGGCTCTGCAGAGCTGTGGGAACGCCTCCCAGGCCTCCTTGTGTGGGCCCCTCGGCTCCAGGCCACACCCTGGGCCCCGGACGCTGCCCAGGACCGTTCTCACCCACCCCCAGAGGAGGGTCCTCCAGGTTGAGGCCCACAGCCACCCTCAGTGCCCTCACTCCACCGCTACCGGCCCCCCTCCTCCAGGGGGTAGAGCCAACCCTCCACCCCTCGGCCCAGCCCCAGCACCCTCCTCTGTTCCTTCCACACCACCAGCCTGCAGGGCTCTGCGCCCGCCCTCCTGCACCTCCCCCCATGGGGACCCCTGCAGGCCCATCCTGGCTCCCGCCTCCCCCCACCATCCTCCTCAAACCCCCATTACCCATCGGACAAAGTCCCAAATCCATACCAGGACGCTGAGATCCAGTGCTCACCAGCCTCCCAGCCTGGTCCCCCAGGGCACCCCGCCTCTCCCCCACCCCTCTTTCTTAGAGACCAGCAGGACTTGCACACAGATGCCCCTAAAACCACCCCAGCTCACAGGAGTGTCCACACGTGTGTGTCCACCCACCGTGGTCATTTGTTCCACACACACCCCCAACTGAAGGGCAAAGGAAGGCGCCCTGAGGGGTCCACCGTGAGCAGAAAAACCCGGGGCGGGGCCCAGGGCAAGGCGGGCGGACCTTGGGCAGCAGGGCAGAGGGCGGGCAGGGGGCGGGGAGGTGGGAAGGGCAGGGGGCGGGAAACGCGGGTGAGGGGGCAGACACGAATGAGCCTGCGCTGCCCCACCCTCCACCTTGGCTGACACCCATTCCAGTTCCCTCAGACCCTGGAAACTTGTGTATTCCCAGTGGCTACGCCTTTCTTTCCACACCATGAAGATGCGGCCACTGCAGCAAAGAAGGCCTGCGTGCCGGGCTTTCCCACTTGCTTGTCGGAGCAGCGGCCAGAAACCAGGGGTCTGCCCAGTTCACCCCGCTCCGCCAGGCAACACACCCATCAGCGGTGGGGAGGCAAGCTGCCCCAGGCCAGCGCCCCGCCAGGATGCCCCCAACTCATGCCGGGACCACACCCCTCCCCACCCTACCCGCAGGTCTCCTCTGTCCTCTTTCCTCCTCCCAGGACCCCCAGTGGAGACCAGCCTTCAGGCAGAGCGGACTGGGCACCACGTGCTCTCACCTTTAATTCCCCCCGAACGGTGGTAGAGGAACCCTCTCCACCAAGAGGACAATAGCGGCGTTTCAGAAACGGGACAGAGGGTGCTGGCTCAGAGGAGCAGGGACCAAAGAGAAGCCTCCGTGGGGAAGCAGGGAGCAAGGTGTCCACTAGCTCCAGGCTCACATCTTGTTGTTCAGTCGCTCAGTCGTGTCCAACTCTTCGTGGTCCCACAGACTGCAGTACGCCAGGCTTCCCAGTCCTTACCGTCTCCCAGAGCGTGCTCAAACTCATGTCCATTGAGTCAGTGATGCCATCCAGCCATCACATCCTCTGTCGTCCCCTTCTTCTCCTGTCTTCAATCTTTCCCAGCATCAGGGTCTTTTCTAATGAGTCAGTTCTTTGCACCATGTGGCCAAAGAATTGGAGTTTCAGCTTCAGCATCAGTCCTTCCAATGAACAGTCAGGACTGACTTCCTTTAGGATGGACTGGTTGGCTCTCTCTGCAGTCCAAGGGACTCTCAAGAACCCTCCGACACCAGAGTTTGAAAGCAACAATTTTTCAGTGCTCAGCCTTTTTTATGGTCCAACTCTCACAACCATACATGACTACCGGAAAAACCCTAGTTTGACCAAACAGACCTTTGTCTGTAAAGTTAATGTCTCTGCCTTTTAATACACTGTCTAGGTTTGTTATAGCTTTTCTTCCAAGGAGCAAGCACCTTTTAATTTCATGGCTACAAGCACCATCCAGAGTGATTTTGGAGCCCTAGAAAATAAAGTCTGTCACTGTTTCCATTGTTTCCCCATCTATTTGCCATTAAGTGATGGGACCAGATGCCATGATCTTAGTTTTTGAATGTTGAGCTTTAAGCAAACTTTTTCACTCTCCTCTTTCACCTTCATCAAGACATTCTTTAGTTCCTCTTTGCTTTCTGCCATAAGGGTGGTGTCATCTGTATATCTGAGGTTATTGACATTTCTCCCAACAATACTGATTCCAGCTTGTGCTTCATCCAGACCAGGCATTTCACATTATATTCTCTGCATATGTTAATAAACAGAGTGACAATATATAGCCTTGACGTACTCCTTTCCCAATTTGGAACAAGTCCGTTGTTCCACGTCCTATTCTGACTGTTGCTTCTTGACCTGCATACAGGTTTCTCAGGAGGCAGGTAAGGTGGTCTGGTATTCCCATCTCTTTACGAATTTTCCATGGTTTGTTATGATCCACACAGTTGAAGGCTTTAGTGTAGCTACTAGGGGCTGAAAATGGGGGGTTAGGGAAGGCCGCAAAGCCCAGTGTGACCCTTCAGAACTCCAGAGACAGAGGCCCAGGGAAGACACATCCAGACGTCTGAGGGAAAGAGAGGCCCCAGCTCTGGCCCTGGTCCCTCCAGACAGGAGCTTGGGCAGAACTTCTCTGAGGAGCTATCCTACACATGCCCAGAACCAATGACACTCACGTGGGGCACAGCAGCCCAGAGACACTTCCCAGAGCATGGATCAAGGACTTGGCCACGAGATCTGATGTCTAAACAAGAGTACCAGAGACTCAGAGGAGACCCAGGCTGGAGAACTGAGCACTTCAAATTACTGCTTTCCTGGAGGACAACCAGATATGGGGAGTGAACGACGTTTTCATCTCAAAAGCACCAAAGGGACAAGGCTCAGTGAGGAACTGCCAGGCTGGGGGTCGCAGACCACTGGTGTCTGGCAGGGGAGCCCTGACTCAGACCTCAGGCAACTGAGGCCCCGCAGACCCCACTGACACGGTGACCCTGCAAACCCACAGCCTGCCTGGGAAGCAGCAACACGCAGGGTACGAGGGTGATTCGCACAAGACCCAGCTCCCTGGGGTCCAGGACAATCAGAACACGAAGCGCAGACTTTCACCTTGGCAGCACAGGACCGTAGACAACCAGCACCACCATGTGTCTGGAAGAAGTAAAAACCAACAAAAATCCGTCCTGGAGGAAGATAACATCAGAGTGCCAAGCATTCCTTCAAATTTTGCTTCAGCTGTGACCATCAGCACAAAATCAGAGACGCTACGGGGCGTGAAGAGGTGAAAGGCCACAAGCAACAGCCAGCGCCGGACGTAGGGGAGCCTGAAAACTGCACTCATGAGACCCAGCGCCGGACTTAGGAGAGCCTGGAAACTGCACTCACGAGATGTATTCTAGACCATACAATGAGTCTGCACTTAAGAGAATTAAAGGCAATACAAAGTATGTTTCTGATCACAATAGAATTAAAATGAAATTAATAAAAGAGTAAGATATCTGGGAAATCTCCAGCTATTTGGAAACAGCACATTTCTAAATAACCCATTAAACAAGAAATCAGAAGAGTAATAAGAAAACGTTTTTAAATCAATATAAAAACACAACATATCAAAAATTGTGGGATTTCCCTAAAGCAATACTTAGAGAGAAATTCATAGCATCAAACACCTATGTTAGGAAAGAAGAAAGGCCTTAAATCAATGAGATCAGCTTCCATACGAAGAAACCAGAAATATAATAATAAACTAAGCACAAAATAAACAGAATAAAGGAAATGATAAAGATCAGAACATAAATCAGTGAAATAAAACACGGGGTGGCGGGGGAGAGAGAAAGTCAATGAAACCAAAAACTGCTTCTATGAGGGCATCAATAAAATTGATATATCTCTACTCAAGCTGATCAGGAAAAATAAGATAAGACACAAATTAAAAATATCAAGATTGAGAGTGGTGACACCACTACATATTCTACAGAGCTTCAAAGTGTAAGAAAATATTACAAACAACTTTGTGCCAATAAACGTAACAGCTTAGATTAAATAAACAAATAGCTTGAAAAACAGGAAGTACCAAAGCTCACTTAAGAAGAAACAGGGAACCTAAGTAGCCCTATATCAGTTAAATTTGCAAATGAGAACTTCGCCATACTCACAAAAAAACTTCAGGAGAGATGGCTTCACTGGTGAATTTCCCAAAGCATTTAAAGAAAATATAATGCATAAAATTCTCCAGAAAATTGACGAGAAGGGAATACTTCCCAGCTCATTGTATAAGGCCAATGTTACCTTGATTCAGAGGCAAAAGAAATATTACAAAAAAAAAGGAAGGCTACGGGCCATATTTCTCATGAATACACACACAGCCTTTCTAAACAAATTTTAACCCATAGAATCCAACCATGTACACAAGGCATAATACCTCAGGCCCAAGTGTGGTTGGTCTTAACATCTGAAAATCAATTAATGTGACTTATTACAGATCTTAAAATAACAAGACTTTAAAACATCAACAACATAACAACAGATTTTAAAGGACAAACCATACAATCACCTCAACAGATGCAGAAAGACATGTGACAAAATTCATTCCTGAAAACCTTCATCCCTGGAAAAAACTCTCAGCAAACTACTGATAGCCTATGATGAACGTGATCAGTGCTGCCAGATTCATGGTCTCCGAAGGAGAAGATTTAACTCTGGGACCAAAGACAGCCTCAGTCACTCAGAACTTTGTGTAGACTTTATTTAAAGTGGAAGTGACAGAAAAGGCTTCTGATACAGACATCAGAAGCGGGCAGGAGAGTACCCACCTCACTAGTTTAAGCAGGGTTTTGTATACTTCTCAACCAGCTGCTAAGAATAGATACAACATACCTCAAGCCTGTGAGAGTTTTGCCCAGACCCTTTCCCATAGCATATATCCTGAGATGATGTCAGCACAAGATTAGTCAGAAGGAACGCTAACCCAGAGCTCAAGGCTGTGGAAGTTTCACCCAGGCCTTCTTCCATAACATTCATCCAAAGCTCAAAAAAGAGGCATGTCCTTGAACAAGAGATACTGGTGCCTACAAGGCCTACTTGTCTAAGGTAAAAGAATGAAAAAGAATGTTTACCTCCTCCTTAAAGGGGCCTTAGGCTTGGACTCCTTATCAACCTGCCTAAATATCTCTCTCACCACCAACACGAGAACCTCCCCAGTCTGACAAAGCGCATCTGCAGAGCACCTGCCCAGCATCAAGAACAAGACGGGGTCTGCCCTCACTGCCCCCAGTCCACGCTATTACAGGGTCTCGCCAACCCAGCACTGCGGGAGAGACATTCAAGGAGTCCAGACAGGAAAGGAACAAGTCCTTGTTCACAGCTGGCAGATTCAGCAGGAGGGGCAAGGTAATGGAATCCATAAAAAAGTGAGTAATAAGGTTACAGATACAAGACCAATATTCAAAATCAACTCTATTTCTATATACTAGTAACAAGCAATAGCAAACTGAAATATTTTTCAAATATTTCAAAACAGATCAGTGTAAATCTTACCAAAGATGTGCAAGAGCCATGCACTGAAAACCACAAGATGACGTGGAGAAGATTAAAACCCAACTTGACGGAGATGCAAACTACACTGTCTCTCTGACAGACTCGATAGTGTTAAGATGCCAATCCCCCAGACTCATCTGTGGATCCAGTGTTATCGCAGCCAAAATCTAAACAGGCTTCTCTAGACACTGCCAAGCTGATTCTAAAATTTATATCAAAAGCAAAGGCCCTAGGATATTCAAAACAACTTTGCAAAAGAGCAACAAAGTTGGAAAAATAAAGCCAGATTTCAGGTCTTATTATAAGGCCACAGAGAGCAAGAAAGTGAGGAGTCAGCATCAAGACAGACCCAGATTGTGGAACCGAGCAGAAAGAGGATGCGTGTGTGGGACCCCATGAGCGGCACCCGCCAGGCTCCTCTGTCCACGGGTTCTCCAGGCAAGAATCCCGGAGCAGGTTGCCATTTCCTACTCCAGAGGATCTTCCTGACCCAGGGATCAAACACACTACATTGGCAGGTGGGTTCTTTACCACTGCCCTACCTGGGAGGCCTATTTGTTACAGGAGAGAGAGGCTAGAAATAGACAAATGATTTTTGGCAAAGATGCAAAGGAGAAAGAAGAGTCTTTAGAATAAACATTGCTGGAAAAATTGGAAATCTGGATTCCTCAAAATGGACTTTGATCAATAACTCACACAATATAAAAATAAACTGAAAATAGATCATAGACTTAAATATAAAATCTGAAACTCCTAGAAAAAAAAAACCTTAACAAAAATCTTGTTTACTTTGGGTTAAGCAAAAATGTCTTTGCTAAGAAAGTAAAACCAAAATTCATTTTAAAAAAATGTATCCTTGGATTTCATCAAAATTAAAATCTGCTCTTCAAGAGGCACAGGTAAAAGCCAGCCTGACAGAGAAAATGGTTTAAAACCTCAGCAACTTGTATCTGAAGCCCAAGAATAACATAGAGACCTCAGATGTTTCAACAAGCAAACAGTCCGAACAGACTTATGGAGAGCACACAGACAAGAAGGTGCAGGGGACGTCGGCGGCCTCGGCTCCCGGTGGAACTCATCTCCGCTCAGCCGGGGGCTGAGGCCCGGCTCCCTTCAGGCTGCTCTCCGCTCTGGGAGGCCCCCGACACAAGCCCCTCAGATGGCAGCAGTTTGGCCCAGAAAGCATCATGTGGCGTGGCTGAGGGTGGGACGGCCCTCGCCGCTGCTCCCAGGGCCTCTGTTGTCCTCCAGACGTCAGTAAAAACGACCTGAGAAGAGCCAGGTGCACTAGATAGCTCCTCTGCCCAGACAGCTCTGGCCAACTGTGTACCTAGCCCGTCCACTACTTAGCCTTGCCAAATCTGCTTTTCAAAATATCTTTATTCAAATTACAGAAGGGAATGTAAGGTGAACTCTAACAAAAGTAAACCTTGTGTATTGATAATGATGAAATTGGTGTTACCAGGAAGAAATTTCATACCATGTAAGTGCAAGGTGTAATGTTTTTCTTTAAAATGTTGTCTTTACAAGTGCTCAGGGCTGGTGCCCTGGGATGACCCAGAGGGATGGGATGTGGAGGGAGGCGGGGGGGTGTTCAGGATGGGGAACACATGTAACTCCATGGCTGATTCAGGTCAATGTAAGGCAAAAGCCACTACAATACTGTAAAGTAATTAGCCTCCAACTGATAAAGGGAAAAAAAATGTTGTCTGTAAAGCGTGTTTCTTGCAATACTGGCAACTAAGTCCAGGTTTTATTTTTGACCACGGAGCAACTCCTGAGAAATGCTTGGACTGTGTGCTTCAGGTGGGCGGGGCCTGTGCCTCCTACTCTGTGTGCACACCCGGTACCGTGTGCCTAGGACAGAGCCAGACACACTCGCCCATTAGCGGGACAAGGACTGGCTCTGGGTGGGGGGCAGGGGGGAGGTTCCTGCCCTCTCTCAGGAACCGTGCAGTTTGGGAGTGGGGGCCAGCCCAGGCCACATCACCACCTCGTTCTCCCCTTGTTGGAAATGCAGGTGCAAATGCAGTGTTGCTGACTGTGAGCACCTTGTGCCCAGCGGGGCTCCAGCACTCACTCACTCGCACGACAGAGACTTTACAGCCGTTGACACAGACGCCTCTTCCCTCCCTAGCTCCTGGCTCCTCCATTCTGCTCTGCTGCTGTAAGTCAGACCGCTGCTGACGCCTCAAGTGAGTGGACTCATGCGGGCTCTGCCCTCTGTGTCCAGCTGATTTCACTAAGCATGATGTCTTCCAGGCTCATCCATGTTGTCACATACAGCAGGTTTATTTTTCTTTTAAGGATGAGTAATAGTCCATTGTATGCACAGCAAAGAAAACCATCAAGTAAAAGAAAAGACAACCTAGAAAAATATTTTGCAAATGATAGCCACTGTGGGAAAATGTATTGCATTTCCTCAAAAAATTAAAAATAAAACTACCATATGATCCAGAAATTCCACTCCTGAGTATATATCCAAAACAAACACAGACACATACACCAAGCTGTGTTCACAGCAGCCAAGACATGGAAACCCAGACGCCACTGACGATGACTGGACGAAGAAGATACGGGCCATGTATACAACGGAATGCTGCTTGGCCAGAAAGACAAAATAATGTCATCTGCAGCAACATGGATAGACCTAGGGATCACCACACTAAGTGAAATAAGTCAGACAGAGAAAGACAAATATCATATGATATCACTTATATGTGGAGTCTAAAAAATGATACAAATGAACATATTTATAAAACAGAAATAGACCCACAGACATGTAAAATACATTCACGGTTACCAAAGGGGAAGCAAGGCTGAGGGATAAGTTAAGTTTGGGATTAACATACACCCACTACTATAAATAAAATAAATAACAAGGACCTACTGTATGGCACAGGGAACTATATCCAATGTCTTGTAATAACCTGTAATGGGAAATGACCTGAAAAAGAATGTATATACACATACATATGTATAACTGAACCCCTTTGTTGTACACCTGAAGTGTAAATCAACTATACTTCAATTAAAAATTAACTAATTTTCAAAGAGAAAAAAATAACACGTGTCTACCCGTTGCACTACGCCCTTCCCCACAGAGACCGTGCCTCCCGCCCGGCCGCCTCCCTGCGGCCGGGCCGCGTCCTTTCACTCCCGTGCGCGGAGGCGGTGGACCGAGGCTCAGGCCAGGGTTGCTGAGTGCCAGTGGTGCAGCCGTGAGCCTCCCCTGCAAGGAGGCTCTACCCCTGCCTCATCCTGCCAGGAGGCCAGCATGCCAAGCGCACGGTGCTTTGGGGGCGGCGTGGCCACACCCACATGGGGACTGAGCAAGACCCCACCCCAGCTCCTGGCAATGGCGGTGTTGCCTCAGGTGGTCCCACGAGCAGAGAGTGCTGGCATAAGGCATCACCTGCTCACGGCAATACTATGGCCGCACAGACACATCTGCTTTGAAGGGAGCTTGTTAGCTGAGCACATGTGTTTCAAACGGAGAGGCTGGGGGAGCGTACTGAGGACATGACTGGTCCACCGTCTCCAAGGCTACCCTCAGACCAGGTCAATGCTGAAATGAACATCAGTAGGACCACCCCAGTGCCATCCTTTGGGCCACTGGGAATGAACAGAAAGCTGTGTTCTGCTCTCCTGAACCCAAGATCAAGGGAGGTCTGACTTATATCCATGGTGAACAAGCAAGCAGACAGACCACTTCCTTAGTCATCAGGAAGATGCAAAATGAAACCGCAGTATGACAAACCCTCCACGTTGGTCAAAATGAAGACAGACAGTGCTGCACGTCAGCGAGGGTGCAGGACACGCCCGCACCCCTGAAGGGGCTGAACACTGAGGCGCTCACCGGGGAAGACGGTGCTCTGTGAAGGCAGACACACTGACCTGGGACCCAGCAGGTCCACTCCCGCAGACACGCCCAACAGAACTGCGTGAGTCTTCTTCCCAAAGACACTGTAAGAATGATCAGAGCAGCATAATCTATAAGAACCGAAAGACAGAGACAACCTCAATGACTGAGTACATGAACCGTGGTCTGTCTGTGCAGTGGAGGACAACCAGCAGTGAGGACTAGCGAACAACAACCACACATCACTGCGGGAGAGTCTCACACACGTTACATCAAGGGGAAAAGCCAGGCACAAAAGACCACATTCTGTGTGATCCCACTTATATAAAAATGGAAAGAAAAAAAAGGCAAAATGAATCTGCTAGGTGGTGGAGATTGTGGTCGCCCTGGGGGACCCCCAGGGGAACGAGGCGTCGGGATCTGGGGCTCCAGCCTCATCAGGTCCTTGGTCCGGTGTGTACAGGTGGAAGAAGTGTGACCTGCACACACTGAGGTCGGCTGGTCTTCCTCCTGGGTGTGCCCTGGGGCCGCCAGCAGACCCGCCAGAAGGACTCCACAGTGGGATTCCATGGGGACCGGGAGAGCAGGTGGCCGCCAAGGCCTGGACACTCTCCATGCCTCAGTCCCGTGGCCTTGGAGGTGGGAGGAGGAGACAGTCCAGGTCTTGCTCAACCTTCCGCTCCTGCAGCCCTGCCTCCCAGCAGACACCCCCTCTCTCAGGAGGGACATCGCCCGCCTGGGAGGCAATTGTTTGTTTGAAATTAATTGTCTCCTCCGAGCTGAACCCTGGAAGAATGACATGTCATTGTTAACTGGGAAGATCCTCACCGTCCTCAGCGTGACATCCTGGCATGTCGCCCAGGGCTAATGAGCCAGAAGGCCGCCCACCTGCTAACCCCAGGCCTTCAGCCCCCAGAGTTCCACCTGCCTTCTTTTTAATGACGCCCCAGGGCAGGCAGCCCCTCAGCGCGCAGCTCCAAAAACTTCTCCCATTATTCTGGACCGGAATGCTCATCAGCTGTGAGTTGATTGGGCACCAAGGGGATTCTGAAGGATTCCCTAGCTGTCTGAGGAACACAAACTTTTCTCAGAAACAGAACTCAGAAGAAAAACATTCCCTCGGGTGCAGCGGGTCAGGGAAGAGGCAACTGATGAGCAGCCGCCCCAGGCTGCACAGGCTGCTGAGCTGGGCGGGGGGACCACCTGCCCTCAGCTCTTGGCCCTTGAGCAGGACACCGCTGCCCAGAGAAGCCTGTGGGGACAGGCACTTTGGACACACGTCTGCAGGAAGCTGGGGAAACAAGGCTTGAAAATCCAACACAGGCAAAAACCCAGACATGGTCAGGGCCTGCTGCCAGCAAGGAGCTGGTACCTCCTAGCCCAGCAGGTGTCCCCTCAGCAGCTGTCCCGTCGGCAGCCGTCCCGTCGGCAGGCGTCCCGTCGGCAGCCGTCCCCTCGGCAGGCGTCCCCTCGGCAGCTGTCCCCTCAGCAGGTGTCTCCTGGCCCAGCAGGTGTGTCCTGGTCAGCGCCTACCTGGGGAGAAAGCTGCAGCTGAGTTCTAGTGTGTGGGCTTGAAGCTGCTCATTCCAAATCCCTCTGAGGGTGGGCACAGGAATTCCATGCCTGTAGGTATTTCCTGGGACCCGGGGGAATTACTGCAATTGTCCAGAAGTCTCAAACATCTCTCTCTCAACCTGGTGCAGAGACTCTACTCTCCTCACAAGCCCCAGCCCCAGCACCTCACCAAACCACTCTGACTCAGCCATGTGCGCCCCACCGCCTCAGCCAGGCTGAACAGAGGCAGCACTGTTGCAGGAAGCACCTCATCTCTCAGCCCTGTCCATCCCCTCCCTGAGACCACCCCTCCCAGCCTCCCAAGCTGCTATTGCCTCACAATCCCAATCTCTTAGCAACAGGGGCCCAGGCCACTCATCCAAGGTCTCTTTTCTCCGTACCTTTCTGCGGGGTCTCAGTCAGTCCGGTGGTTCTCTCTATGACATTCTCCAATACCCCTGAAGTCCAGAATCATGTCCAGCTGCTCCATCACCATCTCCACTTGGATTATTCGGACATCTGCTGACCTTGTGGACTTGATGTGTCCACATGTATGCTCAGTTATGTCCAACTCTTGTGACCCCAGAGACTGTAGCCCACCAGGCTCCTCTGTCCATGGGATTCTCCAGGCAAGAATACTGCAGTGGGTTGCTATTCCCTTCTGCAGGGGATCTTTCCCCAGGGATCAAACCCTGGTCTCCTGAATTGCAAGCAGATTCTTTACTGTCTAAGACACCAAGGAAGCCCATTTTAGGAGGAGGTATGCCTCAAAAGTCAGTGGAGTCCTTCAGTCACAGGCTATCCACTGGGGAGGATATCCACTCACAAGCATGAGTGACCCTGAGGCTCTGTGGGAGCTTCAGTTGCTCCAAGAATGGATGTGGGGCTCCTGGGAGCACAGGGTGGAGGAGGTAAGCCAAGAGCTGAGGTTTAAAAAAGAATGTGGTGTCAGCAGTGGAGGGAAGAATGTTCCCAAGAGTGGGGCCAGACTGCAGGCAGCTGCATCGTGATACCAGTGTGTGCTGATGTGGCCAAGGTGATGAGAGATACTCAAGGCTCCACCATCCCCTAGACAGTAACCAGAGTGTCCCCAACTCCTCTCTTCACTCCACATCTGGCTGTCATCCACCCTCAGGTCTCCTCATCTTTGTAGCCACCATCTCATCATGTCCCTGTCTCTTCATACCTCATTCTACAAGGCCAGCATCACCCTAATACCAAAATAAGACAAAGATGTCACAAGAAAGGAAAACTATAGATCAATCTCTCTCATGAAGATAGATGCAAAAATCATAAGCAAAATATTAGCAAATCAAACCCAACAATGTCTTTTAAAAAATTATATACCACAACCAGGTGGAATTTATTCCAGGTTGGACATCTGAAAATCAACTAATATAATCTATCATATAAAGTCTAAAGATGAAAAATCATCTGATTATATTACTAGATGGAAAAAAAGAGCATTTGACAAAATCCAACAACCATTCAAATTTTCTTCTAAAAATGCTCAGCAAACTAGGAATGGAAAAGAACCTCCTCAACTTAATAAACAACATCTGCAAAAAGAAAACCTACAACTAATGTCATACTTCACCATGAAAACCTAAATACCCTCCACCCTGAGACTGGAAAAAAGGCAAAAATGTGCCACCTCATCAATTATAGTCAGTATCATATGGGAAGTCTTAGCTAATATAATAAGACAAAAAAAGGAAATAAAAGTATATCGATTGAAAAGAAATAAAATTCTTTTGCAAATAAAATTTAGAAAAATAATTTTAAAGATGTATGTAACTAATAATAACAGCAAGGTTTCAGGATACAACGTTAATATATAAGATCAATTGCTTTTATATATGCCTATATAACAGCAATAAACAATTAAAATGTGAAACTAAAAACAATACCATTTACATAAACATAAAAAACTGAAATACTTAAGTATAAATCTAACATGATGTATACAAGACGTATATGAGAGGAAACTAAAAAACTCTGATGAATAAAATCAAAGAGAATCTAAATAAATGGAGAGAGAGTCTATGTTCATGCATAGAAAGACTCAAGTTATTAAGATGCCAGTTCTTCTCAGTCTTATTTTTAAATTGTGTAGTTCTAATCAGAAATCTAGCAAGTTAATTTGTAGATATCAACAAACTGATTCTAAAGTTTAGCATCACAACAGTAAAGGCAGCAAAGTTGGAGGACTGACACTAGCCAACTTCAAGATTTACTATAAGGCTTCAGAAATCATGATGGTGTGGTATTACTGGTAAAGAAGAGACGAGCAGATTGACGGAACAGAATAGTGAGCCTAGAAATAGATCCACATAAATGTAGTCAACTGCTCTTTGATACAGGGGCAAAGGAAATACAGTGAAGCAAAGACAATCTCTTCAACAAATGGCCCTGGAACAACAGGGCATCCACATGCAAAAAGTTAAAAAAAAAAAAAAGGAAAGAATCTAGACAGTGGCCTTACACATTTCAACCAAATAATTAATTCAGAATAGATCTCAGAATTAAATTTAAAATGCAAAACTATGAAACTTCCAGATGGTAACAAGAGAAAATCAAGATGACCTTGAGTTTGGTGGTAACTTTCTAAGATACATCAAAACCACAAGCCATGAAATAAAAAGTTGATATCTCAAACATTATTAAAAATAAAAATTTCTTCCCTGCAAAATACACAGCCAAGAGAGTGGAAAAGACAAGCTACAGACTAGAAAATGTTTTCAAAAGATATCTGACAAAAAATAAAAGAAAAAAAGATAATAAAAAAAGAAAGAAAGAAAGAAAAGATATCTGGCAAAGGGCTTGTATCCAAAATAAACAAATTTCAACAATAAGAAAACAACTCACTTTTTAAATGTGCAAGAAATCTGAACAGACACCCCACCAAAGATGTTATGTAGAAGGCAAATAAACATGCCAAAAGATGCTTATTAAGGACTACCGATTAAAACAACCAGGAGGTACCACTAAACACCTCGCAGAATGTCTAAAATCCAAAACATTGCCAATGTGGTGTGACCACCACCTCACATGCAGGCAGGATGGGGCTGGGGAGGGAGGCGGTTCCCAGAGAGGCCGGCCCAGGGCCCCCATCCCTGATCCCCAGACCACATTCCCCGGGAGGGGTATCTCTAAAGCGTTTCCCACTTCCAGACTCTGCGAGAGCAAAGGCATGGTTCTCAGCATCCCTTTCGACTTTCAAATACCACCTAATTCCCAAACCTGAGAAGGTGCCTAGGACGGTGCCTTCAGGACATGCGGTCATCCCCAGGGACTCCTGGGCCTTCGGGACAAAAGGAGCCAAGTGCTGGGCCTGGCCCCTCCACTCCTCCACCCAGGAATGTCCTCAGGGGCTGGGAGCATCTGGAGGCTGGGTCAGATCGGGCCTTCTGCCCTCCCCAGGCGGGAAGACAGGGGCAGCAGTTGCGTCCTGACCTGCACCAGAAGGGCCGGAGCCCACAGCCCTGAGCAGAGAAATCCTCCATGACTGGCTGAGAATGAAGGCAAAAGGACAGGGATGGGGCAGAGGGCGGGGCCGTGGGCTGGAGATGGGGAGGGCAGGAGAAGAACGGATCTTGCGGGGAAGGGTGCCACGCTAACTTGGGGGTGTTCCGGACTTACCTCATCAGCTTAACAAACACCAGAACCGATTACATTGGGACACTTTAACTCATTATTTGGAAAATAACTTCACAAAGCACAAAAACTACAGAAGCATCATTACCCATAGATGACCGACAAATGTGTCCTTCTGCTCTGGCCTCCGGGGAAGGGCCCTCCAGGAACCCTGACTTCTCCTCTGCAGTGGGAGAGGCTCTTCAGCTGAGCAGACGCCACCCACTCCTGCAGGGACCCTCCTGTTGTGGGCCTGGGTCACAGCAAGGAGAAGCCATCGGAGCCCACCACCTGCGCCTCCTTCTCGGGGAGAGACCAGATGAGGGGCAGGGGTGCCTATTGGCGCCCTGAGGCCGGAGTGGGTGGCCAGGGGCAGTTTTAAGTTGGTGGAGGGTCTTCAGTGTGCTCCAGAGGTCATGCTCCAGCCAAGACTGAGGAGTCAGAAGACCCACCAGAAAGCCTAGGCCTGGTGCACTCCAGCTGCGGGGGCTCCAGCACCCCTAGAGGCCCCCGAGCACGCCAGCGGCACCAGGCAGGCCTGGAGCGCCCTGCACAGGGGCCCTGGGCCCACGCCCGTCCCCGAAGGACCGCTGTGCAGCCCGTGGCCCTGGGCAGCTCAGGGCTGGGGCTCCCTCTCTCCACCCAGCTGGCAGGAATCCAGCCCTCTCAGGGGGCCCTGCGGCTGGACAATCAGGGTGGACACTGGTGGAGGGCACCAGTCCGTCATGTGTGTGTGAGTGCGTGCGTGTGTAGTCACTTCAGACGTGTCCGACTCTCTGCGACCCCGTGGGCTGCAGCCCACCAGGGTCCTCTTCCCATAGGACTTCCCAGGCAAGAACACTGGAGTAGGTTGCCATTTTCTTCTCCAGGGGATCTTCCCAACCCGGGATCTAACCCGTGTCTCATGTCTCCCGCACTGGCAGCCAGGTTCTTCACCACTAGAGCTACCTGGGGAGCCCAGTCCATCCGGCTGCCTGAATGAAAAGAAACAACAGCCTCCCTGTCAGGCCCTATTTTCAGCACTGGAGACACACCAACTCCTTCAGTACTCAAAGGGCTCCGTGGGATCACACTCTCACAATCCCCACTTAGCGATGAAGACAGAGGTTCAGAGTGGCCATGTGACCTGCATAAGTCACAATGACAGACAGTTGCATCCAGACTCCCAGCTTCAGAGCCAGCTTTAGTTCCACGCATGCTCCCAGGATAAGTCCTGATGAGCTGCAGGGCCAGACCAGTCCCCTCACTGAGCCTCTGGGTGCCTGAGGATCTTCTGCGGCTTATCCACTCAGAGACCTCAGCAAGTCCCCTGCGTCCGAGGCCTGCAGGTTCCACCACCAGGCCCCCAGGAGGGTGTGAGACCTGGTGGTGTGCTCTGAGGCTCCCCAAAGTGAGGCACATCCGCACACTGACCCGAAGAGACCCCCCAGGCTGCCAGGCTTCCGCAGGGAATCTCCTGAGGCCGGCGTGGGCGCTGCCTCCATGGCCTGCCCAAGGGCTCTGCACACGGTGAGACTGGGTGCCATTTCCAGGGCAGAGAGGCCCCAGGGCCTCAAGTCCCCCGCACCCCGCCCCGCACAGCCTCCTTGACATCCTCGTTCCTCAAGGTGTAGCTGAAGGGCTTCAGCACCGGGGTGATGATGGTGTTGAGCACAGTGACGGCCTTGGTCAGGTCCAGCGAGCTCTCCACCGAGGTCCCCACGTGCAGGAAGATGATGGAGCCATACCGGATGAGGCCCACCGTGAGGTGTGATGAGCAGGTGGAGAAGGCCCAGTGCCGGGCCTGCGCCAAGGGCGTCCTGACGATGGCGACCACGATGTGGGCGTAAGAGACCAGCGTGATGACGCCCAGCGTGATGACGTAGCAGACCAGCGTGATGACACAGCAGCTCAGCGTGATGACTCAGGAGCCCAGGATGACACAGAAGGCGATGCCGAAAGACGCTAGCTCCACTGCCCACATGTCGCTGCAGGACAGCATGATCCAGGGCGCGATGTCACAGAAGAAATGGTTGATGACCCGCGAGCTACAGAAGGAGAGGCGGCCGGTGAGGGCCGAGGGCACGGCGATGGCCGAGAAGCCGCAGCCAGGAGCCCAGGGCCAGGTGGCCAGAGAGCCCGGGCATCATGATGCTGCCGTAGCGCCGCAGCAGGCAGACGGCCAGGTAGCGGTCGTAGGCCATGGCCACCAGCAGGAAGTACTCGATGCAGCCCAGAGAGAAGACGAAGTGCATCTGCACAGCGCAGCCTGAGAAGGAGATGGCTCCGCTGCGCAAGGCGAAGACTGCCAGAATCTTGGGCACACAGGCCGTGGTGAACCAGATCTCCAGGAAAGAGAGGTTGCAGAGGAAAAAGTACATGGGCGTCTGCAGGCGCCGGTGTGCCCCGAGCAGCGAGAGGATGGCCAGGTTCCCGGCCACCGTGAACATGTAGGTGACCGGGAAGAGCCCCATGTGCAGGCCCCGCCCGGGAAGCCCAGCAGGATGACCGGGCCCCCAGTGGACAGGTTCTGGCTGCAGCCCCAGGCCATGACACCCATCAGGACACAGGCCCCTTGAAGCCAGCAAGAGGGACCGCCAGCCAGCAGCCCTCCGGGGGGCTCAGGAGAAGAGGCCCCCTCCCCGCTCTCTGGATCTACTCACCTTGCCCTCTAACCCCAGGGCCCCAGGCCGGCCTGCAACGGTGGGTGGGAAGCACCCGCTGCAGTGGAGCAGCCCAGAGAGCTGCGTGGACTCAGATCCGGCTGTTTGTCACCTGGAGTTCTTGTTCTAAACTCCTTGTCACCTGCTGGTGGGGGAGGATCCTTGGTCTAGATTCCTTCCTTGGGGCTGTCCTTATTCTAGACTCCTCATGGGGGTGGGGGGCATTTCCTTATTCTAGACTCAGGAAGCTGCAAAAGGACAGTGTCAACTTTTCACAAATGAAATTACATATGGCCCAATTTAGGGCATTTTTATCCAACAAAGCGGATTGATTCCTAGTAAAGCACTCCTATCGTGGTGTGCCATGAAACCGCCCCCGTCCCCGAGGATGACCACCTCAGAGGCAGCCCAGGGGAGCCGTTCTACTCGCCAGGGTGGGGAAGCCAGGAAGCAGACAGCTGTCACCAGCGCCCCTCCGGCCGCAGCTGAAGGTCGCTGGGTGGGGCAGGAGGCCCAGCAAAGCAGCCCTCAGTCCTTCGGTGCCGCCCACTGCTTCTTGGAACCCTCAGTGGGCCTTGACCCCACCGACAAGAGCCCAGATTCCAGAACCAGCGGCCGCAGCACAGCAGACAGGGCCAATCAGGTCGAGGTCTACGCGTCCACATGCTGGACTGCTGGGCTCCCGAGGTGTTGCCCACCATCCCTGCCCTCTGCCCCTGCCCGCCCCCTGCACGTCACACACTCGCCCCGCACACATGTGGGCACCTCTTACTCTCCCTGCCTGGACCAGCCTTCTGCCTCTGGAGCACTGGCCCCATTCCTGATGGATTTGGGGTCCCTTGGTGTTTCACAGTGACCACCCTGCTCACACCGGAGTCTGGGCATAGACCAGGAACCAGTCTAGGAGTCCTGCCCAAGTCCCACTTTAAAATAACCCCTAGGAGTTGAGCAGGGGAAGAGTGTCCACACCAGCCACCTTATAAATAGCAGGTTCTGGCTCCCTGCTCTCTACTACTGCTGATGACCTGGGCAGGAAGACGCTCACAGCCTCTACTCTGGGGCCTGAGAGCAAGAAAGCCTGTGCCACGGCCCTGACACGCTTGGCTGCGACCTCCTCCCAGCCCCACAGTGAAGCCAGGGCAGCTGAACTTAATCAGAGCCCAGCAAGATGGCCCACATTCCAGACACGTCCACAGACACGCCCTAGAGACCTACGGTGATGTCCAGACAAAGGCAAACCTCAGAGGATCTGCATCTGTGTGGACGAGGCCGGCACACCCACCAGGTCCCAGGAGGGGACCCCTTGGACCATGTCCTGGCAAGACAGTGTCCCCATCCCGGACGCCGACTCCTTAGGGCCAGAGTGCTCCTTGCGGCCGTCCGCTGGACCCCTGCGTGGGCAGGGACCCCCTGTGGGCTGCACCGGGGCCTGGACCCCCTGCACTGTTCTTGAGCCCGGGCCCCGCAACACGCAGGGAGCACAGAACCACACAGAGTTGGCAAGCCTGCCCTGTCTGGAGCTCTAAGAATCCTCCAGCCTGAATTTCTGAATGTCCCAGGACTTTTGGGTGGCTACTGCTGTGCCCTGGAGGTGAAGACAGTGGGGCTGCTCTCCCGTGGGGGTGTGTGTGTGTGTGTGTGTGCACGCGTGCACGCCTGGGAGTATGCGTGCACACAGTGAGGACACCCAGAGCCTTCAGAGTCCTCCTCATCTCAAGGATCCCCTGAAGCTGAGAAGATGGGTCTAAATGAAAGTCCCATTCTGAGTCCACCACAGGGGAAGGGGACTAAATGGGGGCCCCACTGTGAGCCCACCATGGGGAAGGGAGACGTCTCCCTGCAGGTCAGCTTGTGGGGACACAGCATGATGAGGGGTCACTCACCTGGGGTCTGAGCAGGCTCCAGGACACATCCCGCCAAAGCCGCCTGGAGACCAGAAGGCTGAGCATGGGACCCCCGAGGACCTTCCAGGTGGGGCTGTGCCGCTGGGGGCTGCCTCTGGCTGCCTGACCCTATTCTGCTGATGAAGGCTGCCTGTTGGCTGAGCCACCTGCCTCTGCTGGCCACCTCCTCTGGAGATGTGGCCAGAGGAATGGAGTCACAGGCTGCTCTGGGCACCCAGGGAGCAGCCAAACCATTTACGCTGCCCCAGCAGGTTCATGGCAGTGGCCAGAAGGTGATCTCAGGTGCCAGGGAAGGTGCCCTAACCTGCCACCCACACTGGACCCTCACACTACTGACTCTGGTCACTCAGGGTGGTCAGCACCGGCTCAGCCTCGGGGGAAGGAAGCAGAGGCGCCCCTGCCGTTGTCCTGCTCCTTGGGCTGCCAGACTTGACTCATCGTGGCCGCAGGCACCTGCCGCCCCAGCTCTTCCAGGGCAGCATCTCCCCTGCGCCCCGCTGAGCATCAGCAGGGCCGCTGGCGCTCCAGCTCACAGCCCGGGCAGCGGAGGCACCTGCTTCAAGGCGGTGGGAAGGGTGTCCTCCTGGCGCCCTGGCTGCCACCACCAGCAGGGAGAGCCAAATCAAGAGGCAGCCCTCTTGCTCTCAGATGCTTCTGCCCTCCCTCTGGCCTCCCTGGGGCTCAAGCCTGCAAGGACCCTCTTGCCAATTACGCAGGAGCAAGATCCTGGCCCCGGGCGCTGGGGAGGGGCCTGGGGGTGGTCCGCAGCGGCAACCAGTGTCCTGAGGGGCCTCCTTCCCTTGGGCTCTCCTGGGAGCCACTTCTTGCCCAGAGCCCCGCTGTGTGTGCTGCAGGGCCCAGCGCCTTGAGGGGCACAGTGGACCCCGGGCGCTCTTGGCAGATACTCCATATCTCAGTTTCCTCTCTGGAAACGGGTGATGATACCCCAGAGTTTGATAGCCACAGATAGCCCCACCTCCACCACTGCCCAAGCCTTCCAGGAATAGCCGCTCCAGCAAGACCCCAGCTGGCGAATGTTTGAAGCTCCCCGAGGCGGAGACCCCAGCCCAGCGAGGACAGGAGGAAACGGTGGCTGGAAGGAGGAGCCGCCGTGGACCAGGTGGGAGAGCCCACCCTGGGGCTCCGCGAGCACGAGTGTGGGGCACACGTGGGATGTGTGGGGTCGGCCACAGACAGGCTGCGTGCTGTTAGTCACCAGGGGCCTGAGTCCTGGAGGCAGGGACACCACTTCCAGGGGCAGGGGTCTGGGAGGTGGCAAGAGTGTGCGCCCACCCCCAGCCTGCCGCCCCCCCCCCCGATTGGCACTTGGCAGGTGGGCACCAGCCAGAGGGGCTCTGATGGGACCACTGACCTTGGCCACCCATGCTCAGCCTCAAGTGTCATCCGCCCTGGGGACTGCAGCACCACCACCACAGGCGTGCGTCTGTCCCTAAGCTCGTTCTGGAAGCTCATTAAAAGTTGGTGGCAAGCTCCCCGGGGTGGGAGCCTGGCCTCATCAACTGGCTCCATGGAGGGCTGCCACTTGTCTGGGGGAACAAGAGGGCCACTTTCTGTTTGCTTCAATAAACGAATTTTCCCAAATCTAACCACGCTCGAGGAGCTAGAAAGGTGCAGAAGAAAGGCTTTTCAAAGCACAGATGAGTGTGAAGATGTGGTGTGTCACACGTGCCCACTCTTGTGTTTTTGTTCTCCCCCGTCCACTTTCAGGGCTCATGTTAGAGAAAACTGCTGAGTTCTTGTTTTTTCTTTTTTTTTTTAATTGAGGTATATGGTTGACAAACAAACAGCTGTACATGTGTAATGGACACATCTTGATGAGTCTGGAGATAACCAGCCATCTGTGAAACATCCTCCATTGCCTCTAAAAGTCCCTGCGCCGTTTTGTTTTATGTGATGAAACATTCAACATACGATGCACCTCCTGCTTCATACCTTACACCACACATGGCCCAGTTTCTCAAGTTCACTGCCCTCTCTTCCCCCAACTACTCCAGGTCTGAAGATTGGACTTCCCATTCTTCTTATTATAACTAAAGCCCTTGGAAAGACACGTCGACCAGAATTATTTGCCTATATTTCTGAATAATTTCCTTATAATAAAGAAGTGCACTTCTAATCCATAATCTCCACTGACAAGACCACTCAAGAGGTGACAAGGCCCAGCAGGATTATCTCCAGAAAGGCCGGCCCTGATGCCGGGCTGGGTGCCCCCGGGTCCTCTGCACGTCTGGTCCCCGCTGTCGTCTGATGACCAGCGCCTTCTTCTCCATGATGGGGCCCTGGTCTCTCTCAGCTGCCCCTGCACTGGGGGTGAATGTGAGGAGGTGTGGAAGAAGATGAGGGCCTATGAACGTATCTCATTCTAGTGACCTGTAATAATGCAGACAAATGCTCCTGCAGAAACGTGTTTAAAAGAAGAGTGAAAACACTGACTTAGTGTTAGAATAGGGCTCGTCCTGACCGCATTCCAGCCGTGTCGCTGACGTGATAGAAATCAGACACCACACGAGGCACCAGAAGACACGCGGGTCTTTCACGGTGTCAGAACAGGGTCTGGGGTCTGGACCTCACCCAGTGGGGGCTGAGGGGGTGGTAATGGTTAGTAAAGAGCCGAGAGAGGAGGAGTTTGTGCAGACACTCTTCTTTTGTGGGAGGAGGGATCTGCCAGTATGGTTCGAACCCTGGAGTGGGGGGCAGGGAGGGTCCTGGAGCAGGGAGCTGGGGGGAGGGGTGGTCTTCTCGAGTTCAGTTGGGAAGGGAGGTGGCAGCTCCTCTGGGCTGATGTAGCCCTTGGGGGCACCAGAACTCCCAAGAAGACACCCCAGGACATCCTGGGGATGCATCAGGGTCCATAGAGGAGCCTGGGAAGACCAGGAAGGGGCCCAAGGGCCTTGTCCCACGGCCTTGTCCCACTGCCAGACCCAAAAGCAGCACAAAGCTGGCTCCCAAGAACCCCCCCACATGTCCCTACCCCTCACTGCATCCTGAGTTGAGGAAGAAAAAAATCGGATCATGCCTAAGTTTCCTGTGGCTGCTGCAAAAAACTACCACTAAGTAGTGGTCTAGAGGTGAAGCAGTAGCAAAAAACCTGCCTGCCACAGCAGGAGATGTAAGAGACGCGTGTTCCATCCCTGGGTTGGGAAGATCCCTGCAGGAGGGCATGGCAACCCACTCCAGTATTCTTGCCTGGAGAGTCCCAGGGACAGAGGAGTCTGGTGGGTTACAGTCCATAGGGTCGTAAAGAGTCAGACATAACTAAAGCGACTTAGCATATATATACACACACAAGTGGCCTAGAACAACACAAATTTGTTATCTTATGCTCTATACCTTAGAAGTTCCAGGCAGGTCTCTCTGGGCTAAATTCCAGGGACCAGAATGTCTGGTTCCCTCTGGAGGCTCTCGGGGACACCGCTTTCCTCACCTCTTCCCTGAAGGCCGCTGCATTCCTGCGCTTGTGGCCCCTCCTCCTTTTCCAAAGCCAGTCCCTCAGCATCTCCCTGACACTGTTCTATAGTCGTGTGTCCTCCGGCCCCCTCCTCCACCTTTAAGGACCCTGTGATGACGCTGGGCTCCCTCGGGCTGTCCAGGGGCTCCCAGCTCTAACTGCCCTGTCCAGGTGCTGCGGCACTCTCCGTTTCCAGGAGGACGATGTGGACGCTGTCGGGGAGGGGGTGCGCTTCTGTGCTGACCACAGGCGGGACGTGGGCAGAACGCCCCGCGTGGCTGTCCTGTCCAGACAGTCTGCCTCCCAGGACAGTCTGCTCTGCAGCTCAAAGTGGTAGGAGGCCTCTCCTCATCTGACAGTCATCAGCAAAGTCAACGATTTGGAAATGTTTCCGTCTGAACGCATTTTAAGGAGCAGTTGGAAACAAAGGAGAGCCACGTTTTACTTGTGACGGGCAACTGTAATGAGACTCTTTATTTTTAAGCAGTCATCCAAAAACTAATTCTGCTCATAATTGCTATTACATGTTTCCATAATACTGTATGATCATTGGTTTTATTTTTCAAAGTAATACTTAAGTTTGTGCTTTTTAGGGAATTTTAACTGCACAGAAGTATATACAAAGTCTAAGTCCCACTGTACTCCCCAGAAGTCACTGCTTAGAATAGTCTCGTGAGGAACTTGCCCAACATTTTCATGGATGTGTTTTGTTTTATCACGATGTGCTCACACCACCTAGGACACGTTTCCAGGCCCTGTTCGTAACTTGCCTCTGTCTGCACCCCTGCCCAGGCAAGCGCCCTCCGCCTGAATCCCATCAGCGGGTGTGTGGGCTGCTTCCAATTTGTCTGATTGCAAACATGAAGTCCTGTGTGTGTCTCCTTGTAAAGTCATGTAAGACATGGACTCCTGGGTCAAAAATAATCATGCCACCACCTGCCCTCTGAAAGATTCTGCAGCATTTCTTTCCGATGCTGACATCCTGATAAAGTTGCTGAATAAACCACATTTCAATCAAGCCTGCCTGTTCTGTCAGATTCGCTCTCCTTCTCTAAAAGGAGTCACTGCTGAGTGTGCAGTATGAGAGCACAGCCAGACACACGGGAGGGGCGCTGGGAGAGGCTGGCAGTCAGCGGTGACGGCTGTGCCCGCTCCCTGGAGATGCGGAACGGTAGATAAAACTGGAAAGTGGCTGTTAAAAAGCTGCCAGAAATAATGTCAGTGCCTAGTGAGTGTACTCACCAGACACATGAACTTTAGCTAGAACTTCCTCCATGGACATGGAAAGTCCCTGAATATGCCCTGAAGTAGGCAAAATGTGAAAACACACAATAGAAGTTTTAAACTCAAAGGTGCTGAAACCATATGTAACTTGTGACAATATTG
The DNA here is from genome assembly GCF_033118175.1 of Dama dama. NCBI lineage: Eukaryota > Metazoa > Chordata > Mammalia > Artiodactyla > Cervidae > Dama > Dama dama. The sequence goes on along the minus strand of NC_083695.1, from coordinate 97,034,411 downwards.
CTTTTAACTGTGTCTTTTAGGTTATTAATCATTGGGAATATTGATCACTAGAGTAATTGGTATGAATCTAGTGTGGGCAGATATCATCCACTTGAGTATGTTTGTGTATGTATGCGCTTCAGCTTTAGTTTAGTTTGAGGGAAATTCATTTTAAGTGAAGTAATTTATGGTGCATTGGGGCAGACCTGCACATGTGTGTGTAAGACGGTCCATCCATAACTGCGTCTGGTCCAGCCCGCCCTGACTGCAGGCGGTGTGCATGTATCATGACTGTCTCCACGTGGTACTTGAGTCAGACGTGTGCGTGTCTGTGTGTGACAGTGCGTGTGCACACCTCACCGCCTCAGTTGTCTGGGGACCTACCCTTCCCCTGGCTGCTCAGGGCGCCCCCAGGAAAGCCCTCTACAGTCGGCAGGGTGATGCTGTCCATGGTGCTGGCGGCTCTGATGACCAGCGCCAACCGAGCACCTCCCAGCCACCTTCAAGGCCCCACGAACCCGGCAGGTCCCAGGACAACAAGGCTTCCATCTTGCTTCTGGGCACACCTGGGCTCCAGTGGCTCAGCTCACACCTGGGAGCCCACACCATGGTTGTCCCACACCCGGATTCCTCCTCAGTTTCTGAGCCTGGTTCTGACAGAGCCAAACTCTGGTCCAGCCCACCTTACTCTGCTGATCTTCTGCCTGAGAACGTCAAAGAATTTGAACCTCACTCTATAGCCTCCAGCTGCCTAAAGCCAGACATCTCCCTCAAAATGCCGTGTGGCTTAAGCAATGGCCCAGGATGAGGAGGCCGGGTTTCCTCCAGGCTGGGGGGTCTGGCCTCCCCTGCCTGAGCCAGCCTCTCCCCTGGGGCTTCCAGGCAGGGGTGGGGAGGAAGGGACAGAGGGAGAAGGACAGGAGGGAGGCCCATTGCCTTTGTGGACAGCAGCATATTAAAGACAAAATCTGGGGTCAGGCAGGCTCCAGCTGGTGAAGATGGAGCCTGGAAACCGCAAGTTTTACAAAGAAGTGAAAGACTCAAAACAGAAACCAATTAGAGCCAGTACTAAATATATGCCTGGACTACTTATTCACAAGTATGATTTAAACATGGAACCTGGGAAACACAGTCAGTCAATCAGAGAATGTTACATAGAACAGAGGAGCTGCGCAGATAATGGAGAACAGAAAGCACTCTTCAAATACTGGAAAACTGGTGTGGGATGAGTGCCTACCTCAAACCATGCTCAACGATAAAGTCCAGATATAAAGTTTTGTAAAAGATGGAAGTTTTTGAAAGTGAAAACACAGCATATCAGTTTATGGGATGTACAAGAAGCAACGTGCCTAAAAGGAAATACATAGGAGTAAACATCTACATTTTTAAAAGAAGAAAAATCTCTAACCAATAAAATTAAAACAGTAAGGAACCAGGAGAAAAAGAGCAAACCTAACTCAAAGTCAGTGGAAAGGAGAAAATAATGAAACTCAAGCTGATAAGTGAAACAGAGAACAGAAAACAACAGAGAGAATCAGTAAAACCAGAAGTTAGTTCTTCAAGAAGATCAACAAAGTCAACAAACCTTTAAACCTTTCCCTAAGGGGAAAACAGATGCAACCAACTCAATAAGAAATGAGAGTGGGGACATCACTATTGACCCCACAGAAATAAACAGGAAAGAAGGGGGTGCTTTGAACAGGGCTGTGCCAGGGGATTAGAGGACCTAGAAGAGAGGGACAAATTCCTGGACACACAAATGCCAACACCAACTCAAAAAGAAATATAAAAAATAAACAGACCTACAACAGGCAAAGAAATGTAATCAGTAATTCAACTCCTCCTAATGGAGAAAAGCCCAGGACTAGACAGATGGCCTCACTAATTCTACCAGACAGCTAACAAATAACCAACACCAACCCTTCTCAAAATTCTCTAAAAATCAGAAAGGGGGACACTTCCTAATGTGTTCTGTGAGGCCAGCATGACCATAAGACAGTCAGACAAAAACACCACAAGAAAACTCCACACCAATACCTACAAATACAGATGCAAAATCCTCAACACAATACAAGAAAACCAAATCCAATGGCATATTGAAAGGTTACACACTGTGACCAGCGGGATTTATCCCAGGAATGCAAGGGTGATTCAATATAAAAATCAATATTTATACCACATTAATAGAATGAAGGGGTAAGGACACATAATCAACTCAATGCAGGAAAATATTTGACAAAATTCAATGTCTTTTCATGATAAAAATACTCAGAAGACTAGGGATAGAAAGGAACTTCATCAACATGATAAAGTATGAAAAACCCACAGTTGACGTCATCACTGATGGTGAAGCACTGCTGGGGGCAGGGCCACGTGAGACAGCAGCCTTCTCGCTGCAGTTCAGCGCCGTGCCGCAAGCTCCAGCCAGAGCAACGAGACAAGTAAACAGAGAAAGGCGCCAACCGGGAGGAAGAACCAACAGTGCCCTTGTTTCCAGACAGCAAGACTCGTTAGAAAACCCCAGAGTCTATACCCCCAAACTTACTGGAATTAATAACTAAATTCAGCAAAGTTTCAGAGTAAAAAATCAACATACAGAATCAACTGTGTTCCTGAAATAGCAATGAACAATTCAAAGTGGAAATTAAGAAAACAATTCCATTTATAATAGCATCCAAAAGAATAAACTATCTAGAAATAAATTTAACCAAGGAGGGAAAGGCTTACTGAAGACTACATTGTGAAGAAACATTGTGGAAAAATTAACAAAAATCTAAATAAATGGAAAAACATCCCATGTTCATGGATTAAATGACTTAATATTGTTAACATGGCAACACTACATCAAATGATCTATAGACTCAGTGAAACACCTATCAAAATCTAATGGCCTTTCTCTCAAAATTGGAAAAACTGATTCTAAATTAATATGGAATAGCAATGGGCTCCAAAAGCCGAAACAATCTTGAAAAAGAACAAAATTATATGACTCACACTTCCTGATTTCAAAACTTACAAAGCTATTACCCAAAACTGTGGGATTCACATAAGGACAGACTATAGACCAACAGAATAGACTTGACAGTTGAGAAGTAAACCCATACACCTATGGTCAATTGATTTTTGACAAGGGTATCAAGACCACTCAATGAGAAAAGAGTAGCCTCTCAACAAATCTCCATCTGCAGAAGAAAACAGTCCAACTCCCACCTCTCACAAGATACAAAAACGAATTCAAAATGGATCAAGAATGAAAACAGGAGAGTTAAAACTATAAAACCCTCAAAAGAAAACATGAGTAAATCTTTAGGACCTTGGATTTGGCAAAGGATTCTTAGATAAAACACCAAAAGCAAGAACAAAAAAAGAAAAAAATAGATGAACTGGAATTCATAAAAATCAAGAACTTTGTGCATCAAAGAACACTATCAAGAAAGCGAAACATACAAAATGGGATAAATATTGCAAATCATATCTCTAATAAGGGTCTTGTATGTAAACTACATAAAAAGCTCTTACAATTCAAAAACTAAAAGACAAACAATCCAATTGAAAATGAGCCAGGACTTGAATAAACATTTCTCCAAAGAAGATGTACAGATGGCCAATGTGGAAAGATGTTTTGTGTCATCAGTCACCAAGGAAATGCAAATCAAAACCACAATGACATACCACTTCACACCCACTAGGGTGGCTATATATTTTTTAAAAACAGAAAATATCAAGTGTTGGTGAGAATGTAGAGAAATCGGAATGCTTGTACTTTTCTGATAAGAATATAAAATGGTGCAGCCTCTGTGGAAAATAATTCTGCATTTCCTCAAAAAGTTAAACATAAAATTCTCACGTGACTCAGCAAGCCCACTTATAGATATACATCCAAGAGAACTGAAAACTGGTACTCAAGCAAGTATTTGTACACAAATGTCCATAGTAGCGCTGCTTACAACAGCGAAAAGGTACGAACAACCCTAAGAGATGGGCAGAGAAGGAGGAGGTGGTGTACACTCACAACAGCATGATTCAGTCATAAAAAGGAGCGAAGCACTGATTCAGGCCACAACACGGACGACCCTTGAGAACATCAGGCTAAACGAAAGAAGCCAGACACAAAATGCTACATACCATATTTCAAGCAGCAAATAATCAGAATAGTATCAGATTATAAACCAAAATATGAAATAAATGCCCATGAGTCTATACTGATATAAATGAATGATTGGATAAAGAAAGAAACAAGTAGAAAAGACAAATTTTCCATGCAGAAGAACTGCAAGTAACTTAACTCTATATCTGTCTCTCAAGGAGGGAGAGTATGACCCTTAAATGTGGGCTGATGTAATGACCTCCTTCCAGAGAGGACAGTGTAGATGCAGGAGGGTGATGTGACAGGAGAGGACTCATGGCCTCAGCCCCGTGGTCAAGGTCAACAGCAGTGACGGTCCTGCTGACGGTGTGGATCTAGACACAACGTGATGAGAAGGGCAATTTATCTCCACAGTCTTCCTCCCAAAGACCCATAACCTCGGTTTAATCATGAGAAAAACATGAGACAAGCCCCAATTTGGGGACATCCTATCAAATAGATTACCAAACTCCTCAAAATTGTCCAAAAAAGTATGAGAAACCCACAGCCAAGTGGAACCTAAGGAAACATGACAACTAAATGTAATGTGATTCTGGATGGGACCCTGGTACAGAAAAAAAGACATTGGGTACAAACTAAGGAAATCCAAATAAAGTATGGACTTTGGTTGATAATGTATTATACTGGTTCATAAATTGTAACAAATGTACCCCCACACTAATACAAGATATTAGCATTAGGAGAAACTCTGTATGGAATGTATGGGAACTGTCTTACTATCTTCGCAAATTTTCTATAAATCTAAAACTGTTCTAAAATAATTTTGAAAAATTAAGGACTTCTGTTCATCAAAAGTCATCTTAAAGAAACTGAGAAAAGCTATAAACTGGAAAAAATATATTTGCAAAACGTTATAAAAATTATAACATACTGATGAAAGGAATCAAAGATGAACCAAAGAATAAAGAGATAGATCACGTTCATGGATTGGAAGACTCAATATTGTAAAGATGTTAATTCTCCCCAAACTGATCTAGATTATATTCAATTCCAATAGAAATTACAACAGAATACTTCATAAAATCAACGAGCTGAATCTAAAATTTATGGAAAGGCTAAGAAACTAAAAGAGCCAAAACTATTTTGAAAAACAAGAATAGTCAGAACATTCACACCAGCTGGTTTCAAACCTATAAAGCTGTCGTAATCAAGGCAGTGCAGAATCAGAGAGATGACAAACTTAGAGACAAACGGAACAGAACAGAACCCAGAAATAGACCTGTGGACACAGATAATTCGCCAACACAAGCCCATATTCTCAAGCATAAAATGAATCTCACAGGGCTCAGATTTATGCCCAGTGTGCTCTCTGATTACAAAGAAGTTAAAGTAAATCAACAACAAAAACATCTCCAGAAAATCTCCAAACATTTGAAAATTTTAAAACACTCTTCCAGATAACCATGGTCTACCCATATAATAGAACACACATCGTCAAAAACATGCTGACAGAAGTCAGACAAAGAGGGGATATTGGGTGGTTTCATTCTGTTACAGTCTAGAAAATAAGTAATCTGCGAAGAAAAGACTCAGAACAGTGTTGCCTCGAAGTGGGGGGGTGAAGGGTTGACTGGGAAGGAGCGTGCAGGGTGCTTCTACAGTGAAGGAAGTTTGTATCTTGAGGAGGTGCAGGTTCACGCATCTGTGCATTCATCAAAACTCATCAAACTTAGCATCTAAGGTCTGTGCACTTCACTGTGTAAATTACACCTCAATAAAGAAATTTAGAAGAGTGTATAAATAACGCCTGCAAGTCAATAAGAATGTGAGAGAAATGGGCAAAAGACACACACACACACTCATAGGCATCTCACAGAAGCAGAAACGCTCATTGATACTAACCATACCAAGAGCAGCAGAGAAAGACAATTCATAGTGCAACACTATTTTTACCCTCTCCACTGGCAGAGATTAGGAAATCCACCACACCATCTGTTGGAAAGGATGTAGTTTGATTGTAGGAGGGTAAGCCATACAGCCACTCTGAGGAGAGAACTTGGCATTTTCTTGTAAAGTTGCATGTGAAGATCACCCCAAGCGCTCCCATTCGTAGGTGTAGCTCCAAGAGAAATTCTGGTGCGTGGTGCTCAGGAGCTGTGCACAAAGGACAAAGCCACCAATTGTGATGCAGAGGCAGACATGATAGAATGTTATTGCTCAGGTGTCAGAATGAATGCAGAACAGCTACCAAGAAGAGAAAGAATCTTAGTACAAAAAAGCAAGACCCAGAAGACAGCATGTAGCATAATACCCTTTGTCATAACATTTGAATACAAGCAAAACTAAGCAATATCTATAATTAAAATGATTTAGGCAGCAGGGGAATCCCATGAATGGTCCCTGGAGAGGGAGGGGGAAGCTAGGGTCACTTAGTAGCCACTGTCTAGGTCTCAAGTTGAGAGTAGGTTTACCATAGTTCCATTATTTTACAACTAAATGAATAAATAAATGCCGTGCATGGGAAGGAAATAAAATGAATGCTATTGCGTAGCATCCACTCCCCTTTGAACCCCGGGCGAGGGCCTTAAGGCTGAGAGCCGGCTCAGGATGGGCCTCACCAGGGCCAGGGCACCTGCAGGGCAGGCAGCAGGCCAGACTCTGTTTATCCCAAGGGGAAGGCGGGAAGCCCCCACACCTTACCTCATATTCCCTTCTTACATTCCCTCTGGGGACCCTGCAGATTGCTCTGAGAGTCCCACAGGGGTGAGAATTCTCAATTAAAGTCCTCCAGAAAGCCAGGGGGTGGCAAGGCTACTAATGAGCACCATAAAAGCCACCTGGCCACGAGGCAGGGGGACCCAGGGAGACCCGGAGTGCTTCTCCAGGCCCTGGCTGGAGAACTGCAGAAACGTGGAGGAGGCTGGAGGTAACAGCCTGGTCTTGAGGCAAAGGGCCTGGGGGTGCTAGGCAGGCAGATTTTCCGAGTGCCCCCAACATACACCGCCAAGCTGCTCGGCCCAGATAGCAGGGCTCCTGGGGCCCCAGCCCTGATGCCCTGGGTCCAGGCTGGCACCAACCCAGGTTCTGCAGACCCTTTGCAGGCCCAGCCTCTTCTGCCACATCACTGATGGTCTCATGTCCCCAGAGACTGGGGCACAGCCCTCCAGCTGCTCTGTTCCCCCCCTGCACCCCCACTAGCCCTGAGCCCTCCTGCAGCCCCTCCCCACAGGGCTGAGCATTGCTGCTATTGGGGGGGGGGTGGTCTCCGAGCCCTTTTGAGGTGAGCCAGGAGCACCCCAGTTCAGCCTCTGTGCAGCACAGGTAAACATAGGAGGAACAGGCTGAGGGTTTCCCAAGAATTCCACCTGCCCGCAGGAATCCCCTCCACCTCCTCCAGAGGGGTTCTCTGGTCCTGCCAGTGAGGCGAGGGACTGAGGAGGCGTGGAAGCCCCAGAGGCCGGGAACCGGCTCTGCCCCAGCCTGCCACCTCCGACTGCCCACCTGTCCTTCAGACACCCAGCTCCTGGGTGTCCTGGTCCAAAAGTCCCAAACCACCCACCCCCTTAAAGGCTCTGAGTGGACTGCTTCCACCATCTCCCAAAGGCCACTTTCAAGCTCAGAAAACACAGGATACAGACCTCAGGCCAGCTCAAGACGGGTCCACGTGGGGAAATCAAGGTGGGGATGAACCTTCCCCCCCACCCCCAGCCCCAGGCCCAGATTTCGCTCACCCCTGGAGATCCAGCTAACCTTCTGATGGAAGTGGTGTCCTTCCTGAGGATGAGGGGCCCACATGGAGAAGGCCAGGGAAGTGCCTGGACACACAGCTAAGACAGCACACCAAGCATGCAGAACAGGTCTTCTCCCCTGCGGTGTGCACACATGGACCTGTGTGTGAGTGTGCATGTACATGGGTGGGTGTGTGTACCTGAATGTGTGTGTGTGCATGCACCTGGGTGTGTGTGTGTACCTGAATGTGTGCTTAGGTCCATGCACCTAGATATGTGTGTGCTTGTGCATGCACCTGGGCGGGGGGGGGGGGGGGGGTGTGCAGGAGTGCACCTGGGTGTGTGCATGTGTGCATGCACCTAGATGTGTGTGCATGTGCCTGTGCCTGGGTATGTGTGTGTGCACGGGCATGCACACTCCCACATGTGGCTGTGTACGCGGTGCTGGGACAGGGAGCAGTGCACACCTGAGAGCTTCCATGTGAGAGTGGACGTGAGAGGTGTGCTTGTGCTCACTGGTGTGCAGGCAGGCCCCCTGCCAGGGCTTTGTTCAGGGTGAGGGGTGTGCTGGGTTAAGGACATGGGTGTCAGTGCTGCAGCAGCTTTGAGAAGGGGTTACGGTCCTCCCACCCAGCTCTCAGGACCCAGTCTCCCGCCCAGCACACATCACACCTGCCTCTCTCCACTGTTCCAAGGTGCTCAGAAGTGACCCCCCTGCCAAGAGGGCTATGAGCAACTCCACGAAGACGTCGGTGACAGAGTTCATCCTGCTGGGCTTCCCAGAGCTGTGCCACATGCAGAGGCTGCTGTTCGGGTCACTCCTCACCATATACATGGTGACCATCCTGGAGAACCTGGTCATTGTGGTGACCGTCAGAGCCAGCCGTCGACTGCACACACCCATGTACTTCTTCCTGGCCAACCTGTCAGTGCTGGAGACCCTCTACACCTCAGTCACCATCCCCAAGCTGCTGGCTGGCCTCTTGGCCTCAGCAAGGACGATTTCCTTCTCAGGCTGCCTCACCCAACTCTTTGTCTTCCTCTCCCTTGGCTCCTCCGAGTGCTTCCTCCTGGCCACCATGGCCTATGACCGGTACCCGGCCATCTGTCGCCCCCTGCACTACCCAGCCATCACGGACTCGAGGCTCTGCCTGCGCCTGGCCCTCAGCGCCTGGCTGGGTGGCTTCCTGGCCTCCTGCGTGTCCACAGCGCTCATCTCCCGCCTCAGGTTCTGCGGCCCCAACGTCCTCAACCACTTTTTCTGTGACATCTCACCCCTGCCGCAGCTCTCCTGCTCTGACACCACCACCATCGAAGTGCTGGACTTCGTGGCAGCCGTAGCTGTGCTCGCCACCTCCCTGCTGGCGACCGTGATCTCCTACACCCACATCGTGGCCACGGTGCTGAGGATCCCAGGAAGGGCTGGCCCTTGACGGCCTTCTCCACCTGCGCTTCCCACCTGACCGGGGTGGCCCTCTTCTGCAGCACCACCACCTTCATGTACGCCCGGCCTCAGGCCATCCGCTCCTTTGACCTCAACAAACTGGTGTCCGTGGTCTACTCCGTTGTGACCCCACTGCTCAACCCCATCAGCTACTGCCTCCGGAACCGTGACATCCACGAGGCCCTGGGCAAACTCCAGCGGGCTCCTGGCCTCTCCTAGCACCAGCAGCAGGAGGAGGAACTTCAAACCCTCCCCACCCTGCCATCTGCTCACCGCCACCAGCCCACGCACCAGGCGGGCCCCAGCGCTCTCCCACCAGCACAGCCAGCGAGCTCCTCTCCTCCCCCCTCACCCTGAGACACAGTAGCAGCAGCCAAACGCCAAAGGCGCCAGCTGCTGCTCTCAGGGAACTTCAGCACCAGAGCCGGGGACAGCTCCTCAGCCCAGGGTGAGCTGGGCCCGGCTCTCGGATGCATTTTAAAATTGCTCTCTGGTTCTTCTCACAATTTCGCTCTTCTCCATCACATTCCTGGTCTTGTTTCTCTCCTTGCACGTGTACAGGTCCTTGCATTCTGTCCGTGACCTGCTTTCTGCACTGGGCTGTCTTCTGTCTAGACTGCTTTGTCACCATGGTGTCTGCGAGCTCTTATCCGGCACGTGAATCCCTCTTCTTTGAACTGCTTTTTCAAAATTTGTTTAAATTTGACTTTTATCCTTTTGTGTGAGCCCCTGAGTTCCTTAGCTTGCTTGGGCTGCCATAACAAAGCACCACAGGGACGTCTCTGGCAGTCCAAAGGCAGGCTCTGTGCTTCAGTCCTTGGTTGGGGATCCAAGATTCCACAAGCTATAAGGCACAGGGAAAAAACAGTACCACGGACAGGCTGGCTCAGACACCAGAAACTCATTTTCTCACAATTCTGGAGCCTGGAATCTGAGATAAGGTGTCAGCAGGGTTGGTTTCCTCTGAGGCCCGTGTCCATGGCTGGTACCCAGCCATCCTCATGTGGTCATCCCCAGGTGCATGTCTGTGACCCAATCTCCTCTTATCTCCGCTTATAAAGACACAAGTCACATTGGGTCAGGACCACCCTGATGACTTCATTTAACCTTTTCTCACCTTTATAAAGATCCATCTCCAAATATAATCACATTCTTAGGTGCTGGGGACAGGACTTCAAAACATGAACAGTGGGGCCACAATTCAGTCAACAGTAGGTTGCTTTAAGAACTGCTTAGATTCCTACTGGAACTGCACGGAGTTTAGGGGTGAGTGTGCAGGAGGCCCAGGCGCGGCACCCAGCTGCCTCTCTTTCTCCCTTGTTTATGCAGGTCTTCCTTTATGTTCCTTAATGATGTTTGTTTTTGCCATAAAGATCCTTTGCATTCTGGGAGGTTTTTTATAGAGTGCATTGTTACTCTGGATGGCATTTTATTTTCTATTATTTCTTGTTTTGGTAGAGACTTTCTGTTTTATCTGCCATCAGACACTCATGCGGCTGCAGTCATAAAATATGCAGGTAGCAATCTCTTGAACCAACGGGGACAAGCAGTCAAGCTGTGGGCACTGCAGGGCCAGCAGAGCGGCCCCACTGAGGATCCCAGACCCAGAACGCCCCTCCCCACCTTCCACCTACCCTCTGGCCTGCGTGTCCAGCCTGCAGTCCTCAGAGGGCAGCAGCAGCTCCCAGCACCAAGGCCACAGTCCCGAGTGGGGGAAGGGGAGGGGAGACGCGCAGGCTCTGCTGGCCCCTAACCCTAACCCAGCACCCTCAGAGCACACTCTGGTTCCCCAGCTCTGCCCAGCAGAGGATTCCCCAGTTCAAGGCATTGGGAGTAAGCGGTCGCCCACAGAGTCCACAGCTTCTTCAGGGCACGGCTGTCTCCTGGGCTCAGGCCTGTGATCAAAAGAAGTGGTGAAGGTAGGAAGCGTTCCTTGCTCATATTTTTTGACAAAACATAATTAAAGGCTCTCCACTAAATATGAAATCTGCTGAGGGTTTATCTGAAATACAGCTTTAATCAAGTTTAAAAAGTCATTTCTATGGCTAGCTTTCTTGGCCTTTTTCCCCACAAATGAATGTTGATGGAAATCAAATCAAATCACATAACAATATGTAAGTGTATCAAATCAACGTGTTGGACATCTTAAATTTACAAAATGTTATGTGTCAGTTCCACTCAGTTCAGTCGCTCAGTCGTGTCCGACTCTTTATGACCCCGTGAACCGCAGCACGCCAGGCTTCCCTGTCCATCACCAACTTCCAGAGTCCACCCAAACCCATTCCATCGAGTCGGTGATGCCACCCAACCATCTCATCCTCTGTTGTCCCCTTCTCCTCCTGCCCTCAATCTTTCCCAGCATCAGGGTCTTTTCAAATGAATCAACTCTTCACACCAGGTGACCAAAATATTGGAGTTTCAGCTTCAACATCAGTCCTTCCAATGAACACCCAGGACTGATCTCCTTCAGGATGGACTGGTTGGATCTCCTTGCAGTCCAAGGGACTCTCAAGACTCTTCTCCAACACCACAGTTTAAAAGCATCAATTCTTCTGCACTCAGCTTTCTTTATAGTCCAACTCTCGCATCCATACATGACCACTGGAAAAACCATAGCCTTGACTAGACGGACCTTTGGTGGCAAAGTAATGACTCTGCTTTTTAATATGCTGTCTAGGTTGGTCATAACTTTCCTTCCAAAGAATGTCTTTTAATTTCATGGCTGCAATCACCATCTGCAGTGATTTTGGAGCCCAAAAAAATAAAGTCAGCCACTGTTTCCATTGTTTCCCCATCTATTTCCCATGAAGTGATGGGACCAAATGCCCTGATCTTAGTTTCCTGAATGTTGAGCTTTCAGCCAACTTTTTCACTCTCCTCTTTCACTTTCATCAAGAGGCTCTTTAGTTCTTCTTCACTTTTTTAAGTGTCAAATATATTTCAATTTTTAAAAAAGACATTTAAAAATTAAGAAAATGCTCTTTTTTGCTCAGGCCTTTGGCACATTTTCATCCTGCTGGGAAGCTCCAAGCCACTGATGAGACCAGAAGGCGCCTGATAAGCAGGACCAGAAAACGCAGGGCGCAGCGGGGGCCGCCCTCACCGAGCTCCTGCACAAGGGAGCCGCGCCCCAGAAGGCGGGGCTGACGTCGAACAGCCAGATTCTGCCTTCAGGATGCGTATCAGGGTTCAGTTAACAAAGAATCGCAAAAGAACTCAGCTTTTATACTTCATGGTGGTTGTTTGATTTTATTGAGGAAAACGATGAGGGGCTGGTTGCTAGATTTCGTCACAAAGGTCATGCTGTTGGTGACATTACTGGAGTCGGCTTGAAGGTCATCAAATAGCCAACATCTCTCTTTTGGCCTTAACTCAACATTCAAAGGAGACGGCGATGGCACCCCACTCCAGTATTCTTGCCTGGACAATCCCATGGACGGAGGAGCCTGGTGGGCTGCAGTCCATGGGGTCGCTAAGAGTCGGACACGACTGAGCGACTTCACTTTCACTTTTCACTTTAATGCATTGGAGAAGGAAACGGCAGCCCACTCCAGAGTTCTTGCCTGGAGAATCCTAGGGACGGTGAACCTGGTGGGCTGCCATCTACGGGGTCACACAGTCGAACACGACAGAAGCAACTTAGCAGCAGCAGCAACATTCAAAAAACTAAGATCATGGCATCCGGTCCCAACACTTTATGGCAAATAGATGGGGAAACAATGGAAATATTTAGAGACTTTATTTTCTTGGGCTCCAAAATCACTGCAAACAGTGAGTGCAGCAATAAAATTAAAAGATGCTTGCTTCTTGAAAGAAAAGCTATGACAAATCTAGACAGCATATTAAAAAGCAGAAACATTATTTTGCTGACAAAGGTGCATATAGTCAAAGCTATGCTTTTTCCAGTAGTCATGTATGGATGTGAGAGTTGGACTGTAAAGGAAGCTGAGTGCTGAAGAATTGATGCTTTTGAACTGTGGTGTTGGAAAAGAGTCTTGAGAGTCATTGGACTGCAAGGAGATCAAACCAGTCAATCCTAAAAAAAAATCAATCCTGAATATTCATTAGAAGGACTGATGCTGAAGCTCCAATACTTAGGCCACCTGATGCAAAGAACTGACTCACTGGAAAAGACCCTAATGCTGGAAAAGACTGAAGGCAGGAGGAGAAGGGGGCGACCGAGGATGAGATGGTTGGATGGCATCACTGACTCAATGGACATGAGTCTGAACAAGTTCTGGGAGACGATGAAGGACAGGGAGGCCTGGCGTGCTGCAGTCCATGGAGTGGCAGTCACACATGACTGAGCGACTGAACATCAAAAACAAAGGGAAGAAGAAAGGACCAGGATCCTGTGTTGATAGTGAAGGCACGATAGTAATACGTTTTCATAGTCAAAAAACCCAAAAAACCAAACATAAGAGAAGTGAAATGTGCTGTCTTCTTTTTCTGAGAAAATCATGAGTGCTTTTCTCCCTTTGTGCAGCAATAGGTAAAGTGTGTCCACAGACAAAGCCGCCTGGACCTGAGCAGTAGTGACCTGCTTTTAATGTACTGTTGGGCTCAGTGGCTAATATTTGTTTTTATGTTTTGGTTTTTTGGCCATGAGGCATGTGGGATCCCAGGTCCCCAAATAAGGGTCGAAACTTCACCCCTGCATTGAAACGCAGTCTTCCCACCAGGGAAGTCCCAGTGGCTAGTATTTTATTTGAATTTTTCATGTTAATATTTAAACATAAAATAGTCTAAATTTTTTCTTGTGCTTCCCTCACATCTCTTAACAGAAAAGGCTTAGGGCCTTGTGAAAGGGTTCATTAGCCTCACTCCACGGCTCCTCTTACAGAGTGCCCTTGACTCTCCTCCTCCGAAGCAGGGGTCCGTCAGACTCAGAGTCCAAAACTATGCCCTTTCTCTTATATCTGCCGTCTTGTTGCTGTTCATCCAAAAAAAATGTCCTTCACTTTGTAATTCAGTTCTCCTGTTGGCTTTTTGCAACCTTGTTTTCTTACTTAGTCTTACTTAGTCTCGACTTTTGTCACAGCATCCTGTTTTTATACAAACACAATATCTCCCCGTCTTTCTGAGCCTATGGATTATTTTTGCTTTTTTAGGTTTTTCTCTAATTCCTCAAACTTCTTGAGCCTTTTCTCCCTTTTCTCTGCTGTGGTCTTTATTGTGTTGCAGACTTTCCTCAAATGTCTGATAAACGCCGGCTGCCATTTAGGCTTTCACACGACGGCTGTCTGGGAGGTGCCGGGCAGGACCCTTGAGCACGAGGGGGCAGGGATGTCCCTGCACTGGGGGCCCTCCGAGCGCAGGTGACAGAGAAGGTGCCCGGTGTCAGCTGCGGCACTGGCCGACGCGGGAGGCCGAGGGTCACGGCCTCTCACTGCCTCCTGGCCCACCCGCCCGCTGCGCTCCAGGCTCCTTGCCGTGGAGCCATGTGAGCAACTGCCCCTGACTGGCGGTGCCCCAGGAGAGGGGCCAGGCCCGGGCCTGCCCTGGGAAGCAGGTCCCTGCGGCCAGGAAGGCGTGTCATGCCTGCTCCCAGGGCCGGGAGGGGGCAGTCACAGTCAGACCCCATGGGCGAAAATAAGACAAGGTGGGCTCCCAGGGGACACACCGGAGCGGGGTAAGGGCGCTGAGAAGCCACAGCGGTGTCCGTCCCCGCAGGCCCCACGCGGCATCCTGATCTCGTCGGAGAAGTGCCCTTGTTTCCTGGAGGTGAGCAGCTCGCTGCGGCTGTTCTGTGCGTGGGACCAGCGGGTGCGAGCTGTGGACGAGCCCCGCCCCTCCCACCGCGCGGCCACAGCAGCCCGAGGCCTGGGGCCAGCAGGCAGCTCTCAGCCGCGGCCCTTCTGGCCCAGGTGGCATTTGAAACCAACAGGACCTGAGCCTGCCCAGGACAGCGTGGGACGCGGCTGAGCCTTCAAGGACCACGAGGATCTGATGGAAGTGTAGAGAGATGGTGTCACAGAGGCGCTCTGCATCCCGGGGGGAGGGGGGGCTGTGTGAGAGGGCGGGTGTCCCCAGGGGGAGCGGCTCCCGGGGGGAGGCCTAGAGTCTGGGGTTGGGAGCGGGCGGGGAGGAGACTCGAGGACAGGCAAACTTTGGGAAGCAAGTCGGAGCCAGGCCCAGGGGTCCAATCCGACGGGACCTGGAGGCCCGCTAGCTGGAGCAGTCGGGTTACAGGTGGTGGGGCCGCCTGCAGGGCCCTGGAGGAACCTGAGCAGCAGCCCCTGGAGGCGGGAAGAGGGGTCCCGGCGCCCCTTTCCCAGGCCTGGAAGGGGGCCTGCTAGGGCCGGTGCTGCTCAGGGTCTGGGACGCCCTGGAGCCCTGGCGAGCGGTCCTCTCCTCTCTGGAGAGGAGCCCGTGTGGACACACCCCCCGGAAACGGAAGGAAAGAGGAACTGGAGAGGGTGTGGGGGAGATGGGGCTTGGAGTGGCGGGGGACGGAGTGTGCGAAGTTGGGGGGAGGACGGATGCGGTGGGGCTGGGGGAGCGAGGTGCTGAAGACAGCGGGGCTGGCTGGTATTGGGGGACCAGTCAGGATGAGGGTGCGCAAGGGATGGAGGACCGGGCAGCGAGTGAGGGGGTGCTGGGCAGAGGGGGGCTGCGCCTGCGAAAGCCCGCCCCTATCCCCTCCCGCCCTTCCCGGGGATGAGCCTCCGCGTCTGCCCGCCCCACGCCGAGGGCGGAGGCCGCACGCACATCCCCGCTCCGCTGGCGCCCGCCGGGTCTCCGCCACAGCCCCCATCCGCTCGGGTCGCAGTCCTCGGAGCCGCCGCGGTTCTGCCCGAGGCCCGCGGCTGGTAAGGCCGGGGGGGCGGGGGGGGTGGTGTCTGAGGCCGGGAGGCGGGTGGAGCCGCCGCCCGGGGGTCGCCTCTGGTCCCCCGCCCGGGTGCGAGCCAGGCGGTAGCGGGAGGGGTGAGCGCGAGGCAGAGCGGGCGGGAGGGGGGCGCCAGACTGGACCCCGCCCGCGGGGTGGGGCTCACACCCCGTCTCCGGCCCCTGCTGGCCCCTCTCCAGACCCTCACCTGCTTCCTTCGGGCCTCGGACCTGGAAATGCAGCCTCACCCCAGTGGCCGGTGGGCCTGCCAGCCCTGGAGGCCCGAGGTGGTCCTTCCGGAGCGGCCTACACATGGAACCCCCTCCCCAGGCCTGAGCACCCTCAACCGCAGGGGGCTCGCAAGCCCCATTCTCTGCCCCGACTCCACGCCCCACACAGAATAACCCCGCTGCAGAACCCTCACCACCAACCGCCCCTTCCCGGCTATTGAACAAGACCCCCATCCCCGCCCCAGGCCCCAGGCCCTCATCCTCAGGCAGGCCTCCCCCCAACCCACTCCCCACTCCTCCAGCAGCCGAGGCCCCCAGGTACCACCCAATGCTGAGCCCGGCCCTGACCTTGAGCCCCCGGCGCCCAGGCCCCGAACGCCACCCCGCCTCCCCGAGTCCCCGGTCCCCAGCTCCTGAGCGCCCAGTCCTCACAGCAGCTGAGGTCCCTCCTCCGTCCCGCAGGTTCTGCTCCAGGAACATGAACTGGGCGGCCGCCGTGTGCTGGGCTCTGCTGCTAGCGGCCACCTTCCTCTGCGACGGCAGTGCAGCCAAGGGTGGCCGCGGTGGGGCCCGTGGCAGCGCCCGGGGTGGGCGCGGGGCCTCGAGGGTGCGTGTGAGGCCAGCGCCCCGCTACGCGGGCTCCTCCATGCGCGTCGCCGCGGGGGCGGCGGCGGGGGCGGCCGCAGGCCTGGCAGCGGGCTCGAGCTGGAGGAGGGCCACGGGGCCGGCGGAGCTCGGCCCAGAGAATGCGGAGGACGGGGCACCTGGTGGCAACGGGACAGAGCGAAGCGTCTACAGCTACTGGGCGTGGACCTCGGGCGTGGGGCCCACAGGCCACAGGCACCTCTGCCCGCTGCTGGGCGGAACCCTGGGCGCCCTGTGGCTGCTGCAGCCCTAGGCTGGGCTGGGCACTTCTGTCCAGAGCTGTCCCCAGCCTGTGCCCTCCCAGGCCCCGCAGCCACCTAGAGGCTACCCAGCCCTGATCGCCCTTCCCTCCCCTGCCCACAGCCAGGAGCCTAGAGCAGCAGCGTCGGCAGCTCTGGCCCATCTGCCCAGAGCTGTGACACCTCCCGCCCGACCCCCTCCCCACCTCACACCCTCCCAGGGGGCGGGTGCCCAGCAGCTCCAGAATACCCTGCCTCCCGGCTGGGGTTAGAGTCCCCCCTGAGCCAGGACAGGAGGTGTCCTGCTGTGCCCGCACTGGTCGATGCTGGCCGGCGCCCACCATTCCACAGGCTGTTCAGGTCACCCCAGCTCCTCTGAGCCCACCCTGGACACTTGAGAGCTACGGGCGGTGCTGACCACTGGGCAGGGAGGCGGACCCTCAGGCTGGGCTGGTTCTGCCACAGCCGAGGACATGGTGCCCCCCGTCCCCCCACAGAGGCAGTCCCAGGGACTGAAGGACTTGAGGAAAAGCACTGGTCACAAATCCAGAAAGGAGAGAGGTACGTCTGTGGATCTGTGAGCCCAACATGGCCCGTTCTCTGGACACTCCCAGAACACCCTCACCCAGGGCCTGCCCAGAGCCTTGCCCTGCCTGTGGACCCAGGGGCCACAGCCTTCTCTGGGCAGACATTACAAGACCCACTGCTGGGGGAACCAGGGGAACACAGCCCACAGCGGCCTCCGAAGACGCAAGGTTTGCCTCTGGCTCCCGACGCCATGTTGGGCGTCTCAGGTGCCTTTCCCTCCAGCTGCCGACCTGCTCCACAGGCATGAGCCCAGCTTGGGCCCAGGCTCGCCCACCCGTCCTCTGGCTAGAGGAACCCCCGGGCCTCGCAGGACGGCTCCAGCCCGGCTCCTGGTCGGTTGGGCACTGCTGCGGGTGCCGGAGCCTCGCGCGCCACAGGCCTGCCTCCAGAATCTGCCCTCGCCTGCCCCGCGCCTCGAGGCCTGTGCTCAGCTGACGGATGCGTGTCCAGACCAGCATCTCCGGGAGCCCTGCCGCCTCTGCCTTCCCAGCTGGCCCTCGGCTCTGGTTGCAGTCAGGGTCTCAAATTATCCACGGGGCCTGGACCAAGCATTTCTCTCCAAAGACCCAGGCGCCAAGCTACAGGACACAGCTCCCTGGAGCCTCCTGTGTCCACACTGCCAACATTCTTGGGTGCGGCGCCCAGATGCCCTCATCCTCCCAGACTGAGCTCCGGGCTCCGCAAGACCAGCGGTGGGTGGCTGAGCCCAAGCCAGAGCCTCAGAGGCAATGTTTTAAAGTCTTAAACAGGAGGGCCCATCAAGGCAGCTCCTTGGTGACTCAGTTCTCCCTGACGGGCCGGGCTGAGCTGTGCTCAGCCTCAGACGCCCAGGAGGACACAAGACTCCGGCTGGTCCAGAC
Organism: Dama dama; assembly: GCF_033118175.1. Lineage (NCBI taxonomy): Eukaryota > Metazoa > Chordata > Mammalia > Artiodactyla > Cervidae > Dama > Dama dama. Next base: position 97,015,782 of record NC_083695.1, on the reverse strand, counting down.
CCTCTTCTGCCTCTGCAGCGTGCAGCGCTAACAATGGACGTGGTGGAAATACCACTCATGTCAAATGATTCCACTCCACAACCCAACTTCAGGAGGGTTTGGCATGTGCAGCCACACATCCCTGAACACTTCCCACCCCACGGGGCAGGGTTCCAACAAGAAGCAGGCGGCGCTCAGGGTGGACAGCCTCAGGAGAACTGGTGAGTGTGCTGGGCGGGGGGGGGGGGGGGGGGGGGGTGGGCAGCAGGACCTAGAGGGCTGCCTACAGGAAGAGGGGTGTCGTGGCGGAGGCTCCGGGAAGGTCGCACCACCACTGGACACAGAAGAGCTGGAGCTGTGACCAGATGCACGCCCACGCTCAGCACCCTTCCCTCCCCACCCTCTTCCAGAAGTGCAGGCTGTGGTGGTGACCTTCCTGCCCCTCAGGCGTGAGCACAGCCACGCCGGGCGCCATCTCATTAGCTGGAAGGTGCTCAGAGGCGGTGGGAGGGCCTGAGGTCTCCACTGACTACCCTGGTTTGTGCACAAGCCGGGCTGTGAGCAGATCGGCCCTGGGCACCAAGGGGATGGGACTGCTGGATTCTGCCAAGGCTTCTCGGGACTCTGTGTGTGTGTGTGTGTGTGTGTGTGTGTGTGTGTGTGTGGCTTCTCGGGACCTCGTGTGTGTGTGTGTGTGTGTGTGTGTGTGGCTTCTCGGGACCTCGTGGGGGGGGGGGGGCTTCTCGGGACCTCGTGTGTGTGTATGTGTGTGTGCACGCTTCAGTGGTGAAATAAACTCTGCTGCCAACTAGACCATCCTTAGACCAGGACACTCAGGAAGCTGATGCACGAGCCCTTGGGTGCTGAGAAGTTTGTGTTGTTTTTCTTGGCAAGGGGCCCGCAGGTCTGCACAGTAAAAGGGCCGACCCCGCAGCCTCCTGTGTCCACGCTGCCGGCATTCTTGGGTGCGGCGCCCAGATGCCCTCATCCTCACAGACAGAACTCCAGGCTCCGCAAGACCAGCGGGGGGTGGCCGAGCCCCAGCCAGGGCCCCAGAGGCAATGTGACGGTTTAAAAGTCTTAAACAGGAAGGCCCACCAGGGCAGCTCCTGGGCAACTCAGTCCTCCCTGATGGCCCCAGCCAAGCTGTGCTCAGGGACGGGCCTTTTAATTTAAAATCTTAAAATTACAGATGATGGTTTCAACTCCTTCTGAGAAAACACCAGCTTCTCCTTAGGAGAGGAGTTGAGAAACACAACATGAGTGAGTGTCCCCCCGGGCCAGGCGCACGGGATGCCCACCGCCCTGACATCTGCACCCAGGCCTGTCCCTTGGGACCAGGGGCTGGCTGTGCGGCAGGAGGGCTCGGCCTCCTTCCTGGAACAGAGACCCAGTGTGGTGACCAGCGTGGGGACTCTGGGAGTCCAACCCCAGCCGCGGAGCCAAGGGCAGGGGCCAGGCCCTCCCACCAGACCAGTTCACAGCTCCTCTGAGGGGCAGCCCTGCAGGAGGTCACGGTCCAGCATCACAGGGCCCAGCAGCCCACTGCGGAAGGCCCGGAGGAAGTCTCGGGCAGCTGCAGAGTAGTCGGGCTGGATGACGTTCACATCCCCTGTGGAGGCAGGAGGCTCCGGTGAGGACGGAGCCCCACTCGGGGCCCAGCCCACCCCCCTCAGGCCCACGCAGGTGGGCGTCTGCACAGGACATTCGGGAAAAACACCTGAATTCACGAAAATGAGGGCATCGCAGGCTGGAGCTTCCTCCCCTCTGCCCTGGGCCCAACCCCCGCCCGGCCTGGGGCTGCCGGTCTCACCTGTGCCTGTCAGCACCTTCACCTTCTGGGTCTTCCTCAGCTTCACCGCCACCCGCTTTAGCACGCTGGCGATGTCATCACAGGCCTCGCCCAGGCCGTAGTGCTGCACGTACCTGAGTGTGGGCGGCAGTCACTGGCTCTCCAACGACCCCTTCGTGGGTGCCAATAACCGCCTTGCAGAGCTGAGGGCCTCACCGACACCCACCTTCCACGTGGCCATAGCCAGCTGCCCCGAGACCCAGCCACACACCGGGACCCTGGGTGCAGCTGCCAGGACAGCTGACCATTCGAGGGGGTCTCCCTGCAGACCCTAACCAAAAGGACCGGAGTGTTCCTGATGACAGTCCCAGGGCAGGAATACCAGACACCCACCACCCGAAGGTCAGGGGCAGAGCTGCCAGGCACACACAGCGGGAAAAGAGACCCGTCGGGGGAGAAACCCGTCAGCTGGAACCGCCCAAGATGCCAGAATCCAGAGAGACCCTGAATCAGTTATTAGAACTGCACTCCCTGTGGTTACAAAGCAAAGAACCCACAGAGAAGACAATAAAAAGAAATAATCCAAATCTAACATCTAGAAGAAAACACTATGAAACACACACAGAGGAAATTAAAGCAGCTCGAACTCCACAGGGGACCGGGTGAGGGAGCTGGGGGCCCAGCGGTGCTGAGCCGGCACTCCTGCTGCCAGAGCAGGTGACAGAGCCCTGCACCCACGGTCAAAGCCTGGTCACAGTCCTGGGTGGACAAGGACAGCGGCTGGAATCATCCACACGTGACGCAAACTGCACGGCCGCGGGGGTGAGGATCAAGAGCTGAGCACAAGCACAAGAAACAAGAAGAAACCAGGCCAGCGCCCAGTGTCACAAACTGCCCAAACGCTTGACAAAGAGAAGCCTTAGCAGCCAGAGCGCCATACGTAGAGAACAGACCCTCCTCAGAAACCGCTCCTCCGCAGACAGTCCATCCACTTAGAACTCCACCCACAGGGCAAACTCCCTTCAAAACAGAAGGTGAAATGAACACATCCTCAGACAGCAGCTGCACGGCCACCAGCATCACAGGAAATCCGCGACAGGGAGACGGCCCCAGAGGGCAGGGGCCCCACACCAGGCGGGACGTGACCTGCGAGGCTCAGGGCAGACCACCAAGACTGAGTCTGCACTTTACATCCATGTTTTAAGAAAGCGCAGCAGCATGTCTGCTGCAAAGAACAACACGTGTCACCAGACTGGCCCAGAGGTAAGGTCCGCAGACTGGAAAGGCCCTCAGGCCACGCGGCGCTAACGCCACCCAGACATCCTGCAAACCCTAGAGCCACCTTCACCCACGTTCTAGGTCACAAGCTGACAAAAGGGAATCATGAAAAGCGTCTGAGGGACTTCCCCGGTAGTCCAGGGGCTAAGACTCTGCACTTCCGGTGCAGGGGGCCGGGGTCAATCCCTGGGCAGGGACCAGATCCCACAAGACACAACTAAGAACAGTTTGCATGCCGTGACTAAAGATCCTGCAAGCTGCAACTAAGACTTGGCACAGCCAAGTGAATTAAAGAGAAGGTATCTGACTAATCTAAAAAAGGCCGAAGAGAGAGACGAAGAGAGGCACGAAGAACAGTTGGGACAAAGGTAAGATGACAGATGTAAACCTAACGTCAGTGACCACGTCAGACGTGAATGGTCTAAATACCTAAAATAAAAGGAGAAACGGTCAGACTGGCTGAAAAGCAAGGGCCAGCTACATGCAGTAATAAACATATTTTAAATATAAAGACACACCAGCTCAAAGTAAAGCAACCAGGGAGAGGAACACATGAGGGAGATTTCAGAGCAGAGACTATCCTGTCCAGGATAAAGGAGGTCACGTCCTCAAGTTACCAGGAGAACACAACGACCTCCCCCCGACGCGGAGGCTGGAAACACGTGAGCAGGACCAGCGGTGCGGGGAGAGCCCATCTCCTGCCCACAGCAGTAACAGGAGGACAATCAGCAACGTGGAAACAAGGGAGGAACACAGACCAGACAGCAATCAACAAAACAAAAACCAGAGATCAGAAAGTGGAAACCAGAAGCCAGTTCTGTGGGGAAAACCAAAAACCTGGCCTGATGTCCTCGGGGTCATAAAGGACATCTCCGGGGCCTGCAGGACACACGCACTCTCACCATCCTCGCTGGTGAGGGCAAACCGACTAGACATCTGCACACTGATCGCCTGCGCTGCCCACTGTGGGAACACGCGTGAACCCAGGCATGGGTGCCCAGCCAGGGGGCCTCTGCCAGGCAGGGAGGCTGTGGCTCCACCAGGAGACTCCAGAAGGCGGCAGGAAGCAGTCGGGGCAGGGAGGGGGTTACACAGCAGCACAAGAAACGGGGGGTTTCCTGGACAGTGTAACGGCTTCACATTACTTTGCCAACAAAGGTCCGTCTAGTCAAAGCTATGGTTTTTCCAGTAGTCATGTACGGATGTGAGAGTTGGACCATAAAGAAGGCTGAGCTCCAAAGAACTGATGCTTTTGAACTGTGGTGTTGGAGAAGACTCTTGAGAGTCCCTTGGACTGCAAGGAGATCCAACCAGTCCATCCTAAAGGAGATCAGTCCTGGGTGTTCATTGGAAGGACTGATGCTGAAGCTGAAGCTCCAATACTTTGTCCACCTGAAGCAAAGAGCTGACTCATTGGAAAAGACCCTTATGCTGGGAAAGACTGAAGGCAGGAGGAGAAGGCGACAACATAGGATGAGATGGTTGGATGGCATCACCAACTCAATGGACATGAGTTTGAGTAAACTCTGGGAGTTGGTGATGGACAGGGAGGCCTGGTGTGCTGCAGTCCATGGGGTCGTAAAGAGTCAGACACGACTGAGTGACTGAACTGAACAGATTCACAGGTGTACCCACATGTCACAATGTAGCAGACTGTACACATTAAATGACCACAGACTGTCTACAGCACCTTGACAGTGCTGGCTTTCTACTTATGTTTGGTGAGGACGGGGAAGAGGGCCCGCCCCTGCACTCACCCCAAGAGCTGGTGCCTGTTGAGAGTATAGAGAAGGTAGTCAGCCAGGGTCTCCTCGCCCACGAGGTGGTCTAGTACGGTTCCTGGGAACAGGCAACGGAGGGTGAGTGCTCAGCTTGCTCCCTGCCCTCCGCACCCCAGCAGTCAAGAGGGAGGAGGGCGCCCCTCCAGAGTGGGCCAGGAGGCCCGACGGGCTCAGAGGGTGCCAGGGGTGTCACCCGTGAGCAGCCAGGCCAAGCACAAGCCGCCCAGCCTGGGAGCCTAGGAGCCTGCTGTGGGGGTGGGGATCGGGCTCACCGCACAGGGCCAGCTTCAGGCCTGTCTCCACGCTTGGAATCCGAGGAGCCAGCACCCCGGGGGTGTCGAGCAGGAACATCAGCGGCCGCTCACACACCTGTGGGCAGAGGGTGGTCAGCTGGCCTTCTGCCTGAGGCTCAAGGAGGCCCTGGAACCTGCCCCCCAGAATCGTCACTACCACGAAGCTCTCAGCATCCCCACAGGATGCCACTGCTGAGTGGAGAAGGAATAAGGGCAGGAGCCCAGCAGCCCTCGCCCCAGGAGGACAGGCTCTGCCCTGAGCCTGCGTGCCCCTGGGATGGGAGACACCTGAGCCCTGGCCCAGGCTTGGCGTGAGGACAAGGCCCTACCTGAATCCTGGACATCACAGCTCTGGTGATCCCAGGCTCGCCACCCACCCTGGTGGCTTTTCCTGTGGAATGAAAGAGAGATGTCAGAGTCTGTCAAACCCCCCCCCAGGCAGATAAGGTAGATGAGCAGTGATGCACGGGGGAGCCTAGCAGGGCCCAGCGAGACCACTGCAAGGACAGAACCGCCTCCCAGGCACCACGACCCGCTGAGGCACGGCCATGATAACTGGCAGGGCTGCCTGTTGGCTTCGCCTTCCTCCCTGCAAGGCCGGCACTGCCCCGGGACCGCCCACAACGGCCCATCCCTGGGGCCGCTCCTGACCAGGAAGCCGCCTGTGCTCTCGACACTGGCCGCCCGGGGTCCCAGCTCAGGGCATGACCCTCCCCCTGTGCTGGAGCAACACTCGCATCCATCAGCGCAGACAGGTAAACAAAATGTGCTTCGCCCACACAAAGGAGTGTTACTCAGCCTTAAAAAGGAGGGAAATTATGCCTCATGCTACACCGCTGGACCCCGAAGAGTTAGGCCCATGAAATAAGCCCAGCACAGTTCAGATCCTGTGAGTCCAGGCTCAAGGCACCAGAGGATCAAATTCATACGACAGAAAGTAGACCCGAGGTTCTAGGGGCTCCGGAGGGCAGGCCCACTTGTGTCTGGAGACTGACAGGGTGAGGGTTGCACAGCACTTATTGTAACACCAATGATGGCTTTAAAGACATGATTACAGGAAGATAAGCAATAGCTGACTGTAACAGTGCTCCAACTGGCGCAGAAACAGCCTGAGGTGATGGTCCAGCACAGGTCTGTCTGGGGGAGGTTCCCAAAGGACACACTTGTGCAAAACACGAGTCAACACGGCCTTGGCGTCAGACACCAACAGGCATGAGACACAGGCCCGGAGAGCCCTCCCCAGGTCCCGGCCTGACATCTCACCCACGTTTCCCACACACCCTGAGCACAGCGGGACAAAGAGACAAAGTAACGGAAGGACAAAATCACCCACGTTTAGAAATTGCATATATTAAACATTTAAAGACAGAAAGCGAATGAAGTAAAAATGTATAAGGGAATGACTGTCTCACCAGCTGACTGCATGCCAAGCTGTCAGCTGGGCCTCCTGGTGCCAACAGTGCCCCCAGCGAGTTGGGGCCTCAGGCTCTGGAGGGTCATCCCAGCACGAGAATCAGTGCCTGCCCCTCCCCCAACTGCAGGAAGTACCTTTCCTGAGGTGCTGCCTCCGCAGGGAGTTGATAAGTGAGGACTTGCCCACGTTGGGGACCCCGATCACCATGATGCAGTACTCCACGTGCTGCAAGCGCAAGGGCAGGGGTTGGGCGCCCACCTAGCCCCACCCCCCCCACACGCCCGGGGCACCGGCGTATCCAACAGGGTAAGGCCGCCCCACCCCACCTGCCGAGACCCCGCAGCGGGGGCCCGGGCTGGGCTCAGCAGCTGGGCCCAGGGTCCCAGCAGAAGGGGCGGGCCCTCGGCCAGGCCAGCCGACCACCAACCTCTCCTCGGTGATAGCGGTAGCTGCTCCCAACCAGCTCCGTGACCATCGGGATGATCTGCAACCAACAACCACCAGGCACTGTCCTGTGGGAGCCTGGCCTCCCTCGGCCCCTAGAGGCGGGCGCTCCCACCGGCGTCCCACCACCGGCCGGCATGGGTCCACACACATCAGTCGCAGGCTGTGCTCTGGGGAGCTGTGAGGGTGGCCGGGGCCCTGCCCTGTCCTTCCCCAGGAACGAGGAGAGCCCGAGGGGGACAGCAGGCACTGCCACGCCTTCCAAAGACACATGACAGCAGCAGAATTCTCAAACCTGACCGGGAAAACAGGCACAGACCGTCCACGGGCTCCTCCTGCTTGGGACTGAAGGCGGCTCTCGGCCCGACCCTGCTGTTCCCACCCTAGTCTGCCCGACCCAGGAGGTGACTGTGCCCCGAACCCAACAACACTCTGCTCCCTGCAGAAGCACTGAGAAATCTGTGGTGTTTCTTTAACATTTTAAGCAGAAGCCTCAGAGCACAAAACAGAAGAGACCCACCTGCTTGACATTTTCATCCTTCACACAGTTGGTAAAAACAACATGTTTTAGGCCTTCTCTTTCTAAGTGTTGTATAATTTTCTAAAAGAGACAAGACGTTTCCATTTCAAACACTAAATGAAGACATGGACAGCATCATAAGCTAAAGTCTGAGGATCTGCTCATGGGCCAGGGAGGAGGCTGGGCCGCCGGGGGAGGGCAGGTCGGCCGCGGGGCACCCTTGCTCTATGTGAGGACGCGGGGCAGGGGCCACACCAGGTCATCCAAAATCACCTGCAGCCCTGGAGACGCAGCGTTGGTCTCCACTCAGTCACATCATCGCTCCTCTCCTCCCAACCAGCTTCCACAAAACAAGCTCCACTTAAACTAAGGTTTGAACCCAACTACGAAGTATATGGAATACTTTAAAAGCCCCAAAGTAAACTGAGGTTAATGTGAACTTACTGGCCTTAACATGAAGCAAAATCACCGTATGACTCTTACTTTTACAACCAGTACTGCACTGTTTGAGAGTCCCTCGGACCGCAAGGAGATCCAGCCAGTCCATTCTAAAGGAAATCAGTCCTGAATATTCACTGGAAGGACTGATGCAGAAGCTGAAGCTCCAATACTTTGGCCACCTGATGCAAAGAACTGACTCACTAGAAAAGACCTTGATGCTGGGAAAGATTGAAGGCAGGAGGAGAAGGGGACGACAGAGGATGAGATGGTTGGATGGCATCCCTGACTCGATGGACATGAGCTTGAGCAAGCTCCGGGAGTTGGTGATGGACAGGGAAGCCTGGCATGCTGCAGTCCATGGGGTCACAAAGTGTCACACGACTGAGTGACTGAACTGAACTACCTTGTTTGATCAGCTACTGATTTACTTAAAGGAACAAAAAAGTCACTCATAATTTCAGTTAGTTTTACTGATTTATCGTTTGCTGTGATGATGCAGATGAAGGTCAGGCCCACAAAGACTTCGTGAAGTCACACCGCAGGCTGCATACAAATCTGCATGGGACGCCCCTCTCCCAACCTGCCGAGGCAGACACAGCCCCCCCCCGCCCCGCCCCCCGCCGAGGGGCTGCTCCCTCCTGTCCTCCCCAGACTCAGCTGCCTCCTGCAGGTGAGATCCGACACCCCCATCAGGCCACCTAATGTGCCCATCACTCCACAAAGATGAGCATTTCGGAGCAGAAGCAATTGCTGGATGCTAAGACCCAAGTCTCAACTAAGAAAAGCAAGTGAAAGTTTGTGATGACAAGTAAGGACAGTTGCCCCTGGAGTGAAAGCCGGGGTTCAGTCCTCGGGGCAGGAGAGATTCAACTAGAAGCCTGCGGGGAGGTGGGTTCAGATGGGAAACGCCTTCCCCTCGGGCACTCAATGAACAAAGAGCCCTGGGGCTGGAGTGCCTGGGTTTCCCTGCAAACCTTGAGCTACAAGTCTGTGGGTGGAGTTTAAAGAATTCAATGTACCACAGCCAACTAAGAAACCAGAACTGCTGCTGCAAAAGGAAAAGCTACACACACACAAAAGCTGGCTCGATTTCAAGATTCTGACACCTACTCTTTACATTTCTCTTACTCAGGGACATCACCCCTGGACACTGTGTCCCCGTCCAGCAGGGCTCGGGAACACCCCCAGTTGCTTTGGGTCTCCCACCTTCCAGATCACTCAGGGGGCAGCAGGCAGCCCACAGCTCAGACCAGCAGTCTGGGAGGCCATGGGCCTGGCCAGTGAGGACACTGGGAGCCAACGCTGCCACACCAAGAGGCCTCTGGGTCGGAGAGCACTGAGCAGGGTGCTGGTGACCCACTGAAATGTTAGCGAGTGACAGTTCAACAAGATGTAGGCATCCGTACCGCTGCAGCCACATGCCATATGCTCCCAGCCTCGAGGGCCCTGCGGCTGCTCTGTGGGAGCGCGGCTCCTCCCCTTGCCCACCACGTGGGAGTGCAGCTCCTCCCCTTGCCCATGGCTGAACCCCTGCTGAAGGGTACAAATTCTTCTGTCTCTTGGATGACAGGTTAGTCAAAGGCTACTTTGCTAAAGCTGGCAGGCCTGGGCAGACGGGCACCACGTCCACCCAGAGATCTGGTCAGATTTGAGCCCTACCTGCTGCTCCTTCAGATCTGCAAGGTCCATTTTGTTGAGGACAAGCAAGTGAGGCTTAAGCCCAAGGGTTTCCTGAAACAGAGGGTTTCGGCCCGAAAGTGGGATGTGGCAAAATTAAGGCAAAATTCCATCAACTTGACCAGCTAATTGACATACTTTCCCCTGTCTTGTTATGCAGACTGGACCAGCCTGTAACAGGACACCCTCGGAAGGAAAGGACAGGGTGTTGAAGCCTGTCCAGGAGCAGGAGAGCTCCAGCCAGCCCAACCTCGAGACCGAGCCCAACCCCAAGTCCTGCATTCACTGACCTCAGGGCCACTGAGCCCCTGGAGGCCCCCCAACACGTCCTGTGGACAAGAGGCAGGGCAGCGGCCCTCTCGTGGCTTCTCAAACAGGAATGATGGCGGCAAAAACAGAGCTCAATGGAAGGTTTTGTGACTAGATCACTGTTTAGTTGCCAAAACATCTGGTCACTCAGGACAAGCGCCTCCCATGAGTCCTAACCAATGTATCTCACACCACCACCCCCAGCCCCAGGCGTCCTCATGGAGACCTCCAGTGAGCCCACCTCCTCACACCAGGGGCAGCCCCTTCCTATCTCCACCAGGGGCCCCCGGCGCTCACTGTGACGCGAGCACATCAAGAGGGGAGGTCTGTATCTGCAGGTCGGGAGTGCTCAGCCCTTCCCTGGTGCCTGTCCCCAGGAGTCCAGAAGCCTCAGCATGCCCCCGTTCCAGGCACCCAGTTAAGCCGCTGTGTCCCCACCCATACAACACAGGGACAACAAAACAACAACTTACTTTTTCCATAAACAGCACTCTGCCCTCAGAGGTTAACCAAGCCTGAGCTAATTGAGAACACTGAAAGCCTCCAGACTCCCTGAAGAGGCCGTCCTGGAGAAGTCAGGACATCCAGCGAGCAAAGGAGGACGGAGCGGAGGCGCCTCCCCTCGGCACACAGACAGCAACAGCAGGTTTCCTTGTTTTTCAGTAATCAGACATGCAATTGCCAGCAAGCCCTTCTGACTGGCACAAGATATTGTGTGAACTGAAACATTTAGCCCACGGTAGAGAAACTGGAGAGTTTTCTCAGAAATTCCAACTAGAGATGGTGATGACTTTCAAACCAACACATGTGTCTTACAGGGAGCCTCTAAACACAGCTCAGGAAATACAGCAAAAACAGGGTATGCAAAGCATGCTCATCACTGAGGGAGATGGTTCCCTCTTCCGATGCATCCTTTCATACAGGAAGAAAGCCTGGTTGGCAGCAACTTTCGAATGGAGATTTCATATCCCACCTGGAGCCTGCTACTGCTGTAGTGAGTTGGAAGGCGCGGCGGTGCCAGGCGGAAACCTGAGACAAACAAGCTACCTGTGTGCCAGAGGGGAGCTTCTGGGCCCCACACCAGGGATTCTGACTCACAGGTCTGGAAAGGGGCCTAGACATCAGTATTTTCAAGAGCCTCCCAGGGGAATTCTAATATGTAACAAGGATCGAGAACCACTGCTTTAAATGTCAGTAACTATGACAGGTGACCCTGTTGGCCACTGTGGGGCTGACTGGACCAGAGCAGGGACCAGGGAAGAAGGCAGATGGAAACAAGGTAACAGCCAGGAATGCTTCTCGGGTCGTGTGCACTGCCCGACTCCGGATGGTCTCCCCTGCACTACCGCTCTGCTCCCGATCCCAGTGGGGTTGGAGGAGGGGATCCCCTCACCAAGCAGTTCTCACCACCAGCTGGGGTCCTTCTGTTCAGCACAACTCTGACTCCATCTACCTAGAGACAGCATCAGACCCCACAGTCTGAGCTCAGGAATGCCACCACCCCTCACTTCAAATAGCAACTGCAGTTGAGGTTTGACAGAAAACAGCAAAATTCTGTAAAGCAATTATCCTTCAATAAGAAATAAATTAATTTTTAAAAATAGCAACTCCAAGTCCAGGTTGTCACCTGTCACTTCTGAACAGGCCCAAATCAAGGGTTCCCAAGACCCTTTCCTGGGTTCTAGCAAAACTAGTCTGGACAGTGGCTCAAGAAATTGAGAGAAACATTATGATCAGGCTTCCCTGGTGGCTCAGGGGTAAAGAATCTGCCTGCAATGTAGGAGATATGTGCAGGACATCCAGGTTCAATCCCTAGGTGGGAAAGATCCCCTGGAGAAGGAAATGGCAACCCACTCCAGAATTCTTGCCTGGAAAATCCCGTGGACATAGAAGTCTGGCGGGCCACAGTCCATGATGTCACAAAGAGTCAGACGTGACTTAAATGACTAAACAACAAAAATGACACAACTCTGGAGTAGCCAAATGGAAGACATGTGCAGGAGGAAGCCTGGGAAAAGACATGGAGCTTCCCCCCATGCAGGTGCCTCTGCCTGCATCTCCACCCTCTCAGCAATCAGGAAGCTCTCCCCACCCCCACCCCCCAACAGCCTGCGGTTTTATAGCAGCTTCATTACACAGGCAGGACAGAGTGAAACACTGGCCTCTGGTGAGTGAACTCAACCTCCAGGCCCTAAGGTGGGGGTGGCAGGGGTAGGACTGAAAGTTCTAATCCTCCCCATAGCAAGGCTGGTTCCCCCAGCAACCAGCTCCCCCCTTAAGTGACCGGGGGTCTTTTCCAAAATCACCTCACCAACACAGCAAGAGACACCTTATCACACTCCTCACTTTGGAAACTCCAAGACTTTCAGGAGCTCTGTGCCAGAACCAGGACAAAGACCAGATAGGTAATGCTTATTCTAAGTGAGGACGTCACCACCACTGAAGGATATCCGGGCGTCATGCACCTCGATGGTGCAGTCCACCAGCCTCAGGCTGCTCTGCATCTTCTTCAGCCCTGGAAAACAGAAGAGGGACGCCTCAGGGGAGGACGGGGTCCAGGCCTTTATTACTGAAGCACAGTTAGTTGCTTTATGATGTTTTTAGTTTCTCCGGAACAGCAAAGTGAATCAGCTGTACATACACACTGCCCCTCAGCGTCCCCTCACTCAGCCAAGACCAGTCTTTCGGGCACACCCACAAACATCCCTTGTGGCTGGGATCTTTGTGGCTGGATCCCTTGTGGTTCAGACGGTAAAGAGTCTGCCCGCAAAGCGGGAGAAGCGGGTTCAACCTGGGTTAGATCCCTGGGTCGGGAAGATCCTTTGGAGAAGGAAATGGCAACCCACTCCAGTGTTCTTGCCTGGAAAACCCCATGGACGGAGGAGCCTGGACGGCTACAGTCCATGGGATTTCAAAGAATCGGACACTACTGAGCGACTTCACTTTCTTTCTTTTCCAACAACTCGCCTCCCCCGCCTGCTTCCCGCCCGCGGGCGCCCTGTCCCCCTTATTAGGGGCCGAGGCGCTGCCCAGGCCGCGGGCCGCCACCCTCACACCGGGTGAGGCTGGGCCTACAGGCGCTCTCGGAGCCAAATTCTAAGGAAAGTAAGAACCTCAGAGGGTGCAGGCGAGAGACAGCCAGCTCCATCTACGCCTCAAGGTGCTCAGGTAATTAAACAGCCGACTTCAACCTGGAAAGTGCTTTCCTACCCCTGCCTCATTCCGTCCCCAAATAACGTCCAGGAAATTGTGTCCTTTTCCAAGCAGGTGGGGACAGGGGCTTCGAGCCGAGTAACAGGCCCTGCCGGCGTCAGCCCACGAGCCCGCCCCGCGCTGGACCCGCGAGGAGCCGGGGGAGCAGCGCGCCCCGCCGCGCCTCACCCTTTGCCATGTGGCCCGGAAACCAGCGCGCCACGTCGCGACCTTCCAGAGGGAAGCTCTCCCGCCAGGCCGCCCGCCCGGCGGCGCACAGAGTCCGCGGAGACAGCCTCATGGCTCCGCGTCCCGGGCTCCGCGCAGCACTGCGGACTGCTCCGCCCACGGACCTGTCCGCCCGGCCCGCGACCCAACACAAGGGTTCCGGCACTCCACGCGGCCGGCGCGGCCCGCGCATGCGCACGGCGCTGCCTCGGCCTGCAGGAGGCGCTTAGCGGGCGGTACTGAGGCTGGGGACCGGCACGGGGACGGGGACGGGGGGCGGGGCTGGGGACCGGGGACGGGGCAGGGGACGGGGGCGGGGACCGGTGGGTCACCCCGGGAGGGCTTCGGGCCGGGCTACGAGCCAGGGGCGCACCCGCGCAGTTCCGGGAGTTCTCAGGGGTCGTCTTCATTAAATTAAAAATCTTTGTTCTTCCTTAACCATATTCTGAGTGACAAAATTTAGTAGTCCGTTGTCAATTTGGTCCTTTTTACAAACTTGGCTAAAACTTTTCAGATATTTTAAATTTAACTGACAAGTGTAAGATCCTCTTTTTCAAGTACTCTGGATTTTAATATACAAATCCTTTGCAAACACTGCAGTTCTGCTAAATTAAATCTCTGAATACAGTGAGCATGAAATTCTCTTCATTGCACCAATACTCAGTGTAAGTATAGTCAGATTTTAACTTTCTTTTTTTTTTCTTTTTTTCACTGTGCTGCAGGGCTTGCAGGAGCTATTTCGTAACCAGGGATTGAACCCAAACCATGGTGGTGAAAACCCAGAATCTTAAACACTAGGCCACAGGGAAGTCCCCAGATTTTAACTTTAAATCAGGAGCCGGGGCTACTGCTAACTGCACTTTGTTATGAAAGTATGAAGCTAATGGAATTTTTAAAACAAGCTCCTAAAAGTCCAAAGATGCTCAGATTCTCAGCTCAAAGCTATCGTTACTGTCATCTTGATGGCCCTAAGCCTAATACTCAGGGTGAGCTGTTTTGGGGGCTGAGACCACCTGGGCCCCCTGCCCAACCTCCGAGACCTTCCTTACTGAGCTGCCCTCCCCACTCAGACATCCTCAGTCCTGCACACAGACTCACAAAACCTGAGACAACAACACAGAGCTGTGTGCCTGACAGAAGCTGCCCTTCCACAGCCCGGGGACCAAAGAACTGAAATATAATCCCGCCAAATCCCAGATTTCTCCAGCTATCTTACTGGCAGGTGCCCCAAGCAAAGTGACTCCAGGGGCACAAGACAGCGGACACAGACAGACCTTTGGGGGCAGAGGTCCCCAGGAGGGCGTTTGACCTGAGATTAAGGTGATGAGAAGGTGCCAGGCTGAGGGCACCACCGCTGACAGTCTGGCCACCTGGGGCTGGAAAGGAGCCCAGTGGCAATTCTTCAGGCACGCACACGCTCCTCCAGGGTCCACATGTGAAGCAGGGCACATCGTGCAGCCCGAGGCTCGAGGAGGATCAGGAGCCACTGACCTGAGGTGGGCGCCAGGCCAGGGGGCCCCAGGCCTGCGGTGCGGAGTCCCAGCCTCTGCAGCTCCCCGCTTCCCTCTGCAGCTCCCCGCTTCCCTCTGCAGGCCGGCCTCCAGCTGCACCACCTCTGGGGACAGTCCTGGAAAGATGCCCACAGTCTGCCGTGGCAGCTGTGAGACTGGCTCTTGCCAACCCCACCTGAGGCCTCTGACCTTTCCTCAGCTGTGAGATGGGGACCATGCAGCCGCTTCCCTGGGACACTTCGAGGATGCAGTGAAATGAGATGGGGGCAGCTGAGCATAGCACCCAGGCCCCCACATTTATCCCAACACTGCCCAGGGCACCCCATTCCTCTGTACCCTTCAGGCCTCACTGTTCACTTCCTCCAGAAAACCCCGGGCCCGCGGATCAGTACAGGGTGCCACCAGCCCCCGTGAACTCCCGTCTCCCACTCGCTGGCCCTCACCCAGCCCACAGGGCAGCCGCTGCCTGGTGAAGGGTCTGTGGACGCATACCGGGGAGGCCCACCAGCTCCGCTGCCACCGCAGTGAGAACTCGGGGACCCAGGAACATACCCAGGGTCCCGGCTGTCTGAGGGAGGTGGGCCATGTGCTGGGGGCACAGAGCCCTGCAGTGACCAGGGCCAGAGCAAGACAAGGACAGAGCCGCCCAGGCTGCAGCTCGGAGGCGTAAGTACGACTCTGGACACAGGCTGTTTTACACACTTTATGTGCCACCAACGGCGGCAGCGGCAGCATCCCGCGTCTCCCTCCTCCAGGAAGACTGCACTCAGCTCAAGCTCAGCCCTGGCCGGAATCCAGCAACTTGAGAAATGAGGGAGCTGACCCCTGGTGACAACATCCCAAGCCCGCCTGAACCTCGTCCGTCACAGGAGAGGGTGGGGCCAGCCTCCCCCACCCCAGCACTGGGAGCGCAGGGCCGGGCTCAGAGCCTGGGCTCTGGCCACTGGGCCTGTGGGTCCCACAGCGTCATGAGCCGGTCAGCCTCCCTCCAGCCAGACAGCAGAGCCCCGTGCGTGGTGGAGTAAAACGTCCGGTGTGTGGCTTCGCCTGCGAACAGTACCTGGAGCTGAAAAGAAGGGGGGGTCAGCTGGGTGCCAGGCCTTGGCCGCCAGCCCCACACCTGTCCCCTGGCTGCAGAAGTGATGGCAAGTGTGGCACTTTGCTGCTGCCTTAACCCAGCACCGTGATGCAACTGGGCAAGGACCAGCACCCGGCCGCTGCCACGGGAAGGCACTACAACAGTGAGGATGCCTCAGCGCTGGCACACCCGGAATCCAGCGCAATCACAGAGTGGAAGACCCATCAGGTGGTTCTGGGGAAAATCTGAACATTGAGCAAAACACCAGAGAGGGAAATTAGCAGGGAAAAGATAAAATTCTAGGGCCAGCTCAGAAGTACACCATCCAACCAGAAATCCAGAAAAAGAAAAAGGGAACAACAACAAAAAAAAACCATGATGAGATAATTCAGGAGAGTCCCAGATGACTGAATACACGCCAGAAGGCAGCACGGCTGGGCTCTGAGCCCCTGCGTGCGGGACCTTCTCCTTCCAGCTTCACTGGAGCGAGGCAGCTGCCCTCACAGAAGGCCCTCGAGGACACCGGGCAACCACAGGGCAGCGTGACCGTGCCGAGGCTGCCACGCTGTGAGGAAGCCCAAGCCGCTCGGAGAAGTCTCAGGCAGGCGCCCCGGCCAGCGTGCCAGCTGTGCTTGGGGCAGATGTGTGACAGAAGCAGCCTCGCGTGACCCAGCCCAGCCCTGAGTCACCCCCAGCTGAGGCCCTGGGCACCATGGGCAGAAACAGCTGTCCCATGGTGCCCACCTACAGAATTCAGCAGCCCAGGGAAGTGGCTGTTTCCACCAAAAAGAAGGCAGCTCAGGCATGGACAGTGCCCACAGCAAACAAGGTGTGTGCAAATAGCAGTCTTAACAAAATTACTTCATCCCACCTGGGACGGTGGGGAGAGGCCTGAGGGCTGGGTGGGCGGAGGAGTGGAAGAAAGCTAAAACTTTATGTGCTGTGGTCAGAATTCCATCAGCGATTCCTGAAAGTGAAGCATCAAGAAGCAACTTTATCAAAAAGCACTTAGGAGGACTTCCCTGGTGGTTAAGACTGCGCTTCCAATGCAGGGGGCCCAGGTTCCATTCCTGGTCTGGGAACTAAGATCCCACATGCTGTAAGGCATGGAGGGAGAGGCACACAGAAAACTGAACAGGGAATAGAAAATTGAACAGGGAATGTTAGATGATGTGTGAATTCCAAGGGGTGATAACAGTGCTGTAATGACGTATTTTAACACATGTCCTCGATCTTTTAGAGATGCACACTGAAACAGCTGCAAATAAAACAACATCGCCTGTGGAACATGCTTACTAGAAAGTGAGTTAGGAGGGCAGGGAGACGCCAGGAGCAGACAGCTGTGAAGCTGGAGACAGGAACCCAAAGGTTCTGCCAACCTTTGTAGCGCTGAAAGTTTTCCACAATTCAGTGCTTTGTAAAAAGTGAAAGTGTTAGTCACTCAGTTGTGTCTGACTCTTTGTGACCCCATGGACTGTAACCCACCAGGCTCCTCTGTTCATGGGATTCTCCAGACAAAGAATACTGGAGTGCGTAGCTTTTTCCTTCTCCAAGGGATCTTCCTGACCCAGGGACTGAACCCGTGTCTCCTGCATTGCAGGTAGATTCTTTACCACTGAGCCACCAGGGAAGCCCCTTTGTAAACAGTGCTAGAACTATAATGGAAAAGAGTCTGAGAAAGAATACATACATATATACACATGGTTGAGTCACTTCACGGACACCTGAAACTAACACAACACTGTAAATCAACTAAACTTCACTTTTAAAAGGTGGTTTTAAAAAGGCAGTAGCTTAATGTGTTATTTAGCAATCAGAACCAGCCTGAGTACAGCCTGGGAAGGGTCAGCGGTGTGCCCCCCGCAGAAGGCTATGTTTTGTTTTTATTCTATTTTGTTAGCCATCACTATACAATGCTGTGACACTTCAAGCTCCAGGTATGTATAATTCTGATTGAAACAACACGTTTCAAAAGGAAAGTGGACTCTGAGTCGCAGCATCCCGGCCCACTGACTGCACCGCCGCCCCAGCCTCCGCGGGCCCATCCTGGCCCCGGGCCCTCCACAGGGCCCTGGTGCCCTCGCCTGGCGGCATCCTCCTACCTGCGCCCCCTTGCCGTCTGCAGGGAGGGGCTGGGCCAGCCGGTCCATGTCGTCTCCAGAGCTGCCCACGGCCACATAGCTGTAGGACCCCCGGGTGTATGGGGCACTGTGCCAGCAGGACCTCAGCACACTCCTGGGCGCGGGGAGCCGGGGGTTCCCTGGGCCGAGAGACGCACATGTCAGCCAGCAGCCCGCCCACCCGTAAAGACCGAGCAGTTAACAGTGAGACCCCCGCTGGGAAGCCAAGCCCAGGGAGTGTGAGCAGGGCTCCCCTCAGGAGGCCCCTGAAGCAGCATCCCGACACGCACCGCTGCTTTCCCGAGCCTCGGCGTCTCGCCTGTAAAGCTCTGATGGCAGACATTCACGTCCATCTTGGTGGCAGATTTTTAGAAAAGAGAAGTGGGAAGTGCTTGCAAAGCCATTTCAGTCCCCCAGAGAGGAGAACTCTTAGTGCCAGCTGACACAGGAAGGACTGTCCCCAGAGACTCAGGGCCGAACCCAGTTCCTCTCTGGGGGGAGGTTTGGCCCCTGTCCCAGGCCAGCCGCTCCGGTGGGAGGCGGCAGCGTGGCCCCTGCGGTCAGTACCTGTCACCCTGCGGAGCACCTGCGTCAGAGACCTGAGCACGTCCTCGTCCGACAGTGTCTCCATGAACTCGGACTCGAGCCCCGCGATGAAGCCACAGAGCACGTGGCTGGCCCTGCCAGAGACAAGCAGAGCTGGACCAGGCCCGCCACACCCAGGCTGGCTCCGCCCTGGCCAGCGGCTCCACCGGTGTGGCCTCAAAGCCCCGGGGTCCCTCAACAACACGGAGTCTGCAAGGTCAGAACTCTCAGGGCACCAAGATGGTTCCTGCTGTCTCCGCTGTCGAAGGCTGGTGGGGACAGTTGTCCCTAACACGGTCGGGGACTCTGTATCAAGTCCTGACCCTTCTACTCCTCTTTATAAAACCCTGCATGGACAGAAAAAAAAAAGCCCACACGATGGGCTGGAGGGGACCAGGCGCACCATGCGTACCCCAGTTTGGCTGCCGGGGTGAATACCCCTGGGTCCTCGGCGAACACGTCTCATAAATGAGCAAAGTGTGTCTCTTACAAGGAAAACAACTGCAAGTATTTACTGCATATTCCAGGTCCCGAGAGATACTGACGAGCTGCACACAGTGGGCCTCTGTCTGTTCCTGCAGGGAGTGGGCCCGGGGGGGTCTGTCTCACCACTTTAGGGTGCCCTGGCGTCCCCCCTCATTTAAATCCTCCAGAAACGCCTCAAGGAGAATCGACACAGTGCCGGACCCCCCCAGAGAGCTCACACCCAGGCCTCCTCAGAGAAACCCGGAAAGAAGACGTACTGAAAGGGAGGCAGGACCCAAAAGCCAACAAGCTTCTTGAACCAGGCGTCCTGCAGCTCGGGGGTGGCGTCCTCCAGGGGCGACGTGTCCTCCCACACCACCTGGATGTGCTGGCAGTCCGGTTCCCAGAAGGGCTCCTCAAACTCCAGGAAGATTTTATTGTTGGTCCCAAAGCCTATCTTCCTGATCGCTTCCACCTTCTCAGTGGGCAGTGGCGGCTCAAAGAAGGTGTCCAGGTGTTTCTTAAAAAAACCTGAAATTCAAAGTTGGACACCTTACACCATGTCAGTCTCTTAAATGGGAATCAACAGCCACAGGAATGGACCCTGAGCCCATCAGAGTCGTCAGAGAAAGGCATCTGGGAGCCTCGCAGGCTCCCTGCAGGCCAGAGCCCCGACAGCCAGCACTCAGTAGAGGGACAGGCAGACCCCGAGAATAGCTGGCCACACAGGGTCAGGTGGCCCAGCCCCAGATCGCTTTTCGGGACAGGCCTGAGCCTGCTGCCTCTCGGGCTGCCCAGGGATAGTTTGCAGGAACAGTGAAACACACAGGCTTCACCCAGAAGCCACAGGAAAACTGATCAACATTTAGCCTGAAGTCAGACCACAAGGAGAGGAAACATTGGCAGCACAAGCCAACCTCGCTAGTTCACGAGAAAAAGACCAACAGTCTGACAGGAAGCAAGGCACCAGCCATGAACATCACGGAGGGGAGTGTCTCCCCACAGCCACTCTCTCACTGTAGAGCTTCAACCCACCAGTTCCTGCGGGACCGGACTTGGTCCTACACATATGCATGCAAACACACGTGTGTACAACACTGTGTGCAACAGAACACATGAAAACTACATCTGTGTCAGTATTTATCAATGGTGCCTGCTGCTGCTGCTGCTAAGTCGCTTCAGTCGTGTCCGACTCTATGCGACCCTATGGACAGCAGCCCACCAGGCTCCTCTGTCCACAGGATTCTTTAGGCAAGAATACTGGAGTGGGTTGCCATTTCCTTCTCCAAGTTAATGGTACCTACACATGAGAAAATACGGTGTAGCTATAAAGAACAAATGGGACAGGTGCCTGGCCCCCTGTGAACAGTGACGACACAGCCATAATGATGCACCTACTGATTGCAGCAGGCTCAGTGAGCCCACACCACAACTGTGCATGAACAAGGCCATCCATGTAAAAGAACAAAGACCGTGACAGACCTGTCTGTACTGATTTGGAAACAGGAGTAGCAGAACACTGTGCTAATAACGTGTGCGGTGGAGTCCACTGTGGGAAAGAGGAGCCGGCACTGAGCAAGCCAATCGACACCCAACCCTGCCCGAGGGGACAGGCAGAATCTGCGGCCACAGCCCACAGGGTGGGGTCGGGGCAGGGGAGACTCTTGCCCTTCACCTTCCGGCCATGCTGGCACCCGTTAGCTTTGTGAACTTGGGCAGTTAAGTGACTTTTCTGTGTTATCATTTGTCAAATAGGGGGTGGGGCCGAGATTTCCCAAGCTGCCAGAGGAGCAGATGAGATAAACAGGCACAAACTTGCTTTCACTTATCTCCACCTTTTACCAGATTGCCAGCTCCTACTGCTAGATCTAAAGCATCAGATCTGGAATTAAGTAGGATTATGCTCACAACTCCTTCCTCGATTACCACCAGGACAGAAACATAAGACCTGGCTTTCTGCCCTCTCCACCTTGCTAAGAAAGTAGTGTGGTGAGCCTCAGGAGGCCGTCCCAACCTTTCCATGAATTATCTCCAAAAGGGGCAACCCACCTGCTGACCTGTGTTTTCTCTTCCTGTGAAACTTTTATTTCAAAGCATACAATTGCTACAAAGCACAGTAGAGTAACTCTATCCCAAACTCAGAATGAAAATGTGAGCTGAGCAGCCAATGAATATCCCGGAGTGAATGAGGCTGGAGAAAGCCAGAGGCCAGGGCACCTGAACGGGAACTGGAGGAACCGACCAGAACAGCGGGCTTTACCTAAGGGCACGGTGACGACCACATGATGGGCTGGGAAGCAGTCTCCATCCTCACATTCCACCAGCACAGGAAATGTCTCCCCAGGAGCAGAAGCTTCCTGAAAGGACCCATTCCAGTGAATGGTCTTCACAGGTTTGTCAAAAACCATCACGTCCTTGGGCAAGGAGGCCACAATGCGGTCTGTGAGTCCTTGGTAGCCCCTGAGGGAAACAGAGGTGTCCCATGGTCAGGACCAGGCCCTGGAGGCAAGGCTCTGCAACAAGCCCTCCAAGCTCATGCCAGATCAGGGAGCTGCAGGGGACTCTGGTCCCAGCTCAGCCAGAGAGGAGGGCAGGGAGGAAGGGGTCTCACGGGAGGATTACAGGAGCAGAGTTCCCCAGGTTTTCATGGAGAGCAGGCCTAGGGCTCCCCTTCTGGGCTCGTCCCCATCACAGCGCCCTCCCTGTGCAGGGCAGTCCTGGAGGGTCTCAGGAGGGCCCCGTGAGGGGACAGCCACCCCAACACAGAGCAGGCCTGTCTGCCCTACTCTGAGGTCCAAGCCCCCACAGTGCTTACAGGCAGGAGGCCTCCTAAACCTGGGGGGAGCAAGGCATTACAAGATGCATTTCCTTCTTTTAATCACTTTTTCTTGAGAAGACTTCTTTTCTTTTTCATAGTGATCAAAACTATGGAAATAAGTGACCAAGCTTCCTAACACAGGGAAGACAAACAGCCCCTGTCCCTCTCATCCATCCCCTGCCTCCCAAAGCTTGGCCTGAGGTACAGGTAGGGACCCCCGGGGGTGCATGGAGGGGGTCCGGGGAAGCACAGAGGGGTCTGTCTGGGTGAGTGGGGCAGGCACATACTCAGGAAAGGTGCAATCCAGCCCTGGCAGCACAGTGTACTCCCCGAAAGGCGCGAGGGCCACCAGGTCCATGCTGTGGGTGCCGCTCACGCAGCACTCCACGTTGAACAAGTTCTTCAGGATGGCCAGTTTGAGCTTCTTGGTCTCCTCATCCTCTGTCCAGCTGGCCGTGTGCTGACGGATCTTCTCCTTGAGGTACTCCCCGACGCTGGGCGGGGTGGTCTCAGTAGCCTGCAGGAACTCCCGGGTCTGGTCTATGAGACTGTAGAACAGACTGGCCATCTCCGCCACCAGCTCAAGGCTCACACTTACCCCAGAGCTGGCATAGGACACAGAGGGCAGGCCCACGTGACCCCCGGTCTCGATCAGCTGGTTCTCCTTGGACAGGGCCCTCTCCCCGAGCAGCCCGTATTTGGCAGCCAGCTGGAAGACGGGGTTGCCCTGGGAGGGCCCATGGATCCAGTGAGCGCCTACCTCCACCACACCACCTGGGAGCGGCAGGAGAGGCCACCTTGAGGTTCCTTGCCCTGAGTCCCTCCCCTTAGCACACTCAGCCCTGCCCTTCCCAGAGGGCCACACAGTCCCAGAGGACCATAGGCAGGGCCCGTCAGACCTGGCTTAGGAGAACACCCCCTGAGGGGGTGCTGGCCTGCAAATGCCTGGGAAGGATACTTGGAGGAAGGCCTGGGGGCAGAAGAGGCACCAAGGAGCAACCTGGAGGCTGGAGGTGGTGGTGTGGGGGGCTACCTGCGGCCGTCAGAACCAAGGCCGCTGTGTAGCCACGGGTTCCCCTCCGCCGCAGCGGCCGACCCTGCTCACTGCGGGCAGCTGAGTTTCGGGGAGCAGTGAACTTCGGTAATTACGTGGGGCCGAGCGGGGATTCGCTCAAGGGGCCGGATAAGGGTTCCGGGACGCCTAACCCTGGACGTAGGCCGAGCCAGGAGACAGCAGGGCTCGGGAGGCACCGGCTGGGCTCCGGGAAGGGGCTCTGGGAAGGGGTTCCGGGAGAGGCTGTTACCGAAGCTGTGCTCCGAGCGGATGCGGCCACCGGCGCGGGCCGTGGCCTCCAGGACCCGAAGGTGTGAGAAGGCCGGGTGGCGGCAGAGCCTCTGCGCCGCCCCCAGCCCCGCGATGCCGCCGCCCACCACCAGCACCCGCGGGCCGCGGCCCGGGGCCTCCGCCTGACGACCACCCGACTGCATCGCCGCCGTCCCGGGCGGTTCCCGAGAGTCCCCGCCGCTAGGAGGTTCGTGGAGCCGGGAAGAAATCTGAGGAGGGGCGGGGATAAGGGGCGGGACAAGGGGCGGGGCAGGGCCGGAGGAGGAAGGGCGAGGGGCGGGGCCGGAGGAAGAACGGAGCGAGGGGCGGGGCCGGAGGTGAAAGGGGGCAAGGGGCGGGGCCAGAGGAGGAAAGGGGTGAGGGGCGAGGGGCGGGGCCGGAGGAGGAAGGGGCGAGGGGCGGGGCCAGAGGAGGATGGGTGAGGGGCGGGGCGATGGCAGGGGCGGGGCGATGGCGGGGGCGGGGTGAGGGGAGCGAGGAGTTCCGGCCCGGCCTGCCCCACGGCGTGGGCCCGGCTCCGCTGCGCGCGCGCCGGGTGAGTTAAGACGCGAGGTCTGGCCCACCGCACGGAAAGGTGGCGGAAGGCCGCCCGGGAGTGCGACGGCCAACGCGGAGGGGTCGGTGCGTTATCCACCGGTGCCGGCGGTGTGGACGACCGTCCCCACCGAGGGAGAATCGGGGCGGCCGAGTGGCCTGTTCGGGTCGTGTCCTGGTCCTCAGGAGACGTGAGAACGGCGGCCAGGAGGCGGAGGAGGAGTCTCTCTTCTGCCTCCGATGCGCGAGCGAGCGCCTCACCTCCAGAGCCAGTGGAGCGCGGTGCCGAGGTTTCAGGGCGGATAGGGAGAGACGACGATCCTGGTGTGTGTCCACAGCTAGGGTGCCACACCTGTGAAATACAAAGTGCAAGATAAACAGTGAGTGGAGAACGAGCCCTACCGCCCCCCCACCCCCGCCCGCGCCCACCTCTCTGACCCCAGGAGCCGGAAACCAGCTCGAGCCTGCAGGCATTTCTGGAGAATTATTCTGGTTCGGGCAAGTCTCCCCTACAGCCTTGCAGCGATTAGAAAGCGCCTGCTTTCTGCTAAAAGGGCCATCGGGCTGCCCTATAAGCGCATCATCCTTCCACCCCTGGTCTGCGGCCCCCACCGCTGCCCGTGGTGCCTCCGTGAGTGGGGGTGGGCGGGGAGGGAAGTTAGCTCCTGTCTGGGCAGGTGGTCCTTCTGTCCGGCGTCTTCCTCCATCTCCAAGGAGCCCCGTCTCTCTCCCTGTGTTGCCCTCCTCAGTCATATAGTCTTGTTCTTCTTGCATTCACTCTCCTATTTTGGTGAAGCCCAGAAGAGGTGTCTGGGAGATCATTCTTTAAAGGACATTGCAAAGCTGAAAATACCTTCACTTTGCCCTCACACTTGATCTGTAGTTTGCCTGGGCATAGGATTCTAGGTCCTAAGCCTCTTCCTTCAGACTCTGAAGGCACTGCTCCCTTTCTCCTCCCTCCAAGGGGTGCTGTGAAGAAATCCATGCCATTCTAATTTCTAATCCCTTACAAGCAATGGGGGTGTTTTCCTCCCTGGAAGTTTTTAAGATGTTCTGGAAACGTCCCTGGTGGCCCAGTGGTGAAGAATCCGCCTGCCAATGCAGGGGACACGGGTTTGATCCCTGGTCCGGGAAGATCTCACGTGCTATGGAGCAACAAAGCTCGTGCGCCACTACTGAGCCCCAGTGCTGCAACTACTGAAGCCCAGGCACCCTAGAGCTGTGCTCAACAACAAGAGAACCCACCACACTGAGAATCCCACACACCAAAACAAATACACCCCGTTCGCTGCAACTAGGAAAAGCACGTGAGCAGCAACGAAGACCCAGCACAGTCGAAAATAATTAATTAAACAAAAAAGACTCCACGTGTCCAGTGCAGGGGGCACAGGTTCAACCCCTGGTTGGGGAACTGAGATTCCCTATGCTGTGCTTCGTGGCCAAAGAAAATTAGAAGCTTCAAAAAGGATTAAGGTCCGAAGCTTCACAGTCTGGTGCTTCCATGTCCCTTGGTCTTTATTTTTGTGTCCCACACTCAGAGGGCCTCAGTCTCGAATTCCTGTACTTCAGTCCTAGCAAACGATGTCATTATTTCACCAGTCAATCATTGCTGATGACTTGTCCCTCAGCAAGCTCCCTACTGGTTTGCTCTTAGCTCTTCTTAGTCCTCAACTTAGGCCGTCAGAGGTTGAACCCGGCCCTTGAATGCTCACGTGTCCTCTTGTTTCCCATCTTTACTGCTCTGCTTCTGTGGTACTTGAGGCTTTCATTTCTACTATCATAGTGTTCATTTCCAGGAGCCCTTTCTTCTTGTACAGATGTTTCTAGAGAAAAGAAGGGTCTCTTCATGCCTCATCTTCTCGGGAGACAGGAGATGTGAGTGCTGTGTCCCACTCAGTCTCTGTTTTCTGGGTCCTTCTTCCTGTTTCTTTTGGCTTTCTGAGATGTCAGGTGATGTTTGTCTGTCTCCTGGTGACAGGAATGATAGACCAGATAGCTGTTTGTGAGCTTGACTCTGGGGTGTTCCTTGGGAGGGGCTTTAGTTGGGGAACCCCCATCATCCATGTCTCTTAAGTTCTTCCTCTTGGGTGGGTCAGGCTCCCTGGGAAGGGTCTTCCAGTCTCCTGTCTGGAGCATATAAGCCTTGCTGCCAGTATTATGGGAGCCAAAGAGTAGACAGGAGGGGGAGGGTCAGCCTACTGGATACAGCAGACCCACCTCCAACTATGCATGCTGTTCCCTCCTGGAATCCTGGTTTGCAGAGAATGCCTCCCAGGCTGTTGCCAGTCACCCAGTGCCACTGCCTGGAATGAGGTTTAAGATCTAATTGCTTCTCAAACCTGAGAAGACAGTACTTATACAAGTAATCAAGGTGCTGAGGACTCAATCCTGAGTAAAAGGGACAGAATCCCAGCCCTCATGGGAGACCAGTGGGAGGGAGACAGAAAATAGTCATATAACTATGCAGATGACAGCACCTTTATGACAGAAAGTGAAGAAGAACTTAAGGGCCTCTTGATGAAAGTGAAAGAGGAGAGTGAAAAAGTTGGCTTAAAGCTCAACATTCAGGAAACTAAGTTCCTGGCATCTGGTCCCACCACTTCATGGCAAATAGATGGGGAAACAGTGGAAACAGTGGCTGACTTTATTTTGGGGGCTCCAGAATCACTACAGGTGGTGACTGCAGCCATGAAATTAAAAGACGCTTACTCTTTGGAAGGAAAGTTATGACCAACCTAGACAGCATATTGAAAAGTCAATATGGACTAGTCAAGGTTATTGTTTTTCCAGTAGTCATGTATGGATGTGAGAGTTGGACTATAAAGAAAGCTGAGCACCAAAGAATTGATGCTTTTGAACTGTGGTGTTGGAGAAGACTCTTGCGAGTCCCTTGGACTGCAAGGAGATCCAACCAGTCCATCCTAAAGGAGATCTGTCCTGGGTGTTCATTGGAAGGACTGATGTTAAAGCTGAAACTCAAATATTTTAGTCATCTGATGCGAAGGGCTGACTCATTTGAAAAGACCCTGATGCTGGGAAAGATTGAGGGCTGGAGGAGAAGGGGACGACAGAGGATGAGATGGTTGGATGGCATCACTGACTCAATGGACATGAGTTTGGGTAAACTCTGGGAGTTGGTGATGGACAGGGAGGCCTGGCGTGCTGCGGTTCATGGGGTCGCAAAGAGTCAGACATGACTGAGCAACTGAACTGAACTGAATGTGGTCCTTTCCTCCAGTGAGATGTGCATGCAAGGGATGCAGCTACTGCTGTCTAATTGATAAGCCATGTCATGTCCTACTCTTTGCAACACTATGGACTATAGCCTGAAAGACACCTCTGTCCATAGGATTGGGTAGCCAGTTCAGTTCAGTTCAGTTCAGCCGCTCAGTCATGTCCGACTCTGTGCGACCCCATGAATCGCAGCACGCCAGGCCCCCCTGTCCATCACCAACTCCCGGAGTTTACCCAAACTCATGCCCATCGAGTTGGTGATGCCATCCAGCCATCTCATCCTCTGTCGTCCCCTTCTCCTCCTGCCCCCAATCCCTCCCAGCATCAGGGTCTTTTCCAATGAGTCAACTCTTCGCATGAGGTGGCCATTTACCTGCCTTTTAAAAGAACTATCTAGGAGAGGTGTGAAGCTGAAGCTCCAGTACTTTGGCCACCTGATGTGAAGAGCCAACTCATTGGAAAAGCCCCTCATGCTGGGAAAGATTGAGGGCAGGAGGAGAAGGGGACGACAGAGGATGAGATGGTTGGACGGCATCACCGACTCGATGGACATGAGTTTGCAAGCTCTGGGAGTTGGTGATGAACAGAGAAGCCTGGCGTGCTGCAGTCCATGGGCTCGCAAAGAATGGGACACGACTGAGCAGCTGAACTGAACTGAGGAGAGGTGTCGCTATGAACCAGTAGCAAGCTCTGAAAACTCTCCCCCTGTGCTCAGACTACAGGCTGTGTGGCTCCGGATACTGAACAGTTTCTGTGGCTGGTCGTACAGGCTGCCAAGCAGATCAAGGCGTGACTGCCAGTAACAGCCCACTGCCCAAGGGACGGCAGGGGTGGAGGGCAGCTCTAGAGAGGCTTGATAATTTGTCTGCTTCGAGTTTGCTGCACGTGCGCCGTCTCGGGCTCTTCACTCAACACTCTCCACACCCCGCCCCACCCTGCCCTGCGGAGCACCCCCTGCCCTCCCTTCCTCTCTCACGTCCCGCCTCTCCAAGCCGCTTCGCATCCCTGCACCCCTCCCCTACATGGGACCACGAGAGCCGGCTGGTGCCCTCCAGGCGCACATCATGCTTGTCCCACAGGGAAAGCTCCCGGTTGAAGAACCCCGCTTGCGGCGAGTGGGGTGGGGGGCCACCTTCGTGCTGGTCCTGGGCGGGGGCTAACCTCAATTGTCCCCGCAGCGCCACCTTTGAAGGTGGCAGTGACCTCGGAAATCCAGAGGCGGCCCAGGCTCAGCGGTGCCACCTCCTGGCTAAAGCGCCAGGCCTGAGCCCAGCCCATAATGCTGCCCACACCTCTGGCCTGGTCGCTCAGCTTGACATCCTGCAACTAAGGAGGAAAGGGCCAGGTGACCCTGCAAGTCCAATGAAACAGCCCATCTGGGGTGCCCCACCCTCGCCCTGGTGTCCCTGTCTGCAGGGGGAACTTTACCCCCCATTTTGCCACCTGAAGAGCGGAGCGCCCTCCTGAGGTGTTCCCCCAAGGGTCAGCTAAGCTGAAGCCCAGCAGGGTGAATGGTCCCCAGACCCTGTTTTGGCTGTCCCCACCCAGGGATGGTCAGAGTAGAATCTTTCCACACTGCCCTTGTCATCTCCTCCCTCTTCTCTGCCCGTCAGCCTTTCTCTAGTAAAGTTCAGGATGACAAGGGCTTACCTAGGCCTATTTAGAAAATTGGAGATTCAGCCCTGACCATCCCTGGGTGGGAACAGCCAGAAGGAGTCTGAGGAGCTTAATTCTGGCTCAGCCTCTTAAAGCCTTTTGTTGATTGGCAGGACTCTGCACCATGGAGGCAGGGACTACATGGCTGAGTACCCCCGTGGTGGCCAAGGTGTAAAAATACCCTCATCCCACTCATACCTGACCTGGACTAAAGGCCTGGTGATAGAACCAAAGGCAGAGTTACAAAACTGTGACACTGACTTTATGGCCAGGGAGCGAGGGCAGCACTCTTGACTCCTGGGAAGGGAGCACCTTAGACCCCAGGAGATGTAGGGGTGTGGCATTCATGCCTTTTGTCCCCTTAACGTAGTACTACCACTTGAACACTATAGTGACTGCAGCCAACCCTCTGACCTGCAGCTGGTCTGTCATCACTGGCCCACCTGCTCATGTGGCCGTGGCCAGGCGCTGGACTGTTCTGCTGGCTCTCAGGCCACCAGCAGCAGGTCTGACACACACGCCTCATTTCAGTCTGCCTAGAACAAAGTCATGGGCTTCTTCTGATGCCCAAGGGCCATGCACAACAATAGAGGCCGTAACTACCCAGTGACAGTATCTGTGGCTTAACTAAATCAGGCTGTTCATTTCCATAAACAGTTTTCATGATTATAATTCACATGCCATACACTTCACCCATTTAAAGTGAACAATTCACTGGTTTACAAGACATTTACAGAGTTGTGCAGGCATCACCACGTTGAGTTTAGAACACTGTCATCACTGCATAAAGAAACCCCCTGCCCTTTAGCAGTGCCCACCACCCCCTTCTGCAGCTGCTGGCAACCACCAGTCTACTTTCTGCCTCTATGGCTTTGCCCATTCTGGACGTTTACTATAGGTAGAATTTTGCCCATTCATAGATCACAGCTTTGTCATGGTGAAGGGGCTTGTGTAACTCAATAGAGCTGTGAGCCATGCCATGCCAACTCAACCTGGATGGGTCATAGTGGAGAGTTCTGACAAAACATGGTTCACTGGAGGAGGAAATGGCAAACCACTCTATTTTTGTTGTGAGAACCTCATAAACAGTATGAAAGGGGCAAAAATATATGACCCTGGAAGATGAGCCTCTCAGGTCAGAAGGTGTCCAATATGCTACTGGGGAAGAGTGGAGGACAATTACTAACAACTCCAGAAAGAATGAAGCAGCTGGGACAATGCAGAAACAATACTCAGTTGTGGCTGTGTCTGGGGATGAAAGTAAAATTTGACGCTGCCAAGAACAGTATTGTATAGGAACCTAGAATATTCCATCCATGAATCAAGGTAAGTGGGACGTGGTCAAGGAGGAGATGGCAAAAATGAACATCGACATCTTAGGAATCAGTGAACTAAAAGTGACAGGAATGGGTGGATTTAGTTCAGTTGACCATTGTATCTACTACTTTGGGCACGATACCTTCAGAAGAAAAGGAGTAGCCCTCGTCGTCAACAGAAGACTCTGAAATGGAGTGCTTTGGTGCAATCTCAAAAGTGACAGAGTGATCTCAGTTCATTTCCAAGGCAAACAGCTCAGTATCACAGTAATCCAAGTCTATGCCCCAACCAGAGATGCCAAAGAAGCTGAAGTTGACCAGTTCTATGAAGACCTACGAGACCTAACACCACACCAAAAAAAAAAAAAAAAATGTCCTTTTCATCATAGGGGATTGGAATGCAAAAGTAGGAAGATAAGAGATACCTGGAGTCACAGGCAAGTTTTGCCTTAGAAGACAAAATGAAGCAGAGCAAAGGTTAAAAGAGTTTTGCCGAGAGAACATACGTCATAGCAAACAACCTCTTCCAACAACACAAGAGACACCTCTACACATGGACATCACCAAATGGACAATACTGAAATCAGACTGACTATTTTCTTTGCAGCTGAAGATTGGAACAGTTCTATACAGTCAGGAAAAGCAAGATCTGGAGCTGACTGGCTCAGATCAGGAGCTCCGTATTGCAAAATTCAGGCTTAAGTTGAAGAAAGTAGGGAAAACCACTAAGCCATTCAGGTATGACCTAAATCAAATCCCTTATGATTATACAGTGGAGGTAATGAATAGATTCAAGGGACTAAATCTGGTAGACAGAGTGCCTGAGAAACTATGGACAGACATAACACTGTACAGGAGGCAGTGACCAAAACCATCTCAAAGAAGAAATGCAAGAAGGCAAAGTGGTTGTCTGAGGAGGTCTTACAAATAGCTGAGGAAAGAAGCAAAAAGCAAGGGAGAAAGGGAAAGATATACCCAATTGAATGCAGAGTTCCAGAGAACAGCAAAGAGATAAGAAGGCCTTCTTAAGAGGACAATGAAAACAAGTCAGAGGAAAACAAGAATGGGAAAGACTATAGGTCTCTTCAAGAAAATTGGAGAGATCAAGGAAACATTTCATGCAAGTATGGGCAAGATAAAGGACAGAAACAGTAAGGACCTAATGGAAGCAGAAGAGATTAAGAACTTTTTTTTTTTTTTTTTTTTTAAGTCTTAATTTCCCAGATAACTATGATGGTTTGGTTACTCACCTAGAGCCAGACAGACTAGAGTGTGAAGTCAAGTGGGCCTTAGGAAGCATTACTGTGAACAAAGCTAGTGGAGGTGATGGAATTCCAGCTGAGCTATTTAAATTCCTAAAAGATGATGCTGTTCAAGTGCTGCACTGAATATGTCAGCAAATTTGAAAAATTCAGTAGTGGCCACAGGACTGGAAAAGGTCAGTTTCATTCCAATCCCAAAGAAAGGCAATGCCAAAGAATGCTCAAACTACCACACAATTGCATTCATCTCACACACTAGTAAGGTAATGCTCAAAATTCTCCAAGTTAAGCTTCAGCAATATGTGAACCAAGAACTTCCAGATGTACCAGCTGGGTTTTGAAGAGGCAGAGGAACCAGAGATCAAATTACCAACACTCATTGGATCATTCGATAAGCAAGGGAATTCCAGGAAAACATCTGCTTCGTTAGCTATGCTAAAGCCTTTGACTGTGTGGATCACAACAAACTGTGGAAAATTCTTCAAGAGATGGAGTACCAGACCACTTTACCTGTTTCCTGAGAAAACTGTGTGTGGCTCAAGAAGAAACAGTTAGAACCGGACATGGAACAACGGACTGGTTCAAAATTGGGAAAGGAGTAAGACAAGGCTATATTGTCACCCTGATTATTTAACTTATATGCAGAGTAAATCATGTAAAATGCCAGGCTGGATGAATCACAGGCTAGAATCAGGATTGCCAGGAGAAATAACATCAGATATGCAGATGACACCACACTTATGGCAGAAATCAAAGAGGAACCGAAAAGCCTCTTGATGAAGGTAAAAGAGGAGAGTGAAAAAGCTGGCTTAAAACTCAACATTCAAAAAATTAAGATCATGGCATCCAGTCCCCTCACTTCATGGCAAATAGAAGGGGGGAGAGTGGAAGCAGTGACATTTCATTTTCTTGGGCTCCAAAATCACTGTGGACAGTGAATGCAGCCATGAAATTAAAGGACGCTTGGTTCTTGGAAGGAAAGTTATGACAAACCTAGACAGTGTATTCAAGAACAGAGATATCACTTTGCTGACAAAGGTGTGTATAGTCAAACCTATGGTTTTTCAGTAGTCATGTATGAATGTGAGAGTTGGACTATAAAAAAAGGCTGAGTGCAGAAGAACTGATGCTTTTGAACTGTAGTGCTGGAGAAGGCTCTTGAGAGTCCCTTGGACAGTAAGGAGATGAAACCAGTCAATCCTAAAGAAAATCAACCCTGAAAATCTCCATTGGAAGAACTGATGGTGAAGCTGAAGCTCTAATACTTTGGCCACCTGATGCAGAAAGCTACAACACTGGAAAAGACACTGATGCTGAGAAGGACCGAAGGCCAAAGGGGAAGAGGGCAGCAGAGGGTGAGATGATTAGATAGCATCGCCAACTCAGTGGATATGAACTTAAGCAAACTCCAGGAGACAGTGAAAGACAGGGAAGCCTCCAACTAATAAAAATAAATGGAAAAAAAAAAAAAAAACGAAAAAAGAAAGACAGGAAGCCTGGCATTCACGAGGTCACAAGAGTAGGACACAACTTAGCAACTGAACAGCATCCTAACAGACATCTTATGATGCCACTGATTCGTTTTTCCCTAGTGATGGGCTCCCCACTCCAGGATTCTTGGGCTTCCCTTGTGGCTCAGCTGGTAAAGAATCTGCCTGCACTGCGGGAGACCTGGGTTTGATCCCTGGGTTGGGAAGATCCCCTGGAGAAGGGAAAGGCTACCCGCTCCAGTATTCTGGCCTGGAGAATTCCATGGACTATACAGTCCGTGGGGTCGCAAAGAGTCAGACACGACTAAATGACTTTCACTTTCAGTGACTAGTAGTGTTGAACATTTTTTGTGTGCTCATCAGCCATCTGTGTATTTTTATTGTAGAAATGTCTGTTCAATCCTCTGCTCTTTGTTAACTGTCTTTGTATCACTGAGTTTGTGAACATCAATAAAGGGAAACCATTTAAAATGGAGTTGGAAGGCCAGAAGAGGGAGCTCTCAGACACTTGACTGTCAATTACAGGAAGCATTGTCAATTACAGACCCAGAGAGAAAGATCACCAACAGGAAAGAATCCTCTATGACAGGTCCCAACTGGAAAGACATTCACTGCATCTTTTCCAGGAAGGTGAGGATCCTAGCTACTAGGCCAATGAGAACCTGTCACCACCCTGAACTCTAATTTGCCTCCAATTGACTTTTTTTCAGAACTCCTCCCAACTTCCTCTTTTTCTCTGTAAAATAGGGGAAAATGGTAAGTTCAGTTCAGTTCAGACACTCAGTCATGTCCAACTCTTTGCAACCGCATGGACTGCAGCACACCAGGCCTCCCTGTCCATCGCCAACTCCCGAAGTCTACTCAAACTCATGTCCATTGAGTCATGAGTCTCATAAAATAGACGAAAATGGTAAAACGAGTGTTTTTTTGGATAGCAAGTTGAAAGTATTCTTTATATCTTCTAGACACAAGACCCTTCTCAGAGATATGACTTGTGAGACTTCTTCTCATTCTGTGAGATAGCTTTTCACTTTCTTTATGTTTGCCTCTGAAACATGTAAGTTTTCAATTTCGGTGAAGTCTAATTTATATATATATATATATATATATATATATATATATATATATATATGTATGTATTTTTTCTATTGTCATTTGTGCTTTTGTCCATAAATTATTTCATGAAGGATAGCAGCCACCTACTTCAATACTAGTCCTGGAGTGTTAGAAAAAAATTCTTTCATGTTGGAGCCATTTCCGTTGGTGCCTGTCACAGCACCGTAGCCCACACTAAGACAGAGCCTACTGTGGTAAAGCCTCTTGTTATCTCTTTGTAGGAAAATGTCTTTATTCTATCCTTAGCCTGGAAATAAAGTTTTGCTGAGTATTAAATTCTAATTTGGATTTTATTATTTGCTTGAAAACATCCATTTTGCTTTCATTTGTAGGTGATTTTTTTTTCTTTCCTTTTTGGCTGCCCCGTGCAACTTGCAGGGTCATAGTTCTCCTGGTCATAGACCAGGAATGAAACCCAAGCCCCAGCAGTGAAAGGTCTGAGTCCTAACACTGGACCACCAGGTAGTCCCATGTAGGTTATCTTTTTATCTTCACCCTCAAATTTGCAGAATTTGGGCAAGTATACAAATGGAGGCTAATAATAGGTGTCCAAACATTTGAAATTTATAAATCAAAGTCAAGAAATCATTTCATTGTTACAATCTGCATGTGTTCGTGCTAAGTTTCTTCAGTCATGTCCGACTCTTTGTGACCCCATGGAAGGCAGCCCGCCAGGCTCCTCTGTCCGTGGAATTCTCCAGGCAAGAATACTGGAGTAGGTTGCCATACCCTCCTCTAGGGGAGCTTCCTGATCCAGGGATCAAACTCACATTTCTTATGTCTCCAGCATTGGCAGGCAGATTCTTTACTACTAGCACCACCAATTACATCTTATTTTACAAAAATAAACTACTCACATCTAATATTCAATAGGTATCTAGTTACCAATGTAAAGAGTCTGTATTATGCTTCACTCATGTTATATCTAGACCTATACATACATAAACTTCAGATTGACATGAATTGTTCATAATTGTCACAAAACTTCCCCCAGCACTCAGTGCAGCTGCTGTGACTAATGCTGCACACACTTCATGAGCACCTCTGGCCCATGAAATGGGAGGAAGAGAAACATGAAGTATTAATAGATGTTTGTCACAGTGCTCAGCAAGGGAAAACTCAGTTACGTGATGCCTCTAAAAGGAAGCATTTTGTTAATAAATTATCTTTCCCTTTTCTAAACACATCTGCCTCACAACTCCTCTCCACACTGCAAAACAGTATTAACTCTGAATTCCCCGTGACATTTAAATCAAGTCCCCCTAAAACCAAATCCTCTGAGTTCATGATTAATCTCTCCACCCCAAACCTTCCTTTCTTGTGCCCTCTGACCTCAGTACTGTGCTAACTGAACACTAACCAGGTAGAGTCAGATGACTAAGATGGATGCTGTCGATAAAAGAGTTAGTGTACTAAAATTGCTGCTGTAGACCTCATTAATGTACAAACTCAGGTTATTTCTCCAGGGCAAGATGAGCTCACAGACCCCTCAACCATGGACCACCAAGCCTGAGAACGTAAATCGGAGACATCCTGACTCCGGAAACTAGGTTCAGAAATGTCACAAAATGAATCTCAACCTTTCCTTTTTTAAAAAAAAAAAAAGTTTTTTTTTTTTTTTTAATCCCCTAACTCAAAGACCAAGTTGGTCAGAGGCTTATCAGAGTTGGTCTGAGTGGATCTGAGATTGTCTCTCACCCCTTTGCTTGGCATGCTGCAAACACCCACTGTCAGGGAGTTTGGCTTTCTGCTCTGGTTACACCTGAACATGGCACTGAGAGCTGACTTCAGGCCACAGGTAGGGCTGCCCAGCTCCAGGGAGTCCACAGGCAGGTTTGGCTAGAAAGCCACTGCCTCTAGTTCAGAGTCCAGGACCCAGCTGTGGTTCTCGAGGTCCAGTCACTCAAGAGTGGGTACACCCTGCCTGTCCTGCAGCCTGAGACACAGCAGGAAGGGCCAAAGGTCAAGGGCACGGCTGCGCCTAGAGTAG
The DNA here is from genome assembly GCF_033118175.1 of Dama dama. Lineage (NCBI taxonomy): Eukaryota > Metazoa > Chordata > Mammalia > Artiodactyla > Cervidae > Dama > Dama dama. Next base: position 96,979,914 of record NC_083695.1, on the reverse strand, counting down.
AGAAGACCGAGGTAGTGTAGGCCGGCAGACAGCTCCACCAAGAGCCCTGCAGGCCAGCACCATGGACCGGTGGACTGGTGCACTCTCGCGAGCTCCTGGAGGTCCCTCTTGGCACTTGGGTGTCCCAGCCAGCTGTGCGTGGTCAGGCCCCAGGCTTGGGAGCCGGCAGTGAGCAGGCCACGCAAGTTTCCACCCCCACAGCTCAGCTAGCCCTGGAGCGTCTGGTCTCAGATCTTCTGGGCTACTTCTGTCAACTGCCAATGGGCACTTGCCAAGAGCATTTGCCAGCGACTGAACAACAACAAGGGTGTTTGCCATCTGCGTCTGTGGAGATCCAACCCTGTGCTACTGTAGTTGCCGACCTTCATTCAGGGTGGAGAGTGAGGCACTCTGTGCTCCAGGGAAACTGGTGTAAGAGCTCTTTAGACAGATATTTTCAGAAACTTATTCCATGACCCCAGTCCTTCCATCTCTTGGTATCTAGAAAAGCACTAAATCCCTTCACCGTGACATTCACCCTTCACCCTGGCTCCTCATGACTCACAGAAAACCTTTTGTAAAGTAAGCACTTGATTGCAGTGACCTCCCCGTGCACCAAAATCTCATATACTGACCCTCCCCCACTGCCTCTTTCGGAGAAGGCAGTGGCCCCCCACTCCAGCCCTCGGGCCTGGAAACCCCCACGGACGGAGGGGCCTGGAGGGCTGCGGTCCACGGGGTCGCGAAGAGTCGGACGCGGCTGAGCGACGCAGCAGCAGCAGCGCTGCCCCTTTGAACAATTCCTCCGAGCTGTCTGAGGTACAGTCTCCCCCAGCTGCAGTCCTCATTTTGCCCCAAATAAAACTTAACTTGAAACTCTCACATTGTGCACTTTTTCAGTCAACAGTTCCTACAGCTTGGGGCAGCACAGGCGGCAGAACGACCAGGACCCGAACTCCAAACCCTTGGCCCAGCCCTGTGCCGCCCCCGCCCCTCCTTCTGCCCCCTCCTCCCGAAACCGCAGGCCGTCGCCCCGCCCACTTCCGCCGCCTGGCGTGGTCTCGCGATACATGCTTGGTCTCGCGGCCCCGGCCGGTGGGCGCGGCGGGCGCTGACTGGCGCGGCCGGGGGGCGGCTCCGCGGGGGCGGGCCCTCAGCGCGGGCGGGCGGAGGGGACAGTCGTCCACGCGAGCGCCATGGCCGCCGTACGTGCCCTGCTGCCCCGCGTCCGCGCCCCGCTGCGGCCCTGGCTCTGCTGCCCGGTACAGCGCTCCTTCGCCTCGAGTGAGTGCGGGGCCGCGGGGGCGGGCCGTGGTTGGGGTCGCAGGGCCTCTTCCTGGGCGGGGACCCCTGGGCCGCACCGCGCTCCTGCCCGGGGAGCGTCCAGCCTGACGTCCCCGCCCAGCACCTCCTTCCTGAGCGCGCGGAGCCCTGGGATCACTAGCGTCTCGACCCCGGGTTCTCGGGGCTGAGTGCCAAGACCTCTGGCCACTTCAGCATTTGGTGTGAAAGCCCTCAGACTAAGAGGACGCGCGGTTCCGGCATCTGCAATTAGAAGGGGTCGCGCGTGCTGTCCTGTGGTGCCTCCTGCCCAGCCTCCCCAGATCCACTGCTTCTCCCTTCAGGTTCTGCCTGCCCCACCCCCAGCCAGCCGGGCACCCCCCTCCCACCCCCCCCCCCCCCCGCCCCTTCACCACCCCGTATTTCCCAGGAACTCTTGGCCACATCTCTGGGAACGAATCTCTAGAGCCTCTTCCTTCACCTATGTGTCCACTTAACCTAGCTGTTAACTGGCGTTCATGTTACCTGAGTTCCTTTTGACCACCTGCTCGTACATCCTGGCCTGTACCCAGCAGTCTTTTTTGGTCTTGTATACGGGGTGTGGGGGATGCTGCCTACACATGGGTGATTTCAGTCACTCCCCAGCAAGCCCACCGGATAGGTACCCCGTTCAAGGAAGCAGCTGCCTTGGTTAAGCTCCCCCCCCCCCACCCCCCTCCCGCCCGAGGTCATTCTGGCTCCCTGAGCAGGCTGCCCCTCCTAGGGCAGTTGCCCTTTGCCTGTGTGCACTTCACCCAGTTGGCATCTGTTTAAAGAGGGAGTTTCCTCATTTCTTGTTTCTACAAGATCCCAGGCATCTCCAGCACAGGTTCTGGGAGATGCCAGCCAAGACATTCAGAAGGGAACGCCGCTGGTCATTGCTGGGGCTGTCTTAATTTGAGGAAACATTCCAACATCTGTGAAAGCAGAGAGCCCTGCAGTGTGAGCTGCAGCACCAGGGACTGAGCAGGGCCCTCAGGTGTCAGGGTCACCCTGTCCAGTGACAGAATACATCCCCCAGTTTGATGCCTCTGTTAGTGGAAATCCTGCTTTCCCTTTTCTTCCCAGGTGCAGCCTTTGAGTACATCATCACAGCAAAGAAGGGAAAGAACAGCAACGTGGGGTTGATCCAGCTGAACCGCCCCAAGGCCCTCAATGCGCTCTGCAATGGCCTGATTACGGAGCTCAACCAGGCACTGCAGGCCTTCGAGGAAGACCCAGCCGTGGGGGCCATTGTCCTCACAGGCGGGGAGAAGGCGTTTGCAGGTGAGCTGGGCAGCATGGTGGCCGGCCACCAGGTATGTAATCACACCTGTGGCGTGGCAGGCAGCCTTACACCTCCATGAAGGCATCAGGCAAGTTCTGCAGCCTGGGGATTTATTTACATAAGGTAGACCAAACCCTGAGCTGCTTGGAGGGACCTCTCTGGTGTTTAATGTTGAGCACGCTCTGCCAGCAAAATTAACCTGCTCACAGGCAGGCAGGTCTCAGGTGAGAGGGACTAGTGAGTGAGCCCAACTTTCTCTGAGTCCCCTGCCCACATCCCTCTGCGTTACTTCTGTCACCTCGTATCGCTCAGTGTTGCACCGTGCCCCCAGCCCAGCTGTGTGTCCATGTGGGCTTTCCCAAAGCCCCAGTGCTTACCCTTGGGACACTCAGCAGCTGCCTGTTGATGTGGGCCCTCTGGTAACTGGAACATCATTTCCCACCACCCAGCTGGAGCCGACATCAAGGAAATGCAGAGCCACACGTTCCAGGACTGTTACTCTGGTGGGTTTTTGAGCCACTGGGACCGACTCACGCGTGTCAAGAAGCCAATCATAGCTGCTGTCAATGGCTATGCCGTGAGTGTTCCCCCCACAGCGCCTCCTTGCACTCAGAGCACCTGAAGGAACTGTATCTGTGCAGTAAGACCAGTTTTTATTTGGAGGAGGCTGTGTCTTGTTCTCAGTGATGCAAAAGAACCAAGACCTGTAAAGGGCATTTAGCATCTGCTCTGTGGGAGGCGGTTCAGCTGTTGGCCTTTGGATTCCCCTGTTAGTAAAGCCCCCTAGTCTTCAGCATGGTCCCTAAGACTCCCCAGGAGCCGCCTTCCCCCTCTGCAAGGTTAAGGGCACATGTGTTGGCTTCCTGTGCAGTTTTGATGACTTTCCAACCTGCACTGCATTATGACTTAACTCCTTCTGCTACTGTTGAAAGCTCTGGGTGCCCCGTTTGGTGCGTCGGGGTCTCCTGTAAGCGCCTGGAAGGTTCAGAAGTTCTGGGGCTGGTTGTGGCCTGTACAGAAGTGAGAAGGACCTTTCAACTCACAATTCCTTAGTAAAGCTTCCTTGGGGTGAGCAGGTCAGTGGGCAGAGTGTATTGAAACACAGCGGCCTCTCAGTTCTCCCCTCTCTTGGCTGCCTTTGAGCTCCCCCAGCCGAGTGGAGTGGCCACGACAGACACTGTAGGACATGCAAGGCCAAAAGCATTTGCTGTCTGGCCCTTGCCAGAAAGCTTGGCAGAATCAACTGTGTACGTAATTTATGGAAACAGTTACCTAACTTGCCACCTCTGTGTTGACGTCTACTGTACCCCAGACCACGTTCCTTTTAATAGAAGATTTAAATGAGCAAATAGAGTGATTTTTAACTGGGGTCCTCTTGCATTGCCTCTTGTTTTGCAGCTTGGTGGTGGCTGTGAACTTGCTATGATGTGTGACATCATTTATGCTGGAGAGAAAGCCCAGTTTGGGCAGCCAGAGATTCTAATAGGAACCATCCCAGGTAAAGGCTCTAGCGTCAGCTCTTCAAGTAATCAGCCCAAATCTGCCCTCTGCCGGGCATCTGGGCTGTCTCAGCGTCAGACAAACAGTGAGGCTGTAGTGTGAGCCTGGCTGCACTACCGTCTGCGCGGGGCGGGGCATGGGGGCCTGGAGCCCTGCCGGCTCCTCTGGGCAGGCCACATACTGGCTTCCGACCGCAGTGACTCTTGCTGCTGAGCCGCATCCATGGTGGGTCCTTGTAGGTCAGCAGCTCAGAGAAGAAAACATGGTGACCATGGGCCAGCGCTGAGGGCTCCCGTTTCAATGGCCAGAGCGAGACCTGTGGCCTCAGCAGGTTCAGAGCAGGGAATCGCTTCCCCCACGGGGCGGGCAGTGGGAGCAGTGGGCCAACAGCGGTGCCTCTGCCCCTCGGCCCACCTGACGAGAGCCACAGGCTGTGTCCCCACAAAGTGTCTACCCGGGTGTAGAGCCTGGAGTCCAGGGTCTCAGCCAGGCCAGGCAGTGAGCTGCATGGGGTCAGCTGAGGGTGACTGCCAGACTTTTCCTGTCCCAGTGCCCAAGGTCCCCACCACGTTGAGGTAGTGCCTGAGTCTGCTGGACCATGGGCACCTCCCTCAGGTGGCCGCTTGCCTCGCCCTGGCAGCCCTGGGGTTCACTGTGGGCAGGTGAATGGGCAGACCAGTCTTTCCAGTCAGAGGCTGTTGAGTGGGCGGGAAGGGGAGCAGGGCCTGTGGAGGCGAAGTCCACGTGGGGCTAGACACCCGAAGATCCCAGGAGAGAGGAGCACGTCCCCAGGCCCGAGAGGCAGGAGCCTTGCCCACGTCCCAGTCCGGGAGCAGAGCCGATTGTGATAGGAGGCCGCCCCCAGCTGCCCTCCAGGGTGGGTCAGGTCAGGGTCTGCAAGCTCCACGCATCCATCCAGAGTCTGACTCCTGCACGAGAGGCGCTGGCACAGGGGGCCCAGGGCACGAGGCAGGGGCCTGAGTGTGGGAAGGAGCTTCCCTTGTGGTGTCTGGGTCCCCCAGTTCTGCCCACCCCCCAGCCGTGCTGTAGGTCTTCAGGCCCTAGACACTTGCCAGCAGCGTGTCTGTGGCTTCTTGGCCACAGAGCGGCACGCCCAGCAGCCCTCTGCCCCTGCAGGTGCAGGCGGCACCCAGAGACTGACCCGTGCCGTCGGAAAGTCACTGGCCATGGAGATGGTCCTCACTGGTGACCGGATCTCAGCCCAGGATGCCAAGCAAGCAGGTACAGGCTGGAGCCGCCCCGTGGAGTTGCCCCCTTGGGAAGCTGAGTGGAGAGGGGAGGCCCTCACCCAGGGATTCCCACAGTGATCAGCACAGAGCTTTCCGGCATCCTACGAGTCCAGGATGCTCCCTGCCTGTGTCTGTTTGAAATACCACCATGCACAACAGAGTGACTCAAATGTCCTCGTGAATTAAAGACTAACAGTGAAACCATCCCACTTCTCAGAACCAACGTGAACAGTGGGGGGTCTCCAAGACCCCCTGCAGGCAGGCCCTCTCCCGGCCCCTCAGTGACCTTTGCCTGTAAGATCCCCATGATCTCCGCAGCCGAGGGTGGCGGCCCCACCAGGGGACACTGGATCCTTTCCTGTGTCTCTGTTGGAGGGCCACGCTGTGACAGAGCACTAGAACCAGCTGTTTCCATGTGTTGTTTACCTTTTTGTGTTGTAGGTCTTGTAAGCAAAATTTTTCCTGTTGAGACAGTGGTTGAAGAAGCAATCCAATGTGCAGAAAAAATTGCCAGCAACTCTAAAATTGTGACAGCAATGGCCAAAGAATCAGTGAACGCAGGTAGGGAAGAGGGTGGAGCGGCCGCACAGGAGTGGTTGCGAGGCTTGACAATTTTGGGTCTGAATTGTGCGTCTTAATTAATCTGGACAAAAATTGTTAGATTTCTCAGTATTTCGATTTTGGCTCTACATAGCATTCTAGATTCTAGTTGCTTGCTCACAAATTCTGTTGAACTGGTCTGAGCTCCCCTTGGAAGCAGGGCCTGAGAACTGGGCCAGCCTGGGGGCCAGTGCTGGCGAGCAGAGGCAGCCCGGGAGGGTCCCCTGCAGAACCTGGGAGGAAGAGGTTCCTCTCTGCCGCAGCCACTCCTGACCGTCTGGGGGTGAGCCGGGGGCAGTTCCACCCTCCCGGCTGTGGGTCTGGGCTCAGTGGCCACTCTTGGCCAGCAGAGCAGCTCTGACCACCCCTCTTGAGAATCGCTTGGGTGTTAACACAGCGATTTCTTCTCAGCATGGAGCGAGGCTGACCCTTTGCTTGTGCCGCCTGTGAGGGCAGGGAGTGGCCCTGGAGGGCCGTGCTGCCCCGACCCTGCCTCTGCTCCCCAGGCTCAGCCTTCAGTGCGTGGAGCGTGCACGGCAGGGGTGCGCAGCGAGGCCCGGGGCGCCTGTCATCACCTGGCGCTGGTCACGGGGCCTGGCTGCAGGGGCTGCCGTGGAAGCTTCCACGAGCCTCGCGCCCCCTCGCCTCTGCTGCAGACGTAGTTGGGCCTCGCTCCGTTCTGCCCACAGCTCTGTTTTCAGTGTCGTCCTTAACTTCTTTGTCGTGCTTCTAGAGTCCGCGTTCTGGGCTTCCTCAGCCCCCTCGTGACTGGACAGTTTTTTCCAACCCGCCTTCCACACCGGTCACGCCGGCCCCCACACAGGCCCACGGAGCCCGGGAGCAGCTGCTCACTGGGCCGCAGCCGGGGCGACACCTGGAGAGGGAGGCTGCACTTCAATCCCATGACATCAAAGCACACCTCGGTCCCCGGGCTGGTTCCTGCCTCTGCAAAAAGTTCTGTGCTCCCACGTCTGTGTCTCAGGTCCTCACTGCAGGGTTTTCTTTTTCAGCTTTTGAAATGACATTAGCAGAGGGCGTTAAATTGGAGAAGAAGCTCTTCTACTCAACTTTTGCCACTGTGAGTAGCCTTATTCACGTGGGGAATCACATGGTCCAGCCGTGGAAGTTCTGGAATTTGATTGTAGATTTTATCACCATTTCTCTCTGGTCAGAACTCATAGCCTTCCTGTAGCTGGGCAGTGATGTTTGCAAATAAATGGGGCTTCCCTGGTGGCTCATACCGTAAAGAATCCACCTGCAGTGCGGGAGACCTGGCTTCAATCCCTGGGTCGGGAAGATCCCCTGGAGGAGGGCATGGCAACCCACTCCAGCATTCTTGCCTGGAGAAGCCCAAGGACAGAGGAGCCTGGCGGGCTATAGTCCACGGGGTCGCACAGAGCCAGACACGACTGAGCAAATAGCACACAGCACAGTGTGTGGAAGTTCAAAAGTACAAAAACTTTTACAGTTATTTCTTATTACAGAAGATCTTAGGAACCGCACACTTAAATAGCAGTTCCTGTATTTAAAAGGCAATCTATTTACCCATAATTTTCGTAGATCGTTCCAGTTACTTGGAATGGGGATCAAATGTATTTTAACACTGTAATTTGAAGCCTTGGCACATTATTTCCCAGGGTATCTGCCAGTAACTTGAAGGAAGTCATTTCTGTAATAGTCACTAAAATTTGTTTCTTACTATCTGGAAGTCATATATAGGTGTTTCGTAAAAGAAAGATTAAAATGACTTTGGTTCTTGAGGAAGTGCAGATATGTGTGTGTACATGTGTATGTGCACATGTGAGTGCATGTGTATGGTGTGATTGCATGCATGAACTATGAGTGCATTGTGTGCACGTGTGTGAGTACATGTGTGTGCACTTGTGTGGGGGTGCATGTGTGTCGTGTGAGTGTGTTGTATGAGTACATGCATGTGGTATGAGTGCATATGTGCATATGTGAGTACATGCCTTTTCGCACTTATGTGTGAGTGCATGCATGTGGTATGAGTATTCATGTGTTGTGAGTGCATGTGTGCATGCGTGTGTGCGTGCATGTGTGTGGTGTGAGTGCATGTGTGTACTGTGAATGCACTGTGTGCACGTGTGAGTACGTGTGTGCACTTGTGTGGGGGTGCATGTGTATGCTGTGAGTACATGTGTGTGCACTTATATGTGAGTGCATGCGTGTACTGTGAGTGCATGTGGTGTGAGTGCATGTGTGCATGTGTGAGTACATGCCTGTGTGCACTTATGTGTGAGTGCATGCATGTGGTATGAGTGTATTCGTGTGGTGTGAGTGCATATGTGTGCACATGAGTGTATTCGTGTGTTAGTACATGTGTGAGTGCATGTATGTGGTATTGCATGTGAGTGCGTGTGTGAGTATTGCATGTGTACTCTTGTGTGTGAGTGCATGCATGTGGTGTGAGTGTTCATGTGTTGCGAGTACGTGTGTGTGTGCGTGTGTGTCAGTGCGTGTGTGAGGAAGGAGGGCTGAGGTAGAGCTTTTCCTTGTGTCTTGCTTCCTCACCCTCAGGACACCACGTGACACAGGTCACACTAGATCCAGGTCATGATTTGGTGAACGAGTACATGCACCTGAGGTTCTCTGTAGATGAGGGTTTGTTTCACTCGAAGGTTAGTGGATGACAGAATGATGGTCACCACGGCAGGGCAGGGGTGTTTACTGTGAAAATACCCATTTCCGGGCCCACCCTCGCTGCTCAGGGAGTTGGGTCATTCACCCTTGAGGTGATCCCACCACAGAACCCGTGGGTGTGGACAGCTGTGGGTGGGAGGAGCCGGCAGGCAGTGAGCAGGCCTGGGCTCGGGAAAAGTCACCGTCCACCCCTGCTGCTTCTCCCCACAGGAAGACCGGAAGGAAGGGATGGCCGCGTTTGTGGAGAAGAGAAAGGCCAACTTCAAAGACCAGTGACAGCCGGCCGCCTCTACCTCGGCCCCCTTTCTAGGAGGACGAGCAGCTTCAGAAGCTGATCAACGCTTCTGTCTCGTGCGCAGTGTTGGTGACACATGGCTTCTCTCGGGGTCTGCAGGGTGGTGTGGGCTCCCAGCCTGCTGGGGGGCAGATGGCCTTCACCCAGTGGTCACGGGGCCCCGGCTTGGCCACTGTGTCGTTTGCAGTGGTGGACATGGCCACTCAGAGTGAAGGCCTTGCTGCTGGGTCTCTAAAGGGACATGCTCTTGACTGACAGACTTCAGGTCACATTAGGCATTTTTTTGGTTATTTCTATTCTTGAGAGTTCTATCACTTTTTAAACACTTTTGTCTGTCATTCTAAGCAACAACATTCAAACAGAACAAAGTCCGCGAAGTGCTCCCATCCTCATCCGAGGGTGACTTCTCTTCACAGCTTCATGGCTCTTAGGATTTTCTGTGCCCACGCGCTCAATGTGTGAAACTCGGTTTTCTTTGTATGAAAATGGTTCTCCACATTTCTGCTTCTTTCGCACAGATGCACCCTGTTCTTCATGACTGTGATTCTTTTCATTGTAAAATAGATAACAGAAAACTTGCTGTTTTTTCCACTTTTGGATGTACCTCGCAGCGTGCCTTCACAGTGTTTTCATCGATCTCCATGCGGTTTCATCGCCCCGAACAGAAACTACGCCTCAACATCATAGTTGTACGCCTCATCGCCTTAAGCCCCTACCTGGCCTCCCACCCCCGGATCCTGGGGACCTTTATTCCACTTTCTTTCTATTGCTGAGTTGAATGTAATATTTCCAAAGTCCACCCAGGTTGTAACAGTGACAACTTTACAGTGACAACAGCCACTTTTTGTGGCTGAAGACGATTCCTACTCGCGTTCTTTTCAGTGGCCCTGAAGTGTTTTATGACGTGTGTGCGTTGTGATCTGCTTACTCAAGTGGCTCAGGATGTCGAGACCATGTCCAGGTTCCTGTGTCAGAGCCGTCGTGACGACAGTGCAACAAACATTCTCTGCGTGAACCCTTGCACTTCGGCTCAAGCGCGTCTGTGAGGGTCGTGTCGTGTAACAGAACCGCTGCCTCCTCTCCGGCCCCTCCTCACAGTACACGCAGCAGGCAGGCCGGGGTGCAGCCTCGTCCCTCCTTGTCAGGGTCGCAGAGCAGCTCTCGTGGGGCCTCGCCCCCAGCTGTGCAGATAGGACCAGAGCACCAGGGCAAGTCGTTGAAGGTGCTGGATAATGGGGTCGCCCTCGCAGAGGAAGCAGGCACAAAGGGACCATGAGATCAGGCTCCCCTGGGGTCGGAAGGCTGGGCCCGGCCGGGCAGTCCTCACCGTGACAGATGTGGGCACCCACGTGCTAAAGCTGTGAACCAGGGTTTGTGCAAGTGATGCACCGTTTAGAATGACCCAACAGAAGTATCTGCAGGGGGAAACCTTCCCATTGAGGAAGGAAATGCATTAGTTTAATTTTCCACACATGGTCAGGGCGCGTCATAATTGATTCCAAGTGGGACTACACTGGTGGTCCAGTGACCGAGACTGAGCTTCCAATGCAGGGGGTCTGAGTTCAGCCCCTGATCGGACAACTAGATCCCACATGCTACAACTGAAATAAAAAAGTTCCAGAGAAGATCCTGCAAGCCACAACTAAGACCCAGCACAGCCAAATAAATAATCGATTTGATTCAGACTGATGGAGCCCCGAGTGCTGGGGGCCAGTTGGAAGGAGCCCGTTTGAGGCCCACAGGCACCCTTGTCCTTTGTCCTAGTGGATCAGCTGGAAGCTGAGGAAGGGCTGGACGTGGAGCCCACACATGAGTGTCTCTGTGTGTCTCAAAGGTCTGCACCCACACAGTTGTTTGGGTTTCAGAACGTGGCAGGGATGGGTCTACCCTCAGGCCCAGGGAACAGAACCTTCTCTTTGGGTTGTGTGCTAGCCCTGGGCTTGGGAGTGACGGGACTGTCCATGTGTGACCACGTGCTTTGCTGTGGGAGAGAGGGCAGCAGGCAGACCCTGGACAGATGGCAGGGACGCCAAGCCCTGAGAGCCCTCACTCCCTCTGGAGTTAATTGACCTCCCGCCCCATACTGGTTTTGGGTTGTGATTGGCTTTTGAAGCTGAGAACTTTCCTTCTCATCTATCCATAAACTTGGCTTTTCCCTCCTATATTTCTACTAAAAAAAAAAAGCTTCAGGGAATGTTAACTACTAGTCTCTCCACTCAAGACTTTGGAGTAGCCTGGTCGTGCTGGGTGCAGTCGGCCGCTGTGGGTGGCTGGTGTGCGGGCCCTGCTGGCCACCTCCCTGGCAGCTGTGACCACCAAGGCTCCCCAGGGACGAGCAATGGCTGTGGGGTACCTGTTGTCTTCAGGTCTTCTGCCTCTTTCACATACAGTACTTCCCCGGAACCTGCCAGGCCTCTGGACACGTCACCACAGCCAGGGCTGAGGTCCACTGAGGGATGAGGTGGAAGGGCAGGGTCCCCAGGGGGGAGAGCCTGAGGCTCTGAGTTGGACTTTCCTGCAGGGCCAGCAGCAATAAGTCCTTAAGTGAGCAAGGCAGCCCTGTAAGGAGGGGCCCGAGCATGGAAGAGCTGAGAGCTGGCTGGCCTGAGCAAAAGCCAGTCTGCAGGCTGGGCAGTGGGATTAGGTGCTAGGTTCTAAAACAAGGGTATGACCCAGCTGGTGCAGGCATGGGCATCTGAACTGGGGTCTGCCCTCTATCCTAAGTGCATGGATTGGGGGTCGGGGGGTGGGTAGGATGGAGCAGACACAGGGTGGAAGGCCAAGGGTGGTGTAGCAGGACTTTTGTTGACATCTCGGCTGGGCACCGGAGCCACCTGCATTAGTTAGCTGGTGCTGTGTAACAAATTATCCCAAAATTTATTTGATTTTAACACCAAAGCAAGTGTTCTGAAGGGAGAAAGAATACTGCCTTTTATGACATGCCCCCAGAAGCCAGGCAGCAGCTTGTAGAGCACATTCTATTGGAGGCAGTCACAGAGGTTCACCTGGTCCAAGAAAGGAGACACACCCACTTCTCAGGGGAGGCATGTCACATACGGCATGGCGGTGGTACTGCAGTTTGGGGAAGACAATCACACCTGTCCACTAAAAAGAGTGCACAACCTAAATGTTGAGAATTAGGCTTTATTCAGCAGACTTGCCGAAGACTTCAGCCCTGGACACGGCCTCTCAGAGAGCTCTGAGGGGCCTGTCCCACAGAGCTGAGGGGATGTAAGTAGATAGGGCAGGGGGTCCCCAGAGAAAGAAGCAGGAATGGCTTTCTTGACTGATACCATGTTCAGTTCAGTTCAGTCGCACAGTCGTGTCTGACTCTGTGACCCCGTGGCCTGCAGCACGCCATGCTTCCCTGTGCACCACCAAACCAAGTTTTCTCAAACTCATGTCCATCGAGTCGGTGATGCCATCCAACCGTCTCATCCTCTGCCGTCCCCTTTTCCACCTGCCTTCACTCTTTCCCAGCATCAGGGTCTTTTCCAGGTGGCCAAAGGATTGGAGCTTCAGTTTCAGCATCAGTCCTTCCAGTGAACATTCAGGACTCATTTCCTTTACGATTGAATGATCTGATCTCCTTGCAGTCCAAGGAACTCTCAAGAGTCTTCTCTAACACCACAGTTCCAAAGCATCAATTCTTCAGCACTCAGCTTTCTTTATGGTCCAGCTCTCACATCCATACATGACTACTGAAAAAACCATAGCTTTGACTATAAAGATCTTTGTCAGTAAAGTAATGTCTCTGCTTTTTAATATGCTGTCTAGGTTTGTCATGGTTTTTCTTCCATGTAGTAAGCATCTTTTAATTTCATGGCTGCAGTCAAATCTACAGTGATTTTGGAGCCCAAGAATATGAAGTCTCTCACTGTTTCCATTGTTTCCCCATCTATTTGCCATAAGTGGTGGGATCAGATGCCATGATCTTCATTTTATGAATGTTGAGTTTTAAGCTAGATTTTTCACTCTCCTCTTTCACCTTCATCAAGAGGCTCTTTAGTTCCTCTTTCTGTCATAAGAGTGGTGTCATCTGCATATCTGAGGTTATTGATATTTCTCCTGACAGTCTTGATTCCAGCTTGTGCTTCATCCAGCCTTGCATTTCGCATGATGTGCTCTGCGTATAAGTTAAATAAGCTAAGTGACAATATACAGCCTTGACATACTCCTTTCCCAATTTGGAACCAGTCTGTTGTTCCCTGTCCGGTTCTAACTGTTGCTTCTTGACCTTCATACAGATTTCTCAGGAGGCAGGTAAGGTGGTCTGGTGTTTCCACCTCTTGAAGAATTTTCCACAGTTTGTTGTGATCCACACAGTCAAAGGTTTTGGTGTAGTCAATAAAGAAGAAGTAGATGTTTTTCTGGAACTCTCTTGCTTTTTCTAAGATCCAACAGACGTTGACAGTTAGATCTCTGGTTCCTCTGCC